>NC_081412.1:59298052-59664579 GCF_030272615.1 Cryptomeria japonica
TTAGATGAATAACCAAGAAATATTCTTTCATCACTTCTAGGATCAAATTTGCCAATATACTCATCTCTTCTAATATAGCATTTACTTCCAAATATTCTGAAATATTTAAAAGTAAGAGTAATACAAAACCATAGTTCATGAGGGGTCTTACTGGTTTCTACTTTGATGGGAACTTTGTTGAATGTATAGACCGTTGTGCTTACTGCCTCTCTCCAATATACATGTGGTAGATTTTCTTCTAATAACATACTTCTAGCTGCATCCAAGATAGTTTTGCTTTTCCTCTCTACAACTCCATTCTGTTGTGGTGTCTAAGGTGCTGATAGCTGTCTTCTAATTCCATTCACTTCACAGAATTCATTAAATTCCTTAGATGTAAATTCTCCTCCTTGATCTAATCTCAGACATTTTATTTTCTTATTGGTTTCATTCTCTACCATTGCTTTGAATAGTTTGTACTTCCCAAGTGCTTCTGATTTTTCTTTGAGAAAAATAACCCAACACATTCTAGAGTAGTCATCAATGATTAGCATGAAATATCTATCACCTTGTAAACTTTTAGTTCTAGCTGGACCACATAATTTAGTATGAATTAAGTCAAGAGCATTATTTGATTTTTCTAAAATACTTTAAAAAGTAGATCTAAGATGTTTTTCAAATTGACATTCCTTACATATTGGATTGTGAGGTTTGACAATCTTAGATAAATCTCTAACTACCTTAGTAGTACTGATTTTTACCATGCAATCAAAATTTACATGATAGAGTCTCTTATGCCATAGCCAACTTTCATCAATGTGTGCAATCAAGAATGTGTTTTCACTATTATTCAAATGAAAGATATTACCTCTAGTTTGATTTCTAGTTGCAATTGCCAAACCAGTTCTATTCATGATTTTGCATTTTCCATTCTTGAATTGTAACTAAAATCCTTTCTCAACTAATTGACCAACACTCAAAAGATTATGCTTTAAACCTTCAACATAGTAAACATTGTCAGTATTATGCTTACCATCAAGAGATATTGTACCTTTTCCTTTCATCAAACAAGCTTTATCATCTCCAAATCTCACTAAGCATCCATTATATTCCTGAAAGGTCAAGAATTTGCTTTTATCACCAGTCATATGATGTGAACATCCTGAATCAATGATCCATTCATCCTTAACTTCAATTTTAGCTACCAAGGCTTGTTCTACTGGTTTAACAGTAGGTGTTAGTTGATCTTCTATTATAGCAATAAAAACTCATCCATTGTCGGTCGGATCTTCATGAAAATCATCAATCACTCCTTCATCAGCAAGATAACAAGATTTATCTTTATTCTTCTTAAATCTGTATCTCTGATATTTAGGGTTAGGCTTGTATTTTCTCCTAGCTTCTTCTCTTAGTCTAGCATGTCTATTAGGGCATCTAGAAGCCATATGACCAATCTTATTACAATTGAAACATTTAAAGGGTGCTTTACCTTCATACTTACTTCCAACTGAACCGTTAGGCATTTTTCTTGAAAATAGTGCTTCAAGTTCTTCATTTTCTCTCCTGCTTTCCTCAAGTTCTCTTGCATAAAAGGCTTTCCAATCTAACTTGTCAAATGATGGTGTAGATGATGTTGATTCTTTAAAAGCTAAATCTATCTTTATAGTAGCAACAGGACCAAATTCCTCAATTTGAAAAGCTGAAAGTTTTCCAATCAATGTATCCCTAGTTACTGATGTATTAGGCATTGTTCTTAACTCATTTATAGAAGTAACCTTCATTTTATATGCCGATGGCAATCCACTTATAACTTTTGAAACAATTTCATCTTCACTTAAGGTTCCTCTGCAACATTTAATATCCAAAACAATTTCATTGACTCTTTCCATAAAAGCAGAAATCCTTTCATCTTCTTCCATTTTCAGATTTTCATACCTGACCCGAAAGCTTTCAAGTTTTGCAATTTTGACTATGGGATTTCCTTCATTCAGTGTTTCCAAATGATCCCAAATAACTTTAGTAGTTGATCTATCTGATAATCCCATGATTTGTTGATCTGATAATGCACTCAAAAGTGCTTCTCTTGCTTTGCAATCATTTTCCCCATCTTTAGCCAAGTTAGGTGGATTAGGCTGATTCTGAGTAGGACTAGTATAGCCATTCTTTGTAACATCCCAGATGTCCTTTCCAATGCAATTCAGATGTGTCTCCATTCTGATCTTCCATATGCCATAGTTGGTTCCATCAAGTTTAGGACTATCTTTCCTGAAATAGTTGGTAGACATTTCTTCTTGTCAAGTTGTTAAACTTCTACATAAAGATGACTAGGCTCTGATACCAATTGTTAGGTCCTGAGGACAACTGAGAGGGGTGGGAGTGAATCAGTTGTCCAAAAAATTCAAACCAAAAATAAGTTAACCATCTTAAATGCTTAATACCAGTAAACCAGTCTTTTATGTTGGTAGATAGTTTTATCAGTTAATTACAGTACTGGTAAAGATTAATGCATGAAGTAGAGAGAAAATAACATCCACAACACATAACACCAATATTTGTACATGGAAACCTTGTAAGGTGAAAAACCATGATGGGAAACCTTACCCACAATCAGATGATACTACTGCAGATAGTATGTTTATACAAATGGGGTCTACACATGCAAAAAGGCAGAGCGCCTAGAGCTCATTGCTCAAACACAAATAGGAGTCACACTGACTACAATTGGATGGTTAAATTCAATAAGGATGTACTGCTCAAAATAGCATCTTTCTATGCTGGATTCAGTACCAGTGTAGTTATGATTTTCTTCACAAAAATCTTCCTTCAACCTTCAAATGATGTCTGCATGTATAGCTCTGCTTATTCTCGCATATACCTTAACACAATTATTTTTCGTACTCCACATCCGATCTTACAAATAAGATCTTACATTTATATCATAACCTAAGACCAATTTTAGTAGGTCGGCTCTAAAAGATATTACAATAAAATCAATTTAAAAATAAAACAATGTCCGATACAATAATCAATTCAACATGTCGACTTGATGTATTTACAACAATACTAAGATATCTCCATAGTGTGTCGTGCTCATCTGGAAAAGATAAACCTGTCGGTGTATAACCTAGACCTATTTGCCGGTAACAACAAATATGCAAATACGAATATGCCAATGAAAAAATCTCCAAGACAAAGTTTCCAAACAATGTCTTCGACATAACTAGGTGTTTTCCATGCCATTCCAAGTGCTGGTGAACATTATATCCTGTCGATGTACCGGATACCGATGACTGTGCATAAGTCACTTGTTTGTCAGTGAATGTTGTTGATTCTCCAAAGTCCTAGAGTTGATAAGTGTTAGTAGGTGTTGACATCAATATCAAAACCATACCAAAATACCAACACACATTATCACTCTTAATGATTTTCTGTAATCTTTTATTAAACACCTATATGCCTTTCTCTTAGATGAATAACCAAGAAACATTCCTTCATCACTTCTAGGTTCAAATTTACCAATATAATCATCTCTCCTGATATAGAATTTGCTTCCAAAAACTATGAAGTATTTAAGAGTAGGAGTACTACCAAACTATAGTTGATAATATTGGTATTTTGGTATGGTTTTGTCATTGATGTCAACACCTATCAACACTTATCAATTCTGGCACTTCGAAGGATTGGCAATGTTCACCAGCAAGCAAGTGACTTATGCACAGTCACCTGTATCTGGTACAACGGCAAGATATATTATTCATCAACACTTGGAATAACATGGAAAACATTTGGTTATGTCAAAAACATCATTTGGACACTTTGTCTTGGAGATATGTTCATTGGTATATTCATGTTTGCATATTTGTTGTTACTGGCAAATAGGTCTAGGTTATGCACCGGTAGGCTTATCTTTTCTAGATCGGCACAACACACTTTGGAGATGATTTATTATTGTTGTAAATGCATTAAGCCAACATGTTGAATCGGATATTGCATCGATTATTGATTTACTTGTAAAATGTTTTTATTGTAATATCTTTTAGAGCTGACCTACTAAAATTGGTCTTAGGTTATGGTATATATGTAAGAAATTATTTGTAAGATCGATAAGCGATTGGGAAAAAGAATTATAAGAAGGTATATGCGAGAATAAGAAGAGCTATACACGCAGACATAATTTAAGGTGAAGCAAGGTTTTTGTGAAGGTATATCAGAACTGAACCGGTACCAAATCCAATTATTGGATTTAACCATTGAATTGTAGTCAGTGTGACTCCTATTTGTGTTTGACCAGTGATCTCTAGGTGCTTGGCCTTTTTGCATGTGCAGACCCCATTTGTATACATATATTATCTGCAGTAGTATCATCTGATTTTGGGTAAGTTCTCCCATCATGGTTTTTCCCCTTATAGAGTTTCCACATACAAATATTGGTGTTATATGTAGTGGATGTTGTTGTCTTTCTGTTTCATGCATTAATCTTTACCGGTACTATAATTAACTGATAAACTATCTACCAGCATAAAATCTGATTTACTGGTATTAAGCATTAAGGTTGGTTAAGTTGTTTTTGGTTTTAATTTATTTGACAACTGATTCACCCACCCCTCTTGGTTGTCTTCGGGACCTAACAATTGGTATCAAAGCTGAGTACTCTTTTTGTAGAAGTTTAACAACTTGAGGAGATCCAAAGTCTACTAACTATTTCAAGAAGGACAGTCCTAAATTTGATGGACCCAACTATGGCATATGGAAGATCAGAATGGAGACACATCTAAATTGCATTGGAAAGGAAATATAGGATGTTACAAAGAATGGCTATATTGCTCCTACTCAAAGTCAACCTAATCCACCTAACTTGGCTAAAGATGAAGAAAATGATTGCA
Organism: Cryptomeria japonica; assembly: GCF_030272615.1. Lineage (NCBI taxonomy): Eukaryota > Viridiplantae > Streptophyta > Pinopsida > Cupressales > Cupressaceae > Cryptomeria > Cryptomeria japonica. The sequence continues at coordinate 59,302,915 of NC_081412.1, forward strand.
AGGCAAGAGAAGCACTTTTGAGCACATTATAGATCAGCAAATCATGGGATTATAAGATAGGTAAACTTCTAAAGCTATTTGGGATCATTTGGAAACACTGAATGAAGGAGATTCCACAGTCAAAATTGCAAAACTTGAAAGCTTCTGGGTCAGGCATGAAAATCTGAAAATGGAAGAAGATGAAAGGATTTTTGCTTTTACGGAAAAAGTAAATGAAATTGTTTTGGGTATTAAATGTTGTGGAGGAACCTTAAGTGAAGATGAAATTGTTTCAAAATTTTTAATAGGACTGCCACTAGCATATAAAATGAAATTTACTACTATAAATAAATTGAGAACAATGCCTAATACATCAGTAACTATTGATACATTGATTGGAAAACTTCCAGCTTTTCAAATTGAGGAATTTGGTCTTGTTGCTACTATAAAGATAGATTTAGTCTTTAAAGCATCAACATTATCTACACCATCTTTTGACAAATCTGATTGGAAAGCCTTTTATGCAAGAGAACTTGAGGAAAGGAGGAGAGAAAATGAAGAACTTGAAGAACTTGAATCACTATTTGCAAGGAAAATGCCTAAAGGTCCAATCGGAAGTAAGTATGAAGGTAAAGCACCCTTTAAATATTTTAACTATAATAATATTGGTCACATGGCTTCAAGATGCCCTGATAGACATGCTAGACTAAGAGAAGAAGCTAGAAGAACATACAAGCCTAACCCTGAATATCAAAGATATAGATTTAAGAAGAATAAAGATAAATCTTGCTATCTTGCTGATGAAGGAGCCATTGATGATTCTGAAGAAGATCCAATAGACAATGGTGTTACTACTTATCAAATTTCCATTAGTTTCATATCCAAAGTCATACTATATTCTAGTCGATTAGTATTACCGAATCATGCAGTCGGTACACACAGAGAAGTCAGTATGAATAGTCTAGTCGGTTACTGAAGAAAGTAGTCACAGAACATAGTATTCACCGAGTTGTTTATCGAGTAAAGGTTCATGGTTACCGAGTGGTATAATTAACTCACCGAGTAAAATATCTTACTAGATACATTGAACCTGGACATGCACATGAAAATGTGTTACAAGATCGAGGCACATCTGACTATTTTTGTGTTGGAAATTGCACTAGGAGATTGTGTATGATTACAAGATCAATCTAACCTATGAGATATTTTGTTTAAATCGAATAATCTTTTTGTAAGATTGAATTAATAAATCAGATCACCGCTGTAAGAGATCTATATATACAACATGATTCTAGGGTTAGAAATATGACATGATATGATATGATAAGAGATGCAATGAGATAGCAGTGTGTATGGATGAAGGAAGACTATTACAAAGACACAGAGAGGTCACCGAGAAGGTTATCAGTAAATAGTTGAAGAATAGAGTAAATAGAAGGGTTTACCGAGTTTCATTATGGGTTACCAAGGTATGCTAAAAGCTAGGTAATCTTATTCAGAGCACATAGAATCTGCTTTAGCATTTCAGATGTAAAGTTGTAGATATTTGTAATGATTATATTGTAATATTTTAAAGTTGTAAGAGAAACCTTTAACAGGGTAAAAGACTCTAACCAAGTCTATAAATTGTAAATCCTTTAACTAGGTACTACACTTATATAGTGTTGTATAAATCCTTTAGTAAGGTAGATCTAACTGATCTTAATACTCCTAATAGGGTAAGCTATCAGAAATAGCTAAATGTAGCTCTAACTGAGCATTCTTTATTATTGCAATAGTGAAGTTGTGGGTGCCATCCCCACCATAGTTTTTCTCTCTAACCAAGAGTTTCTACATGACCAAAATATATGTGTTATGGAGTGAATCATGTATGAATGTTATCTGTTGATTATAGTTTTGTTTTATGTTACTGCACTATTCTGTTTATGCATAATAGTGAGGTTATTACATAAGAAAAGTTTTGGAATACTGATTCACCTCTCCCCTCTCAGTACATTAGCTTTCTATATTGGGCCTAACAAATGGATGGGTTTTTGTTTCTATAACAGAAGATCAACCGACACCTATTGTTTAACCGGTAGAGTAGGACCTGGCAGCTAAAGTTGAAGTTAAGGATGAATGGATCATTGATTCAAGATGTTCACATCATATGACTAGTGATAAAGGTAAATTATTGAACTTTCATTAATATAATGGAGGTTTGGTAAGATTTGGAGATGATAAAGCTTGTTTGATCAAAGGAAAAGGTACTATATTTCTTGATGGTAAGCATAATACTGACAATGTTTACTATGTAGAAGTTTTAAAGCATAATCGTTTGAGTGTTGGTCAATTAGTTGAGAAAGGATTTTAGTTACAATTCAAGAATGGAAAATGCAAAATTATGAATAGATTTGGTTTGGAAATTGCAACTGGTAATCAAACTAGAGGAAACATCTTTCATTTAAATAATAGTGAAAAGACATGCTTGATTGCACACATTGATGAAAGTTGGCTATGGCATAAGAGACTCTGTCATGTAAATTTTGATTGCATGGTAAAAATCAGTACTACTAAGGCAGTTAGAGACTTACCTAAGATTGTTAAACCTCACAATTTGGTACGTAAGGAATGTCAATTTGGAAAACAAGTTAGAGCATCTTTTAAAAGTATTCCTGAAAAAGCCAATAATGCTCTTGACTTAATTCACACTAATTTATTTTATCCAACTAGAACTAAAAGCTTACAAGGTGATAGATATTTCATGCTAATCATTGATGACTATTCTAGAATGTGTTGGGTTACTTTTCTAAGAGAAAAATCAGAAGCACTTGGGATGTTCAAACTATTAAAAGCAATGGTAGAAAATGAAACTAGTAAGAAAATCAAATGTCTGAGTTCAGATCAAGGAGGTGAATTCACATCTAAGGAATTTAATACATTATGTGAAGTGAATGGATTTAGAAGACAGTTATCAGCACCCCAGACACCACAACAGAATGGAGTTGTAGAAAGGAAAAATAGAACTATCTTGGACACAACTAGAAGTATGTTATCTGAAGAAAATCTACCACATGTATATTGGAGAGAGGTAGTAAGCACAACGGTCTATACATTCAAAAAAGATCACATCAAAGGTGAAGCCGGTAAGACCCCTCATGAACTATGGTTTGGTATTACTCCTACTCTTAAATATTTTAGAATATTTGGAAGTAAATGCTATATTAGAAGAGATGAGTATATTGGCTAATTTGATCCTAGAAGTGATGAAGGAATATTTCTTGGTTATTCATCTAAGACCAAAACATATAGATGTTTTAACAAAAGATTGCAGAAAATTGTTGAAAGTACAAATGTGAAGATTGATGAACAGTTTAGAGGAACTTCAAGGTATATAGACTCTGAACCAGCAATAGAGATACTGACAAATGAACCTACATTGAATCCATCAGTACAAAATGAAGATCCAGTTACCCCGGTATCATCTAAAAATTCCACTGTAACTAAGGAACAACAACAAATGAGGATACCTCGATATGTAAGATTGAACCACTCTAAAGATCAGATAATTGGGAACAAGTATCAAGGAGTTATGACAAGAGGAAGAATAGAAAATGAAGAGGTATGTCTTATTTCTCAAATTGAACCATCATCAATTAATGAGGCATGTGAAGATAAACACTGGATTAAAGCTACGGAAGAGGAACTAGAACAAATTGAGAAGAATAACACATGGACATTAGTTCCCCAACCTAAAGACAAAAATGTGATTGAAACAAAATGGGTATTCAGAAACAAACTTAATGAAGATGGGAAGGTAATCAGAAATAAAGAAAGACTAGTGTGTAAGGGATATTCTCAGAAAGAAGGAATTGATTATAATGAAACCTTTGCACCGGTAGCTAGAATTGAGGCAGACAGATTATTCTTGGCTTTTGCAGCACACAAGAACTACAAAGTATATCAAATGGATATTAAATGTGCATTTCTAAATGGAAATCTTTAAGAAGAAGCTTACTTTGAGCAACCTGATGGATTTTATTTCACAGATAACAAAGATATGGTTTGCAGGCTAAGGAAAGATTTGTATTAGTTGAAGCAAGCTCCAAGAGCTTCGTATGCTAGATTGGATAAATATCTTTTGAAGATTGGTTTTTCTTAAGGTAATGTTGACAACAACTTATACTATAAAGTGAATAATGATGACATCTTGGTTGTAGAAGATTTGGTTGATTATATAATCTTTGGAGAAGAAGATGGATTAGGTAAAGACTTTTCTATTGAAATGCAGCATGAGTTTGAAATGTCTATGATTGGAGAGATAAAATTCTTTTTAGGATTGCAGATTTCATAGACTAATAAAGGTATATTCTTGAGTCAATCCAAGTACCTAATGGAGTTACTAAATAAATTTGGGATGAAGAACTCTAAACTGGTAAGCACACCTATGACTACAAATGACAAATTATCACTAAGGGATGAATCTACACTTGTTAATCCGACTAGGTACAAATCTATGATAGGAGGCCTACTATATTTGACACAAATAAGACCTAATATTATGAATGCAATATGTATTGTTTCAATATTTTAGAGTTATCTTAGAGAAAATCATGAATCAGCAGTAAAAAGGATTTTTTGGTACTTACAAGGCACTACAAATCTTGGTTTATGGTATCCTAGAGATGAAAACTTTGAATTATGTGCATAAACAAATGCAAATTGGGTAGGAGATGTGGATGATAGAAAAAGCACCACTGACGGAGCATTTTTTCTTGGAAAAATTTTAATTTCTTGGTTGAGTAAGAAAAATAGTTGTACATCTTTATCCACAACAAAATCAGAATATGTTGCAGCAACAACTAACTGTACATAGGTATTATGGCTTAAACAAATGTTGAAGGACAAAAAGGTAAAATTCAAGGAACCTATAAATATCTATTGTGATAACACTACATCAATTGATTTATCTAAGAATCTAGTACTACACTCTAAAACTAAACATGTTTCTATCAAATTGAACTTTCTAAAAGAGAATGTTGAAGCAAAAGAAGTAAAACTAGTTTATGTGAATACTAAAGAGCAGATTGCAGATATTTTCACTAAGCCTTTTCCTAAGGAGACTTTTGAATATCTCAGAGACCACTTTGGGTCATACCCTCACTTTTAGAAATTTAGACAGTTGATGTTTGTCATCAACCGATAGAACTAACAGAGAAATCTTTTATTCTGGCTTTGATGAGGAGAGCTACTTCTCAGGGGGAGTAGTTGGTATACTGAAGTGGTTGGTATTTTGTATTTGAACTTGGTTTTGTGTTGGATTTGGCATTTGATGTAAAAGGGGGAGAGATTGATATGGAAAAACACAAGGAGATACTGTTACTTTGAAAGAGACTGATTACTCTCTATATCTGAATTTTAATTCCTATTATGATCTCTTTTGGGAGATTATTGGTTTTTGGTTTTTAGCATTTCTATTTTGGTACTTTGATGGTTTTTCCATCTTGTGTTGCCATTAATGCCAAAGGGGGAGATTGTGTTAGGTCCCGAGGACAACTGAGAGGGGGGGGGGTGAATCAGTGGTCAAATAAATTCAATCTAAAACAACTTAACCAACTTTAATGCTTAACAACGGTAAACCAATCTTTTATGCCAGTAGATAGTTTTATCAGTTAATTACAGTACTGGTAAAGATTAATGCATGAAATAGAAAAACAATAACACCCACAACACATAACACCAATGTTTGTATGTGGAAACCCTATAAGGGGAAAAACCACTATGGGAAACCTTAACGACAATTAGATGATACTACTGCAGATAGTATGTGTATACAAATGGGGTCTGCACATGTAGAAAGGTCAAGTGCCTGGAGCTCATTGCTCAAACACAAATAGGAGTCACATTGACTACAATTGGATGGTTAAATCCAATAATGATGTATTGCTCAAATTAGCATCTTTCTATGTTGGATTCAGTACTGGTGTAGTTCTGATTGTCTTCACAAAAACCCTCCAACCTTCAAATTATGTCTATGTGTATATCTCTACTTATTTTCACATATATCTTCAGATAATTCCTTTCCACATTCCTCCTTTGATCTTACAAATAAGATCTTATATTTATACCATAACCTAAGACCAATTTTGGTAGGTCGGCTCTAAAAGACATTACAATAAAATACATTTACAAATAGAACAATGTATGATGTAATAAATGATTCAACATGTCGGTCTGATGCATTTACAACAATAATAAAACATCTCCATAGTGTGTCGTGCTAATCTAGAATAGATAAACCTGTCGGTGTATATCCTGGACCTATTTGCCGGTAACAACAAATATGCAAATATGAATGTGCCAATTAAAAAATATCTAAGACAAAGTGTCCTAATGATGTCTTTGACATAACTAGGTGTTTTCCATATCATTGCAAGTGTCAGTGAATATTATATCCTTGCCGGTGTACCAGATAACGATGATTGTGCATTAGTCACTTTCTTGCTGATGAACATTGTCGATTCTTCAAAGTGCCAGAGTTGATAAGTGTTAGTAGGTGTTGACATCAATGACAAAACCATACCAAAATACCAAAAATATCCCCCTTTGTCATTGATGGCAACACAAGATGGAAAAACCATCAAAGTGCCAAAACAGAAATGCCAAATACCAAAAACCAACAATCTTCCCAAAAAGAGATCATAACCAAAAATCAAAATATAGATATAAGAAAACTCTCCCCCTGGGAGTGACATGTGTTTTTCTTGTGTTTTTCCATACCAATCTCTCCCCCTTTGACATCAAATGCTAAAGCAATATAAAAACCATTTTTCAGATACAAAATACTAACCAATTTAGTATACTAACTACTCCCACTGAGAAGTAGCTTCCCTCATCAAAGGCGGAGTAAAAGATTTCTCTATTAATTCTGCCAATTGATGACAAACATCAACTATCTAAATCTCTACCAGTGGAGGTATAACCCCAAGCTGATCTCTATGATATTCAAAGGTCTCCTTAGGCAAAGGTTTAGTTAAAATATCTGCAATCTGCTCTTTAGTATTCACATAAACCAGTTTTATTTCTTCTGCTTCAACATTCTCCCTTAGAAAATTTTGTTTGATAGAAACATGTTTGGTCATAGAATGTAATATTGGATTCTTAGATATATTAGTTGTTGTTGTGTTATCACAATAGATAGTAATAGGTTCCTTGCATTTTACCTTTATATCCTTCAACATCTACTTAAGCCATAGTACTTGTGTACAATTAGTTGTTGCTGCAACATATTTTGATTTTGTTGTTGATAAAGATGTACAACTTTGTTTCTTACTCAACCAAGAAACTAATCTACTTCCAAGAAAAAAAGCTCTGCCAATGGTGCTTTTTCTATCATCCACATCTCCTACCCAATTTGCATCTGTGTATGCACATAATTCAAAGTTTTCATCTCTAGGATACCATAATCCAAGATTTGTAGTGCCTTGTAAGTATCAAAAAATCCATTTTACTACTGATTCATGATTTTCTCTAGGATTACTCTAAAGTATTGAAACAATACATACTGCATTCATAATATTAGGTCTTGTTTGTGTTAAATACACTAGGCCTCCTATCATAGATCTGTACCTAGTCAGATTAATAGGTGTAGATTCATCCCTTAGTGATAATTTGTCATTTGTAGTCATAGGTGTGCTTACCAGTTTAGAGTTCTTCATCCCAAATTTCTTTAGTAACTCCTTCAAGTACTTGGATTGACTCAAGAGTATACCTTTACCAGTTTGTGAAATCTGCAATCCTAAAAAGAATTTTATCTCTCCAATCATAGACATTTCAAATTCTTGTTGCATTTCAATAGAAAAGTCTTTACATAATCCATCTTCTCCTCCAAAGATTATATCATCAACAAAAAATTTTATAACCAAGATGTCATCATTAGTCACTTTGTAGTATAATTTGTTGTCTGTATTACCTTTAGAAAAACCAATCTTCAAAAGCTACTTGTCCAGTCTTGCGTACCAAGCTCTTGGAGCTTGTTTCAACCCATACAAAGCTTTCCTTAATCTACAAACCATATCTTTGTTATTTGTCAAAGAAAATTCATCATGTTGTTCAATATAAACTTCTTCTTCAAGATCTCCATTCAAAAATACACATTTAATATCCATTTGATATACTTTGTAGTTCTTGTGTGCTGCAAAAGACAAAAATAATTTGACTGCCTTAATTCTAGCTACTAGTGCAAAGGTTTCATTATAATCAATTCCCTCTTTCTGAGAATATCCCTTACACACTAGTCTTTCTTTATTTCTGATTACCTTACATCTTCATTAAGTTTGTTTCTGAATACCCATTTTGTTCCAATCACTTTTTTGTCTTTAGGCTGAGGAACTAATGTCCACATGTTATTTTTCTCAATTTGTTCTAGTTCCTCTTTCATAGCTTTAATATAGTGTTTATCTTCACATGCCTCATTAATTGATGATGGTTCAATTTGAGAAATAAGACATACCTCTTCATTTTCCAGTATTCCTCTTGTCATAACTCCTTTATACTTGTTCCCAATTATATGATCTTCAGAGTGATTTAGTCTTACATACCAAGGTGTCTTCGTTTGCTACTATTCCTTAGTTACTGTAGAATTTTCAGATGATATAGGTGTAACTAGATCTTCATTTTGTACTGGTAGGTTCAATGTAGGTTCATTTGATAGAATCTTTGTTGGTGGTTCAGAGTCTATATACCTTGAAGTTCCTTTGAATTTTTCATCAATCTTTACATTTGTACTCTCAACAATTTTCTGTAATCTTTTGTTAAAACATCTATTTGCATTTGCTTCCCAATATACTCATCTCTTCTAATATAGAATTTGCTTCCAAATATTCTAAAATATTTAAGAGTAGGAGTAATACCAAACCATAGTTCATGAGGGGTCTTACCAATTTCTCCTTTGATGTGAACTTTGTTGAATGTGTAGACCGATGTGCTTACTGCCTCTCTCCAATATACATGTGGTAGATTTTCTTCAAACAACATACTTCTGGCTACATCCAAGATAGTTTTGTTTTTCTTTTCAATAACTTCATACTACTATGGTGTCCGGGGTACTGATAATTGTCTTCTGATTCCATTCGCTTCATAGAATGCATTAAATTCCTTAGATGTAAATTCTCCTCCTTGAACTGATCTCAGACATTTGATTTTCTTACCGGTTTCATTCTCTACCATTTCTTTGAATAATTTGAACTTCCCAAGTTCTTTTGATTTTTCTCTGAGAAAAGTAACCCAACACATTCTAGAGTAGTCATCAATAATTAGCATGAAATATCTATCACCTTGTAAACTTTTAGTTCTAGCTAGACCACATAAATCAGTATGAATTATGTCAAGAGCATTATTGGATTTTTCTAGAATACTTTTAAAAGTATCTCTAACTTGTTTTCCAAATTGACATTCCTTACACACCAGATTGTGAGGTTTAACAATCTTAGGTAAATCTCTAACTGCCTTAGTAGTACTGATTTTTACCATGCAATCAAATTTTAAATGACAGAGTCTCTTATGTCATAGCCAACTTTCATCAATATGAGCAATCAAGCATGTCTTATCACTGTTATTAAAATGAAAGAGATTACCTCTAGTTTGATTACCAGTTGCAATTTCCAAACAAGTTTTGTTCATAATTTTGCATTTTCCATTCTTGAATTGTAACTGAAATCCTTTCTCAACTAATTGACCAACACTCATAAGATTATGCTTTAAACCTTCTACATAGTAAGCATTGTCAGTATTATGCTTACCATCAAGAGATATTGTACCTTTTACTTTCATCAAACAAGATTTATCATCTCCAAATCTCACTAAGCATCCATTATATTCCTAAAAGTTCAAGAATTTGCTTTGATCACTAGTCATATGATGTGGGCATCCTGAATCAATGATCCATTCATCCTTAACTTCAATTTTAGCTGCCAAGGCTTGTTCTACTAGTTTAACAGTAGGTGTTGGTTGATCTTCTATTATAGCAATAAAAACTCATCCATTGTCGGCTGGATCTTCATCAGAATCATCAGTCACTCCTTCATTAGCAAGATAACAAGATTTATCTTTATTCTTCTTAAATTTGTATCTTTAATATTCAGGGTTAGGCTTGTATGTTCTCCTAGCTTCTTCTCTTAGTCTAGCATTTCTATCAAGGCATCTAGAAGCCATATGACCAATCTTATTATAGTTGAAACATTTAAAGGGTGCTTTACCTTCATACTTACTTCCAACTGAACCATTAGGCATTTTTCTTGAAAATAGTGCTTCAAGTTCTTCATTTTCTCTCCTACTTTCCTCAAGTTCTCTTGCATAAAAGGCCTTCCAATCTAACTTGTCAAATGATGGTGCAGATGATGTTGATGCTTTAAAAGCTAAATTTGTCTCTATAGTAGCAACATGACCAAATTCCTCAATTTGAAAAGTTGAAAGTTTTCCAATCAATGTATCCCTAGTTACTGATGTATTAGGCTTTGTTCTCAACTCATTTATAGAAGTAACCTTCATTTAATATACTGGTGGAAATCCTCTTAAAATTTTTGAAACAATTTCATCTTCACTTAAGGTTCCTCCACAACATTTAATACCCAAAACAATTTCATTAACTCTTTCCATAAAAGCAGAAATCCTTTCATCTTCTTCCATTTTCAGATTTTCATACCTGACCCGGAAGCTTTCAAGTTTTGCAATTTTGACTATGGAATCTCCTTCATTCAGTGTTTCCAAATTATCCCAAATAGCTTTTGTAGTAGAACTATCTAATAATCCCATGATTTGTTGATCTGATAATGCACTCAAAAGTGCTTCTCTTGCTTTGCAATCTTTTTCTTCATCTTTAGCTAAGTTAGGTGGATTAGGCTGATTTAGAGTAGGAGCAGTATAGCCATTCTTTGTAACATCCCGGATATCCTTTCCAATGCAATTTATATGTGTCTCCATTCTGATCTTCCATATGCCATAGTTGGTTCCATCAAATTTAGGACTGTCCTTTTTGAAATAGTCGGTAGACATTGGATCTCCTCAAATTGTTAGACTTTTGAAAAAGAGGACTAGGCTTTGATACTAATTGTTAGGTCCCGGGGACAACTAAGAGGGGGTGGTGAATCAGTTGTCAAATAAATTCAAACTAAAACAACTTAACCAACTTTAATGATTAATACTGGTAAACTAGTCTTTTATGTTGGTAGATAGTTTTATTAGTTAATTACAGTACCAGTAAAGATTAATGCATGAAATAGAAACACAATAATATCCACAACACATAACACCAATGTTTGTACGTGGAAACCTTGTAAGGGGAAAAAACATGGTGGGAAACCTTACCCATAATTAGATGATACTACTGTAGATAATATGTGTATACAAATGGGGTCTATACATGTAGAAAGGCTAAGCACCTAGAGCTCAATGCTCAAACACAAATAGGAGTCACACTGACTACAATTGGATGGTTAAATCCAATAAGGATGTACTGATCAAATTATCATCTTTCTAAGTTGGATTTAGTATCAGTGTAGTTCTAATTGTCTTCACAAAAACCCTACTTCAACCTTCAAATGATGTTTGCGTGTATAGCTCCACTTATTCTCCCATATACCTTCACAAAATTCCTTTTCGCATTCCTCCTTTGATCTTACCAATAAGATCTTACATTTATATCATAACCTAAAACCAATTTTAGTAGGTTAGCACTAAAAGATATTACAATAAAATCAATTTAAAAATGGAACAATGTCCGATGTAATAACCAATTCAACATGTCAGCCTGATGCATTTACAACAACAATAAAACATCTTCATAGTGTGTTGTGCTGATCTAGAATAGATAAACATGCTAGTGTATATCCTGGACCTATTTGTCAGTAACAACAAATATGCAAATATGAATGTGACAATGAATAAATCTCCAAGATAAAGTGTCCAAATGATGTCTTCGACATAACCAGGTGTTTTCCATATCATTCCAAGTGCCGATGAACATTATATCCTTTCTGGTGTACCAGATACCGGTGACTGTGCATAAGTCACTTGCTTGCCCGTGAACATTGTTGATCCTTCAAAGTGCTAGAATTCATAAGTGTTAGTAGGTGTTGACATCAATGATAAAACCATACCAAAATACCAATGTCATTGATGTCAACACCTACTAACACCTATCAATTCTGGCACTTTGAAGGATCGGCAATGTTCACCGGCAAGCAAGTGACTTATGCACAGTCATCGGTATCTAGTACACTGGTAGGATATATTGTTCATCGGCACTTGGAATGGCATGGAAAACATATGGTTATATCGAAAACATCATTGGGACACTTTGTCTTGGAGATATGTTCACTGGTATACTCGTGTTTGCATATTTGTTGTTACCGGTAAATAGGTCCAAGTTATGCAGCAACAGGCTTATCTTTTTCAGATCAACATGACACACTTTGGAAATGATTTATTATTGTTGTAAATGCATTAAGTCGACATGTTGAATCAGATATTGCATCGGTTATTGATTTACTTGTAAAATTTTTTTATTATAATATCTTGTAGAGTCGACCTACTAAAATTGGTCTTAGGTTATGGTATATATGTAAGATCTTATTTGTAAGATAGAAAGGCAATTAGGAAAAAGAATTATAAGAAGGTATATGCAAGAATAAGAAGAGCTATACACACAGACATAATTTAAGGTAAAGCAAGGTTTTTGTGAAGGCATATCAGAATTGAACCAGTATGAATCCAGCATATGAAGATGCTATTTTTAGTAGTACATTATTATTGGATTTAACCATCCAATTGTAGTCAATGTGACTCCTATTTGTGTTTGAGCAGTGAGCTCTAGGCACTTGTCCTTTCTGCATGTGCAGACCCCATTTGTATACACATACTATCTGTTGTAGTATCATCTTATTGTGGGTAAGGTCTCCCACCATGGTTTTTCTCCTTGTAGGGTTTCCACATACAAATATTGGTGTTATGTCTAGTGGATATTATTGTCTTTTTGTTTCATTCATTAATCTTTACCGATATTGTAATTTACTGATAAACTATCTACCTGCATAAAGTCTAATTTATTGGTATTAAGCATTAAGGTTGGTTAAGTTTTTTTTGGTTTGAATTTATTTGACAACTGATTCACCCCCCCTCTTAGTTGTCTCTGTGACCTAACAGATAAGTGGTCTTACTGGTTTCACCTTTGATGTGAACTATGTTGAAAGTGTAAACCGTTGTATTCACTGCTTCTCTCCAGTACACATGAGGTAGATTTGCTTCTAATATCATGCTTCTAGTTGCTTCTAGAATAGTTATGTTCTTCCTTTCCATAATTCCATTTTGCTGAGGTGTCCAAGGTGCTGATAGTTGTCTTTTGATTCCATTCACTTCACATAATGTATTAAATTCCTTAGATGTAAATTTACCTCCTTGATCAGATCTCAAACATTTGATTTGCTTACCATTTTCATTCTCTACCATTGCCTTGAATAGTTTGAATTTTCCAAAAGCTTTTGATTTCTCTCTAAGAAAAGTAACCCAACACATTCTAATATAATCATCAATAACTAGAATAAAGTATCTATCTCCCTGTAGACTTCTTGTTCTTGCTGGACCACACAAGTTAGTATGAGTTAAATCAAGAACATTATTGGATTTCTCAGAAATACTCTTAAAGGTTGTTCTAACTTGCTTTCCCATTTGAAATTCCTTACATACCAGATTATGAGGTTTTACAATCTTAGGTAAATCCCTTACTACCTTAGTTGAACTGATCTTTACAATGCAATCAAAATTCACATGACAAAGTCTATTATGCCATAACCAACTTTCATCAATATGTGCAATCGAGCATGTCTTTTCACTATTTTTCAAATGAAAGATATTAACTTTAGTTTAATTACTGGTTGCAATCTCCAATCCAGTTATGTTCATGATTTTGTATTTACCATTCTTTAATTGTAACTGAAATCCCTTTTCAACTAATTGACCAACACTCAAAAGATTATGATTCAAACCTTCAACATAATAAATATTGTCAGTATTGTGCTTACCATCCAAAGATATAGTGCCTTTTCCTTTGATTAAACAAGCTTTATCATTGTCAAATCTTACTAGACCTCCACTATATTCTTGGAAAGATAAGAATTTACTTTTATCACCAGTCTTATGATGTGAACATCCACTATCAATGATCCATTCATCCTTTTCTTCAATTTTAGTTGCTAGGGCTTGCTTTACTGGTGGAACAGCAGGTGTCAGTTGATCTTCTTTTATTGCAATAAAATCCCATCCATTGTCTGTTGGTTCTTCATCAGAATCATCAGTAGCTCCATCAACATAGTAACAAGATTTATCTCTATTCTTCTTAAATATGTATCTCTGATATTTAGGGTTAGGCTTATATGTTCTTATAGCTTCCTCTCTAAATATTGCATGTCTATTAGGACATCTAGATTCTATATGACCAACTTTATTGTAGTTAAAATATTTAAATGGTACTTTACCTTCATACTTACTTCCAATTGGACCTTTAGGCATTTTCCTTGCAAATAGTGCACTTCAAGTTCTTCTAGTTCTTCATTTTCCCTTCTGATATCTTCGATTTCTTTTGCATACACTGCTTTCCAATCAGATTTGTCAGATGATGATGATGATGCTGCAAATGATGATGCTCTGAAGGTTAAGTCAGTCTTAACAGTAGCAACATGATCAAAATCCTCAAGCTCAAATGTTAAAAGTTTTCCAATCAAGGTATCTCTAGATACTGATGTATTAGGCATTGTTCTCAACTCATTAATAATAGTTACTTTCATTTTGTATGTCAGTGGAAAAGCTCTTAAAACTTTAGAAACAATTTCATCTTCACTTAAGGATCCTCCACAACATTGTATTCCTAAAATAATTTCATTAACTCTTTCCATAAAGGCATAAATTGTTTCATCTTCTTCCATTTTCAAGTTTTCATACCTGACCCCGTAACATTCCAGTTTTTGAATTTTGATAGTGGTATCTCCTTCATTCAATGTCTCCAATTTATCCCAAATAGCTTTAGCAGTAGATCGGTTTGATAATCCCATGATTTGTTGATCTGATAATGTGCTGAAAAGTGCTTCTCTTGCTTTACAATCATTTTCTTGATCTTTACCCAATGTTGGTGGATTAGGTTGGTTCAGTGTAGGACCAACATAGCCATTCTTTGTAACTTCCCATATGTCTCTTCCAATGCAATTCAGATGTGTCTTCATTCTGATCTTCCATATACCATAGTTAGTACCATTAAGTTTAAGACTATCCTTCCTGAAAATGTTTGTTGCCATAGGATCTCGTCAAGTTGTTAGGCTTCTGCAAAAAGAGGACTTGGCTCTGATACCAATTGTTAGGAACCGGAAGGCAACTAAGATGGTGGGGGGGTGGGGGGTGAATCAATTGTCAATGAATTTCAATCCAATTTTAACTTAATCAAACTTGATACTTAATACCGATAAACCAAACTTAATGCCGGTTAACATATTAATAGTTAATATCAATACTGGTGAAGCTTAATTCATGAAACAAAAAGAGAAACAACATCCACAATACATAACACAAAGATTTTGATGTGGAAACCCTATAAGGGTAAAAATCATAGTGGGAAACCTTACCCACAATCAAATGATACTACTGCAGATAGTATGTGTATACAAATGGGGTCTGCACATGCAAAAAGGCCAACCGCCTAGAGCACACTGCTCAAATGGGAGTCACAATGACTACAATAGGATGGTTAAATCCTAGAATAATGTACTACTCAAAATAGCATCTCCAATGTTGGATTCAGTACTGGTTAAGCTCTGATAATCAACTTCAAACCTTTCTTTAACCTTCTCTATGGTTTTCTCATATGATCTTCAATATTCACACATACCATGTTACAATACTATACCATAACCTTACATACCATATCCCATGTCTCATCTTACAAATGAGATGTTACATATACACAAAACCTAAGATCAATTGTGTAGGTTGGCTCACTAAGAATATTACAATAAAATCAATTACAAATAAGTCTTGATGCAATACAACATGTTGGCTCAATACATTTACAACAATATCCAATTAGTAAATCATCTCCATAATGTGTCGTGCTGATCTGGAATAGATAATGCATGTTGGTCCATAACCTAGACCAATCTACCAGTACCAACAAATATGTCAACCCAATTAGACCAATAACCAAAACACCAAAACCAAGTATCCAAACCATGTCTTCGACATAATCAAGTGATCTCCAGATGATAAGAAGTCATCATTAGTGCCAATGAAATATATAACCTACTGGTGAACAATATACCGATGACTGTGAATAAGTCACTGAACTTGCCAGTGAACACAATGTGTCGGTTCACTAGTAAACCAATATAACCATAGTGCCAAATCAACAATGTAGATCTCTAGAAGGATAAGTGTTGACAACAATGGCAAAATTAATGCAACACATCCATAATACCAACATCCTTGATAGAAAGATACTCATTTAGATGATTACTCCACTAGGATTCTTCATGATGATGAGGGTGACAAGCCATTTAGCTAGACATTATCACATGTTTACATTATCCATCTAGTTATTTGATGATATGCATGCATATTTGATGATATCATAGATATATATTGAATGATCTCTAGACAACTTTGTATATGTTTGTTCATGATCAAATACATGTGTTTACTTATTCATGTGGACATATATATATCACATGTTTTATGAGTTCTATATAAATACATTTGATGACACATTAGATAATGATATATATAAATTGGATGCTCCGTGTATGTTTGTACATGTTTGTTTATGATCATGTGCATGTGTTTTTACTTATTCATGAGGACAAGTATATACATTTATGCTTTGACTTTTACATATATGTTAAATAATGATGTATACTTTTACAATATTATATAATGTTGGAAAGAGACACTATACATGTAGAGATTAGTGCATGAGGAATGTTTTGGGGTTGTCATTGATGGCAACTTAGATCAGAAATGACATCCAGTATATGTTGAATTGTTCTATTGGAAGTTTGATATTCATTTTTCTAAAATCTGGATGGTGGAATGCAAAGTATGGGTACATTAAGTAGAACGCAAATTTGGTTGCATAGTTTTGGTTGTGGTGGAAGAGTTAAGTGATTAGATGTTCATGATAAATTAATTCGCAATCCTAGCCTTTGGTATTGATTATTGTGCAAGATTAGAGATCTGGTATCCCGTATTTCAAGAAGAATATGGTTATTTTGGTGATTAGTGATGAAGCTTGTGTTGGATATTGTTGCTACTAGGATATGTTGTTGTCATTGATGTCAACATATTCCTGTAATTTATTGCTCTGGTGATTGCAGATTGGTCTATTGGGATCATGGTTTGGCATAAGAAGTATTTCTAGTGTCATTATATATTTTTGTATTGGTTTTCATGATTCGGTAATTTAACTGATCATATCATATGATCTAGTTTCCAATTTTGTTTTTCTGATCAGTACTTTGCAGAGTTGAGTATTTCCTCTAATATATTCTAGTGTAATCATATCTTTAAATAATATTTTGGGAGATTGTTTGGGATGTTCATGTGTATCTTCATTATAGATGGTTCATGATTTGGTGCTCTGCAAGTTATCTTTCTTTGTGAGAGTTGTTGTTGTTTGAGTGCTCTTGAGTTTCAGATGTTGACCGATGAAGATGTGATAAGTGGTGTTGGTGCAATTGTTACTGATGATTCTAACATGCTTGCTGGTGTTTCCTAATTGTGTCCTATTTGTTTTGATGATCCACATTAATCATTGTTTGAGTTTTTGGTGATTTTTCTGATCTGGTGATGTTCTTCATGTTATGTGATATTCTTGGTGATGTACCATGTTGCGGTTGATATTGGTGAGATTTATGATGGTGTTGCATGTTTGGAAATTTTATTTAGGTCCATGATATATCATGTATATCATTATATTGGTCTGGTGGTGTATCTTTGTATCATGTAAAATAATTTTTTAATTGTGAGTTGAGGGTTTAGTCGACCTTGTTGTCAAGGTTGATGAATTGTATAAACAAGTGATTTAGTCATGTAATTCAATTATCAAGGTTGTGTCTACATTATCAGAGAGTGGTGTATGTGCAAACAAGGATTCATATTTTGGTGTGGTGTATTAAGCAGAGATTAGTGAAGGGCAAACAAATGTACTTAACCACAACTATCACCAGGCATTAGTAGATACTATTATTGTAGTTTATTTCTTCTGGATTGTAGTCTGAATCTTGTTGTAAGTCAGTGAGACTTCCCTGAGGGTTGTAGCCTTTGGGGTTATTGTATCTTGAGAAAGTGAGTTCTAGAAAGTGTGTCTGAATTCTAGTGCATTCCCCATTGTAATATTTTCACATACTACTGTAGAGTATCATCTTATTGTGGTTAGGTTCCCACCATGGTTTTTACCTTAACTGGATTTTCCACATCAAAATCTTGGTGTTGTGTGTTGTGTTGTCAATTTTTTTAATCTTTGTTGTGGTTTCCATTTATCAAATTTGTATTTGTGGTTAAGTTTGAGATCCGATAAAAACTGATCCTCCCCCCCTCTCATTTTCCCTTCATTATTGTTACCAAGAATTGGAATCAGAGCTAGATTCCCTGGAAGAAGCTTAACCACTTGAGGATATCCAGGATGGAAAGTGGAGGTGTTATCTTTAAGAAGGAGAGTCTAAGATTTGATGGAAGTAACTATGCTATATGGAAGAACCAGATGGAGGTGCACTTGAGATGTCTTGGAAAAGATTACTAGAAGATTGCAAAAAATGCCTATTTTTCCCCTCAGAATGGACCAGTTAGTGCTAATGAGATCAAGGATGGTGAACATAGCATTAGAGCTAAGAAAGCATTGATGAGCGCCCTGACTGATTTAGAGATAACTAATGTAATGGGACTTTAGATTGCACATGAAAATTGGGAGAAGCTCGAGAACCTGTATGAAGGAGATAAACAAGTCAAAGTTGCTAAGTTACAGAGTTTGAAACAGAAATATGAGAACATAAACTCCTTTATGGCAAAGGTGAATGAAATTATCCTAGGTATTAGATGCATTGGTGGAACCCTTGAAGAAGATGAAATTGTTGCTAAAGTCCTAAGATCATTGCCTCCTACTTACAAACATAAGGTAGCTGCTATTGATGAAATTTTGAGTGTGACTATAGTGACAAGAGATATGCTGGTTGGAAAGATTGTTGCATTTGAACTAAGTGAATTTGGTGAATCGCATGGATAGTCTAAGACAACATTTAGAGAATATGTATCTAGAAAGAATAAGTATGATCCTGATGAATGCATAATATCTAGATATGAAAGAGAGAGAAGAGAGATGAAAGAGAAAGAAAGAGAATTGGATGAGCTTGAAGAATTGATTGCCTAGAGATTGCCTAAGGGAGCTATTAAGTATGATGGAAAATTACCTCTGAAATGTTTCTCTTGCAATAAGATAGGACATCTTTCTTCTAGATGCCTGGAGAGAATGTCTAAGTATGATAGGCATGATAAATTTGGTAAGTGTGATAGGAATGATAGATATGAGAAGCATGAGAAGTATGATAAGCCTTACAAGCCTAACTGAAAGTATAAGCATGAAAATAATTGTTATTATGTTGTTGATGAAGTTGTTTTTATTTCTATTAAAGAAGATGGACCGATACATGTTGACTCCACAAGCTACACTAGTTAGGAGAAATCTTTGGCTGCTAAAGTTGAGGAGAAAGATGAATGGGTGATTGACAACAATTGTTCACATCATATGGCTGGTGATAAAAGAAAATTTGTGAGTATGGAGAAGTATGATGATGGAATAGTAACACTTGGAGATGACAAAACTTATGTGATCCATGGTAGAGGTTCTATTTCCTTTAATGGTAAGTATACAACTAATGATGTCTTATATGTTGAAGGTTTGAAGCATAATCTTTTAAATGTTGGACAGATGATTGACAAAGGCTATGATTTACAATTCAAGAATGCAAAATTCAAGATCCTAAATGCCTCTGGTATAGAGATTTCATCTTAAACTAACACTAAAGGTAATATCTTTCATTTGAGTGTTGGTGAGAAAAGTTACTTGATTTCTTAGATTGATGAAAGTTGGTTATGGCATAGGAGAATGTGTCATGTTAACTTTGATTCAATGATTAAGACAAGTTCTATTCAAGTTGTTAGAGATTTTCCTAAAATTGTAAAGCCTGCTAATACGATATGTAAGGAATATAAAATGGGTAAACAAACAAGAATTTATTTTAAGAGTAAGCATTATACATCTGATGGATTGCTAGATCTTGTGCATACTGACCTATGTGGACCTACAAATGTTAGAAGTGTACAAGGAGACAAATATTTAATGTTTCTAATTGATGATTATTTCAGGATGAAGTGGGTTGTCTTTTTAAAGGAGAAATAAAAAGCATTAGGCAAATTCAAGATATTAAAAGCAAAGGTTGAAACTGAGACGGGATTGAAGGTGAAATGTCAAAGATCTGAGGAGGAGAATTTTGTTCTAGTGAGTTTGATTCATTCTATGAGAAGCATGGGATTAGAAGACAATTATCTTCTCCTAGAACCCCATAGCAGAATGAAGTTGTTGAAAGGAAGAACATAACTATCTTGGATGCTGCAAGGACTATGCTGATTGAAGGGAATGTTTCAAAGATCTATCAGAGAGAAGCTATTAGTACTTCTATTTACACATTTAACCAAGTACATATAAAAGGTGATACTAGTAAGACTCCTTATGAACTATGGTTTGGTCATGTTCCTACTGTGAGATATTTCAGAAGTTTTGGAAGCAATTTATATCAAGAGGGATGAAGACATAGGAATGTTTGATGCATGAAGTCATGAAAGAATATTCTTGGGATATTCAGCAAAGAGAAAATATTATGAGTGCTACAATAATAGATTGGGAACGATAGTGGAAAGTGTAAATGTGAAAGTTGATAAGAACTATAGAAAAGAGATCAAAGTTTGTGGATACGATGATGGTCAACATATTGTTCTAACTCCTATTCAGACTAAAGAATTAAAGTAGAATGATCTAGTATAGACTGCTAGCCCGTATATTGCTACTGCCAATGGAGAGGTGCAGGAACCTGAAAAATCAGAATAATCAGAAGACTCCAAGGTATGTAAGATTGAATCATTTTGAAAATCAAATTATTGGTGATAAAAATAAAGGTGTGATGAATAGAAGAAGGCTAGCTACTGAAGATGTATGTTTGATTTCTAAAATTGAACCTAAAGATGTTGTTGAGGCTTGCAAAGTTAAAAATTGGATAAGGGCTATGGAAGAAGAATTAAATTAGATTGAAAGTAATAACACATGGGAACTTGTGCCTATACCTAAAGATAAGAATGTGATTGGTACTAAATTGGTATTCAGGAACAAAATAAATGAAGTCGGTGAAGTTTTCATAAATAAAGCAAGATTGTTATGCAAATGATATTCATAGAAAGAAGGAATTGATTATGAGGAGACTTTTGCTTTGGTAGCCAGACTTGAAGTTGTTAGACTATTCCTTGCATATGATGCCTATAAATATTTCAAGGTATATCAGATGGATGTCAAGTCAACCTTTCTAAATGGTGATCTTGAGGAAGAAGTCTACATTGAGAAACTTGATGGACTTTCATTATCAGATGATGGAGATATAGAATGCAAATCGAAGAAAGCTCTTTATGGATTGAAACAAGCCCTTAGAGCATGGTATGCTAGATTAGATAAGAACTTGTTGAAATTAGGAATTAATAAAGGTACTACTAACAGTAATTTGTATTTCAAGATTGAGAATAATAACTTTTTTATTGTTGAAGTTTTTGTTGATGATATGATCTTAGGAGGATATGATGACGTCAGCATGAAGTTTGTCAATGATATGCAAAAAGAATTTGAGATGTCTATGATAGGAGAAATGGATTTTTTCTTAGGTTTGTAGATTTGACAGATTGGAAAAGGCATTTTTATATCTCAAACTAAATATGTGAAGGAATTGTTGAATAAGTTTGGGTTAGAAGACTCTAAATCGGTTGGAACTCCAATGATGATTGGCTACAAATTATCTAGAATTGATGAATCTCCAAAAGCTAATCAAACCTTGTACAGATCTATGATTGGTGGACTTCTTTACTTAACTCAAACTAGAATGGACATTATGTATGTTGTATGCATGCTTACTAGATATCAAGTTGATCCAAAAGAGAGTCATGTCACTACTATAAAGAGGATATTTAGATACTTGAAGGGGACTATAGATTATGGTTTGTGGTATCTAAGGAATGATGACTTCATGTTATGTGCTTACACTAATATTGATTGGGCTAGTGATGTTGATGAATAGAAGAGTACCTCTGGTGGTGCATTAATTTTGGGTAAGAAATTGGTTTCATGGCCTAGTAAGAAACAAAATTCAGTATCCTTATCTACTGTTGAAGCTGCGTACGTTGTTTCTACTGGTAACTGCACTCAGGTAGTTTTGATGAAGAAAATGTTGAAGGATATCAGAGTTATCTATGATGAACCTACTGTCACACATTGTGATAATTCTAGTGTTATTAATATGTCAAAGAATCTAGTGCAATATTCAAAGACTAAACATGTATCAATCAAATATCATTTCTTGAGAGAAAAATTCAGTAAAGAGGAAGTGAAGCTAGAGTATGTATCTACATAGGAACAATATGTTGATATTTTCAACAAGATTTTTCTTGCAGATACATTTGTTTATTTGAGAGAGAAGCTAGGGGTATCCACCCCTCTTAATGAGATCTAGATGCATTGAGTTGTATCAATCTAGTGGACTTTACATTTTTATCTTCTTTTTTTTCTGGATTGATGAGTTGATGTTGCTACTCTGTTGGAGTAGTCAATGTGTTTAAAGAGGAGAGAATCATGATTTGTTTATCAAAGGGGGAGAATTTTGTTTTTTGTTTTGAGGATCTCTGGCATTGTTGTCAAAGGGGGAGAGAAGCATGTGAAAAACTATTTGATATGCTTTATCATAGGGGGAGTCTGTTGGAGATATTTTCTTTCTTTGCATTGATTTTTTTTCACATTCATATGTTTCCATCAATGCCAAAAAGGGATATTGTTAGACATTGTTGGTACTAGGATATGTTGTTGTCATTGATGTCAACATATTTCAATGATTTATTGCTCTGATGATTGCATATTGGTCTATTGGGATCATGGTTTGGTGTATGAAGTATTTCTAGTGTCATTATATCTTTCTATATTATTTTTGGTGATCCAGTAACCTAATTGCTCATATCATATGGTCTGGTTTCCAATTTTGTTTATCTAATCAGTGCTTTATAGAGTTCAGTATTTCCTTCAGTATATTCTGGTATCATCGGATCTTGAGGTAAGATTTTGGGAGATTGTTTGGTATGTTCATGCGTATCTTCATTATAGATTTTTCATGATTTGGTGCTCCACAAGTTATTTTTCTTCATGACAATTGTTGTTGTTTAAGTGTTCTTGAGTCTCAGACATTGACCAATGAAGATTTGATAAGTGGTGTTGGTGCAGTTGTTACTGATGGTTCTAACATGCTTGCTGGTGTTTCCTAATTGTGTCATATTTGTTTTGATGATCTGCATTAATCATTGTGTGATTTTTTGGTGATTTTTTTGATTCATTGATGTTCTTTGTGTTATGCATTATTCCTGGTGATGTAGCGTGTTGTGGTTAACCTTGGTGAGATTTTCGGTGGTGTTACATGTTTGGAAATTTAATTTAGGAAAATTTTATCTCATGTATATCATTATATTGGTCCGGTGGTTAATCTTTGTATTATGTATTGTAATTTTGTAATTGTGAGTTGAGGGTTTAGATCACCTTGTTGTCAAGATTGATGAATTGTTTAAATAAGTGATTTAGTCATGTAATTCAGTTGTTGAGGTTGTTTCTGCATTATCAAAGAGTAGTGTATGTGCAAACAAGGATTCATATTTCGCTGTGGTGTATTAAGTAGAGATTGGTGAAGGGAAAAAAAATGTGCTTAACCAAAACTATCATCAGGCATTAGCAAATGCTATTATTGCAATTCATTTCTTCCAAATTGTAGTCTGAATCTTGTTGTAAATCAGCGAGACTTCCCTGACGGTTGTAGCCTTCCGAGTTATTATATCTTGAGCAAGTGAGCTCTAGGCAATGTGCCTAAATCCTAGTGCATTCCCCATTGTAATATTTTCACATACTACTAAAGATTATCATCTTATTGTGGGTAGGTTCCTACCATGGTTTTTCCCTTAACTAGGTTTTCCACATCACAATCTTGGTGTTGTGTGTTGTGTTGTCGATTTTAATATCTTTGTTGTTGCTGCAATTTATCATATTTTTATTTTTATTTAAGTTTAAGATCCGGTGAAAATTGATTCACCACCCCCTCTCAGTTTTCCTTCATTATTGTTTCCAACAATGTGTTATGTGGAATCTTTGGGATAATTTTGGTGATTGGTTTTGAGTTCAAGGTGATCGAGGAAACATCTGTGAAGCATTTAATCAATTTTTTTAGGTCAACATATGGATTTATAATCAGATTGAGCTGACTTATTGTTACATGTTTCATGTTTTAAAAATATTTTGAAGCTGACATATTAATGGCCTAACCAAGTGTAGATATATAAGATCGATCTATTTGATCATTTTGAGTATGGATGTATGGATTTTCATGTGCGAAGAGTGTATGAGCATCTGAGAGAAGTTTCATGTGTGCTATCAAGTTGATTTTGTGCTCTGGTATATGACAAAGCAACATAATAGAGTAGGTTGTTAGATTAGTGGAAGACAATCACTTTGTGCTTAATCAAAACTACATTTTGTCATTTGTAGATGTTATTCATTAGTTCATACATTTTTTCTATCATTTGTAACCATTTGTAGGATAGGGAGCCCTTTGGGGTTGTAGCCCTCTTTTGTATTTGAGTAGTGAGCTCTAGGTAGCGTGCCTGAATGCATGTGCATTCCCCTCTTGTGATATTATTATACTCCTCATCATAGTCTTATAATATTATGGTTCTCAATCCCACCATGATTTTTCCTTTTCGTGGTTTCCATGTAAAAATTCTATTGTTATGGTTTTGTGCTTGTTTGTATTTAGTTTTTGCACTTTTCTTTTATTCATTTGCATCTGGTGGTTTAAGAATCAGTTAGAAAGTTGTTAGTTGTAGAACACTGATACAACCCCCCTTCTCAATGTTCATTGATTCCAACAATTGGTACCAGAGCATCTACAAAAACTTTAGGGTTGAGCATTTATTGCACCTTAAAGTTAGGTATTCAAAAGATAAAAGGGCATTTTAACATTCATTTCTCACATTGTGTTGAAAGTGAGAACATAACAGTGTGGTGAAGAAGATTATGCAACTAAAATAGAGCTTGAAAGGGTTCAACAAAGATTTCTTGGATCTGGTTGAAGATAAAAAGGTATTTTTTGAGTTTTAGCTATTTGTTCGTAACCTAGAATTCAACAATGGCATCATTTGGTGTGGCAACTCTATTGGTTATACAAAATAACTGATAGGGAAAGGCCCAAGTTCAAGAAACACCCTTTCAAATCAATTGAGATGATATGAATGGAGCATTTTCACCTGTGTGATATGGTGTATTACACATTGAAGATATTAGGGCATACATCCATTGCAATATGGAGGAGCTTGGGAATGATGAAATGCTAACTCTGTACACCAAGAACATGATGGATGGTATGGGAAACCTGAAAACATAATTTAAATCTCTACAAGTTTTATTCAGTTTGTGAACTTTCTAGTTTTCGATGAACCCAAATGGCTTAGGTACATTTTGAGCAGGGTCCATGATGAATTCTTATGGCTTGATAAACTATACAAGATCACCAAGCAATCAATCCAAGTTGGACATACTTAAATGCAACTGGTGAAGTTCTTGGTCTAAGAAATATGAAGAATATGACTATGATAGAGGTAACTAGCTCCCAGCATGATAGAAAATTTATTACAATCAATGACATAGTTGAATATGATGTCAGATTTTCATCCATGGTGATGGGGTATAAGGTCTATGAATATAGTAAAGAAAAATTAGTCTTTGGTACAACCATTTATGTTGCTTATTAAATTCTAAATGAGGAAAAGTTGTATGATCTATGTGGAGTACTTCTGAGTGAAATAATGAGTAATTGAAAGAAGATCGAGCAAGAGAAGAAGAATGCTTTAAAGTTTAGTACTTTGAGAATCTGTTTAGCCTTTTATTTCATTAGAGAGATCCTTAGTGTAGGCAAAGTACAATGGCCATATGGAAAACTAGTAGCAGTGTAGATCAAAGAAGCTTTACAAGGATTAGGAGATGCTCAACCATAGAAAGCTATCCTATGGGGTTACCTTAAATCCTTCCAAGACATGATGCAAAATAGGGAAAGGATTTTGAATAAAATTATGGAAAAGTATGAGGGAACCATATGCTTCATGGTATAAATTAACCAATGCCTAATGGAAGTTGTTGAACCAAGGATATTGTGGGTCATTCCCATGGGGTATGAAGTTGATGCAAATACTCTTGATGCATATGCACAACATCTTTTAAGGAATCTGGTGGATGAAAAGGAAGAAATATTTGGGACTTACAAGGAGAAGAGTTTAAGCTTGAAATCCTAATTCACCAAGCCCAAAATGTAGAGGAGAGTGAGGAAAGAAGTAGAGAAACTTTTTGAAGACATGGGAATTAAAAAGGAAGTAGTGCACATAGCCTAATAGTAGAACATCTTGAAAGAGGAGGACATGGTCAAACCCAAGAAGACTAAATCGGTTACTCCTCCTAAGCCAAGGAAAACTAGGTCAACACCTTCCTCTAGTGCTCAAAAGCATGTCCCTCCACCTAAGACTTAGTCCAAATCATCTAATGGAATAGAGAAAAGTAAGAAAGATGACCTAGAAAGATTCTATGTGGAAGCCACTACAAAAGAAGACTGAATCAGATGAAGTAGTGAGGGAAGTGAAGAAGATTGCCACTTCTACCAATGTAGTCAAGAAGAAACCATTCGGTGAAGGTAAACCAAGAAAGAAGCCAAGAGTTGATGCTGATAAATCCAAAAGACGTCAATTAAGAAAGAATCACAAGTTTGAGATTGATGAAGCATTGAAGTCTGGTAAACTTGAAGGTAACTACACTATTATGCCCCCCATCACATTAAGTTAGATAGTTGATACAATAGTTAGGGAAGGGAATTTGATGAATGTATAAGAATGGTATGAGAATTGTGGTGAGAATGGTAAGATAATACTAGAAGAAGCCATTGTAGAATAATTGGATATATATAGTGAAGCCCTGATAGAATTATCATTAATAATTCCTGAAGGGTCTATATGAAATTTTGGATGCAAGAAGGCATACAACTAATCTAGAAGATGAGAGAATGAAAGAGTATGTATTGGTTAATTTGTTCTCTTTAATTTCTAAGAGTGAAGTAGAGAGACTTCTTGATATTGCAAAGAGTAAATTTAGAAGCAAAACCAGAGATAATAAGATTATGTTTGGAAAGGTTAATGAAGTAGTTAAGGAAAAAAAAGTAATTTTGAAGCAAGTTTTGGAAGAGAACCAGTATGAGATAAATTTGGTGAAAGTTGACACCAATCCAAAAGTGCATACATAGGATGATACCTCCATTCTGAATGACCAAATAAATGAACAAGATATAGTTGGAGATGATATTGCTGATAATCAGAAAGTTACAGACTCCGGTGAAGCTAATCAGAATCCTCTGGTAACAATTGTTGAATCAAAGAAAGTAGCTGAGGAGGTTGGTGATGAACAGATAGAGGATGCTATGAATGCTATGAATAAGAGTGTTCCTTCAAATATTAGAGGAGCATAGATGAATAACTATCTATTTAGTTCCCTCATCAATATTTTGGATAACTTGAAGATAGGTTGGGATGACCACTTGTAGTGTTTAAAGACCATTTTTGTTGACATTTTTGAATTTATGTAAGTTATTGTGTATACCCTTGGGGCATGTGCACAAAGATGGTGGTCAGAAAAGTGGACACCACCCAAAAAAAACTTGGAAAAATAGGCAGCATGTACGCAGTTTTAAAATTTCAAATTCCCACGTACGCGCTTAGGTTTGTTCTTCCCGAGCCTAGAAAAGGTAGCGTGTACGTGCTACGTATAGGAAAATTAGAGCGTACATGCTACTTATAAGAAAATGAGCGCATACGCACTAATAATCCTTGTAAAACTGCATACGTGGTGCCTGATAAAAAAAGTTTTTAAAAAAAACTGGGTTCTCATTTACCCAAAAAGTGAATTTTTTAGTTTGTTTTTTTCCCATTTTCTAACCTAAACCACGAATGGGGTGCTAAATTTGTCCTCTAGGCTATGGATCAAGGTTAGTTTTTGTTTATTTTTCTCTTTCTTTCTGGTTTATGCAATTTGTTTTACATTTTAAATTTAATTTCATTAATTTTGATTAGGTTTTTTCATTTTTTGCTTCAAAAACCAGATTCTTCTAATCGAGAACAAGAACAACCAAATGTTGGCAATATTGCATTATAACAAACAATGAAAGATTGTTGGCATTTCATAAGGATATTGAGAAGGTTGTTGATGATTATGGATATAACTGATTAAAGATGTTTACTGTCTTGATATTATTATTTTATCATTAATGTCAAGAAATTGATTTTCTAATTCAGTATGATGTTGCCATATCTTGAGAAGTATGATTTGAAGAATAGAAAGATGTCGGTAAAAGACACAGAAAGAATATGATGAATAAGGGGATGAATAAGGTATTCAATGGGCAACTATTACCAAGTCAGACAATGATGAGATCATGATGTTTAGATTATTTTAACATCATACATATGTTGTAAATTGTAAAGGTTAATACTATACTATGTTACCAAGCAAAGAACCTAGTCGGTAAACCCTAAGGAACCTAGTCAATAAACCCTAAGGTTATCGCTATCGGTTAATGAAGGTGGAATGTCTACCAAGTGAAGTTTAGTATTTACCGAGTTGTTACCGAGTTGTAACCGAGCTATAACATAATGCATTAAATGGTTACATGTGTTATTTAATGAAGGAAGCTAATGAGCTGGAACTGATTAAATGATTGGTATACTGTGCATGAAGTTTGTTAAGAATCTAAGGCAATGAAAAGTCGGCATGAAGATCTACAACGTAGATTGAACCGCAATACCTTGGCACAAGTTCCAAGAAATATATGCAAGTTCCTAGGCGGGGTAAAACATTTTTAGATCGAAAGATGCATTGAACCTGGACAAGATTGAAGATCCGATGGCTATGATTGATCATGTGAAATGTGATCAAGCAGATTAAGTGGTTAGCTATTGTTTATAAATAGGAAACTGTTGACAAACAATGTATGCGGCTAAGTGTATGCACAGGGATGCTACATAGTGATTACTGAGCATAGAAGATTGAAGACCCATTTGAATAACAGAGTATAGAAGCCCAAAAATGGACAAGATTAGTCCTATATCTAGATTGTATTGAACAAATAAGAATCTGCTTTAGCATTTTAGATGTGAATTTGCAGATAGATTTTATTACTGTTATTTTGTGAAAGTGATAGAAAATCTCTTAACCGAGTGGACTTAATAGTCTTATTTGTAAAACCCTCTAGCAAGGTGACATTCTAATTGAGTGTTTGAAATCCTTTAACAAGGTCACTTCTAACAAGGTGCAGATCCTAACAGATCTGAGGGAAACCTCTTAACCGGGTCACATCTAGCAATGTGTTTGTAATCTTTAACATGATTTGATTTTAACCAAGCATACTCTAGAAGAGTATATTTCTTAGTGGGTCGAAATCCCACAGTGGTTTTTCCCTATTTGCGTTTCCACATTAAATCTGGTCTTATGAGGTTTATGATGTTCATATGCTTTTGAGTTTGCATGTTTGACAATTATTGTTATATTACTAAAATATATGTTGCCGAGGTTGAATATGATGTTTTTATGGAAGATTAAGGGTGTATGATTCACCCCCCCCTCTCATCTTGTTGGCTATTGGATCTATACTTGCATTAAGTATCAGAACTATCACCAAATGCACCTCCTAAAAACCCATAAGAACAACCAAATGCACCTCCTAAAAACACACAAGAACAACCCCCAATTCCTCCTTTTGACTGCACAGCCGTAACACAGGAAGAATCAATTAATCAGTTAGGGCAAAATACATCCAAAATCAATAGACTGATTGTAAAATTGAAAACTTCTGAGCTTGAGCATCATCAATCCCTTGCCACTAGCCTAGAAACATTAGCTAGTGGTGCCATAGATGTTTCCACAAAAATTATCAAATGGGGAAGCTTTAGGGATAGGTGTCATTAGTTCTATGCCAATGGGTTATCATACGATGGAGTTAAAAACAAAAATATTTCTAAACAAAAAATATGTGCCCTTTTGTTCACCCCAAAACTGGTCAGTCATTACCTCCTAATGCAAAGAGGTTTCCCATACATTGGTGTACCAATGTGCAGATGAAGAATCTTTTTTGGTAGAGGTGGTGGATGGTCTTTGATGATCCACCTTGTAATAATTATGAGGTGCCATTATATTTTTTGAGAAAAATATATTGTGAGTTTGTGCTCAATGTGCACCCAAATTATTTTGACATGAGAGAGTTTCATGGTAGAGGTGGTAGCTCTGCCCAAGATAGACTTGGAGTTTGTAGGCGATTAGCCGTAGAGAGTCGCCACCCCCTAGCACCCAAACCCAAGGTGCATCAAGCTATCCCATTAGAGCTGAAAGAGTCAATGGAGCTACAGACTCTTTAGGCAGCCACATCATTAATTGGTGCCATCATCCAACATGGGACATCATTAGCACACCCTATTGTATTGGATGATGAGCCGTTAGAGGGCGACAGAGAGCCCATCGAGCATATGTGTGTCAGTTGCTCGGGGATATGCTCAGGGATAGATGATGTAGTCAGTGCAGATGGATACTCATATCATCTATGCATGATTTGCGGTTGTAGATGTCAGGCTCACACGGTTGAGGATATCGCACTGACAGATGAGTTGATGGACATGGTGGTTGCCCATGAGCCATAGACACAGGTGTGTTGATTTGAATTCATAACATTTTATTTATCAGTCACTTTAATTTTGTAATTACATAAATGAATTTTCATTTATACATTGATTTAAATTGAGACAAATAATATGCATTTCAGGATACAGCAGCGGTATCCCATACACCTCCCTCAATTACCACAGCTGCAACTTCGACGCCTGAGGTATAAAATTTGTAACATGTTAAAATAGAATAGTACACTTTTAATTCAAAAAAATACAAGATATACTAACTATCTTTAATGCTTGGTCCAATTTCTAGTTTGTAGGTGTTGAGAGGGGACGAAATGTCCCAGATTGATGACATCACACTGTTAGCGATCGATTTTGGCCTACAAGGCTATAAGGTATCATATTTGTACAACTCTTTTTATGTATTGTTTTGATGGAATATGCAAGTCATTTCATTTTAGATTTTTAAAATTATGTTTAATTTATTATTTGTACTAATATCTCATGTTAATTTTCTATTTTTAGGGCACCCCCTCCACGTCTAGGGCTCGTTCGAAGAAAAAGAATATCTCGAAGATGCCAAAACATGTGAAGAAGGTAATTGAACACATTTTTAGTAGTACAATTGTTTGAAAATGTTGAAATCAAGTATTAGTTGGGTTTTGTAGATTGATTAGTGTTTTTTGTCTATTTTACATGTACAATGGCCATTGAGCTTTGTGGATATGTTGAATGCACCTGATTTGCCTGTGAATCAAGAGAGGGTGGAGGTATGTATCTCTACTTTATTTTCTTGATTTCATGATTATATGCACGCATACATGTGAACTTGTGATATATTATAATCTTATATTTTTTCATACAGGAAATATCCATACCTATTTTGTCAATGGTGAACCCTCCTCCTTGCACTGGAGAAGCATATCAGGATCCGGTACACTTTTGTTGGATATGTAAATTTAATTGTTTTCAACCTTCAATACTTATCATTATATTAATTGTATTTAATCTTTGTACATTTTTTGTATAGGTAATAGCAACCATTTCTACATCGATGGTGAGCCATCCTCAGTCCATTGGAGAAGCATCTAAGGCACAGGTACGTCATTGTTCTCTATATTATAGCTTTTAAGTGTTTTTGATATATTTATGTTAGTACATTGTATTAATTGTACATTTAATCTACAATAGACTTGTTCACGGTATGGCCATAACGTGGATCCATTTAGGTATGTCTTCAAGAAAACTCCTAAGAGTGACAAGGAGAGGAGAGTGAAGACATTATCTCCTAGATTAGCCGATGAGATAATCTACATTTCAATTGCAAAGGAATTAAAGTTAAATGCATAGTTATGATGTTAATTGTGAACTATTTTCTACAAAAGAATTCTAACTTGGCTTTTGAATTGTGGTTTTGTAGCCATCTACAAGGCCACGTACTACGCCGAAGAGACTTGATTTTGATGATCCACCAAAAGTTTAGGATCATATAGTGTTAGTTTTGGTCATAGAATGACCAATACATGTAGATATATTGTACATTTTTATTGTATATCAATTTGGACATGGCATATGCCACATTTTTGTAATACTTGTATTGACTTGGCAGACATGCCTTTTTTAATATATATAAATATCGATATTTGATCCAATAAATGTGTAATGAGTTCATTATTTTGTATTCATTGTATTTTGCGGTTGTCCTTTTATAAATTTAAATGAATATTTGCATATGTAATCAATAATATGAATATAAACAACAAAAATATGTGATATAAAGCATTGCAATCATGGAACATGATTTGATAAAATTTCTAAAATGTTGAATTAACCCTACAAAACTCCTTGTACTCAGTTCATTATTGTGTATTTGTTGTATTTGGTGGCTGCCCTTGTATAAATTTAAATGAATTTTTGCATATGTAATTAACAATATGAATATAAACAACAAAAATCGACAATATAAATTTAAACAACATGTTTGATGCGAGAGCACCCTCACGCTCACAATGGTCAAATTTTGTTCCTCATGTGCACAAACTGACATCATGAGTGTGTGCAGGTGGGAATTTTTACACTAGGCATGCCCCTATCATGCATCCCAAAGCACCAAAACTTCGAGAGTCATACCCTACCAGTGAGATCTCTCAAGGGCCCTGAGTCCAAAAAATTGTCAAAATTTGATGGACTATTTCTTCCAATCCATGACACATACGATCAATCTGTTTGATCTCATGGGGTCATGTGAGGGTCCTCTACAATGGCCTATCTCAGTTTTTGACGACTTGAAGCCATTTTCTATTAGTAGCATTTTTTTGCTTGCTCAAAAAACCGTCAGTTGCTTGCAAGGAAAAGTTGTAAGATTGGCTAGAATTGATTATGTTCCTCGTGTGCACAAACCGACATTGCGAGCGCATCCATGTGGGCATGTTTACACTAGGAATTCCCTTGTCATGCATCCCAAAGCACCAGAATGTTGAGAGTCATACCCTACTTGTGAGATCTCTCAAGTTCCCTGAGTCCAAAAAATTGTCAAAATTTGACGGACTGTTTCTTCCAATCCATGACATATATGGTTGATCTATTTAATACCGCAGGGTTGCGTGAGGGTCCTCTACAATGGCCTATCTCAGTTTTTGATGACTTGAAGCCATTTTCAATTAGTAGCATTTTTTCGCGTGCTCAAAAAACCGTCAGTTGCTTGCAAGGAAAAGTTGCAAGATTGGCTAGAATTGATTTTGTTCCTCGTGTGCACAAACCTATAGCGTTATAAATTGTACGCACTTGCTAGGGTGGTACAATTTCACACCTAGTTTAGCACCTGCCTTGGCGCATTTTGCATTTTGCATTGCATTTCCCCTTTAGCACTTAATTAATTAAATTAATTAGGTCTAAGGTTCTATTTTATCATCTCCCATATCATAAAGTTGGGCCCTTTTCATTAAAGTGTGCCCCTTTCATTTTATTCTTCCAATACATCATTTAATCAAAAACCCTAATTAGGTCCTATTTTGGACTTGGGGGCTTGATTTCGGGAGTCAAAACATCTCGAAATCACCTGTAACTTCGAGATTCTCTCTAAAATTATCATATTCGACGGCCCTAAAAATTTGGTGAAAAGTTGTCGGGACCATGGCGCTCGGAGTGCACACGGTCCCGGACATTTTTCCCAAAATTTTAGGAGTGCGATCCAATCATAAAATAAAGCTTAACCCCAAGAAATTGGTGGGAGATTCAATCTCTAGGTCGGCCAAAAGTTGAAATTAGGACCTAGGGTTTCATATATAAGAGCTCTCTTTCTTCATTTGAAAGGAGGCAAAATTTTGGTTTCAGAGCCCTTCTATGTAGTGAAAGAGTAGATCTTTGAAGACTTCAACAACATTCAACATCCATCCATCAAGCATTCATCAATTTCATTCATCCATTTAGGGCTTTGAAGACATTGAAGAGCAATAAGGGATCACCGACTGAAGATTGGCTTGTACCCCTCCCTTGGGGTTGGGTATGATTTCATGTTGTTTTCATGTCTTTGCATAAGCCTCATTATATCATTTGTATTCATGCTTTAGATCACTTTGCATCTTGATTTGGAGCATTTACATTATTAATTACAAGCAATTAGGGTTTACTTTCTAGGTTGCTCTAGTTTGCTTACTTGCATTTTAAGATCTTGCACATACACAAGGTCTACACACACACTACTTTTACAATACAACTTGGCTATTCGTGGAGGTGGAAATCACTGAAGCGGGGGTTTGACTAAGGCAAAACCTTATATAGCTGCCCACCATACCTTTTCAGATATAAGTGTAGGTTTTCAGATTCGGACGACGCCGCAAATTGCAGATCCGATGGAAGTAGACGGAAACTGAGCTACACACCAAAATTCAGGGTAGAAGACTAGGATAGGGGCATGGGGTGCCCTGGTCCTACCAAGACAGGGGCACTAGGTGCCCTAGTCCTTGGGATAGTGGCACTGGATGCCCTAGTCCCTCTGTCAGACAGCAAGTTTCAGCATTTTCCGACAGCTTTTCAGGTTGCAAAACAGCAGTTTCAAGAGCAGAATCGGGACAGTGGCGCCTGCGCCCCCATCCCGAACATTTTCACTTAGATTTTAACTCCGAGTATGCATCTGCATTCTTGTCTTGTCCTTGTGTTTATAGCTTTCCATTGTTTAATCTCAATTCTGCAATCTTGTTATTAGTTCATACTTGCACTTTGGGGTTAGGAATTGAACTTGCATCATTTTATCTTTCAAATTACAACAAAGGAATAGAAACCCTAATAGGTAGCCCATGGCTCTCTCTTTCACAAAAAGAAGTAGCCAATTGTGTGATACCTCTAGGCTCTTTCGTATTCCACAAATGTGTGTCAAAAGGTAGGATTAGGGCATGTTAGCCTAGTCTCGCTTTTTCCCCCACACATTTTGGTGAACCTGACGTGAATTCCAATCTTCTCTAATTCTGATTTATGTTTTCAAATTTGAGTGTTTATTCTATTTCAAATTCAAATTTGTATTTACAAGTTTTAATTTCTTGCAAGATTAAAAAATTTAGAGGAAATTTTTGCTAAAACCCTAATTTTTCAATTCAAAGTTGAACTTGTGGATAGCTTAATTGGGATCAATAATTTATAATCTGATTTAGGAACTCATTTGAATAATAAATTTTTCTTTCTAAATCTACATTCTAAGTGCTTGTACTAGTTAAAATTAAACATTTCCTTCTATTTTGCATGTGTTATCATTTGAAAGAGGAAAATTGTTGTCATGATGCATTCATTTCATAGATGTGATAATGGGTTAGCTTCCCTTGTTTCAATTTTTCCTTCTCCTAAAGAACCTCCCCCCATCTATAACAACATTTTAGTGCCTAAAAGAGTTGCTACCAATCCCTTTGAGACTCTCCCATGCTCTAAGGATGAAGACTTTAAGAGTGATCTTGACAATTCTCCTAAAATGTGCCCTTCCTATTTAGCTATCCTAGGGGAAGAGAATGATATCATAAACACCTTTCTTAATGTTACTTCACCTTCCCTTCATGATGCCTCTCTAAGTGAAAAGGTATTGATGGACATTGACTTATTTTCTCCTAAAGTTGGTCCTTCCAATGGGGGCATGTTAGTGCAACAAGAGGTTATGAACACTTCTTTCAAAGATCTCCTTCCTAAGCATGAATCTTTGGAGAAATATGTTCATGTTCCTCCTAAAAAACACTCCCTTCATGAGGATCCTTTTGTGTGAGAAGATGACATTATCCCTACATTTCCTAGTGATGGCATTTCCTTTTCCAACAAAATTCCCAATAGAGATGATGAATTAATGATAAATGCTTACCCTTCTCCTAAAGTTTGTCTTACCCATAGGCATCCCTTAGAGAAAGAAGATGAAATAATAAGCAATTTCCTTAATTCTCTCTCCCCTAAAGATCATATTGAACATATTTTGAAGAAAGAGGATGAGTTTAACACATCTATTGATTCTCTCCCTCCTAAGGATGAGGAATTAATAAACAATGTTATCTCCTCTCCCGAAATTGACAATACTTCAAACATTCCTTTCAACAACTTCACTATTTGGGATGAACCATTAGAAGAAGGTGTAGACTATTCTATACCCCATGAGAGAACCCTAGCCAAAGGGGATGAAATCAAGATTGAAAACTCCCTTGATAGTTTCTCACCTTCCTTGAATCTTAATTATTCTCCCTCTCCTCAACTTGGTTCTACTCATAAGGAAACCCTAGTTCAAGGCAAGATGGTTAACATCTCTTTCAAAGATCTCCCTCTCAAGAGTGAGACTTTAGAGAGAAATGTTGATCCTTCTCCTAGAGAGTTTATTCCCCATGTAGATCCTTTGATGATAGAGGATGATATG
Source organism: Cryptomeria japonica (assembly GCF_030272615.1). Taxonomy (NCBI): domain Eukaryota; kingdom Viridiplantae; phylum Streptophyta; class Pinopsida; order Cupressales; family Cupressaceae; genus Cryptomeria; species Cryptomeria japonica. Next base: position 59,339,867 of record NC_081412.1, read on the forward strand.
ACCTTTCCTAGTATTACTCTGCCTACTAGAACATTAATGCCTACCCCTTGTCTCTCTCCTAAAATTGATTTAATCCGTGATGAGATTTTAGTGCAAGAGAAGACTATCAACAATTCTTCCAACACTTTTGTTCATTCCCCTAAACCATCCTCAACCAATTTGATACATGTGAATGAAACACCTAACAAACCTCTCTTCACTGTCCAAGGTGCTTGTCCTTCTCAAAATTCTCAACCTTTAAATAAGCCTATCTTAGTGGTTCAAGGTGGTTATGCTAATGATTCTTTTTGCACTCCTAACAAACCTATTATTACTGTGCAAGGAGGTTATTCTACTAAGAGCCCTTATGAGTATGCTAAGCAACTGACTAGAGAGAGTTATAATGCAGTTGCTCATACCTATAACACAAGAAACAATAGGCAACCTAATCCTCCTCCAGTTATCCCAACTTCACTTCCTCCTTCCCAACCTATTCTTCCTCAAGCTCCTCGTATTTCACAAATGCTTAGTAAGGACTATGATCTTATTGAACAACTTAAAGCTACCCCTGCTAAGATATCCCTTTGGGATTTGATCCAAACTTCTTCCGCTCATCATGGAATGTTACAAGATGCCTTGAAAGATTTGAATGTTCCTCCACCTAATACATCTAGTAATATAGTGTCTTTGGTTAACTCTGTGATGAATCCTAAAGCTCAAATTGTGTTTACTCAAGATGAGTTGCCTACTAGTGAAATTCAATATCAATATGATCCCTTGATGGTTGTGGTTATCATAAATGACACTGCTATAAGATGAACACTGGTAGATAATGGTTCTGGCCTTAATGTGTGTAGCATTAATCTATTGCATAAGATGAATGTGGATACATCCCTTATTGAGCCTGACTCTCGTCCCATTTGGGGCTTTGATAATGTGGCTAAGTCTTCATTAGGTATTATCACCTTACCCATCACAGTGGGACCTATTACTTTGCCTACTCCTATCCATGTTATGTCAGGAAATCTAACATACAACTTGTTATTAGGGAGACCTTGGATTCACAGTATGCAAGCTGTCCCCTCTACATTGCATAGACAAGTTAAATTTATTTATAATAATAAGACATATACCTTGATAGGTGATACTAATTTTCAAGCTTGTTTGCAAACATCTACTTCCAAAGGGAGTTCTTCTAAGCCTTCCTCTTCTAGTGATGACTCGTTAAACAAGATACCTATGGATGAATCATCACCCTCTGATAATCAAAATTCTTTTGATGAGTCTGAAGTTCCTGAAGAAGATTCTTCTCAACTTGAATCTACACATGAAAAGGCTTTTGATCCTGAGAAGGTTCTCACAGAAGACGATTGGGGATCTCTTGATTTCAATCCCACCTTTGTAGGTGAGTATAGGGTTCCTCCTAGAGAGCTTAAAGTTAAAAAGAAGAAAGAAACTAGAGATCAATCAGTCTTACCTAAACCTATGAGCAATAATTTTGTGGCCGCTTCTCAAACTTCTTCTCCTCACATCTCTAATTTTGAAGAATTTGATTCTTTGTCCTATGAAAAACCACCTTCTCTTTCTAAAATGGCTAATCGTTATGGTCGTGGTTTTCATATTTTGGCTAAGAGTGGCTATAGTGGAAATGGTTGTGGCACAAATGAACAAGGAGTTAAAGTTCCTTTAGAACATAGCATGCATGAATATTCATTTGGACTTGGATATAATCTTTCTAAGCCCACCAAAGCATCTAAAAGACCATCTCTCAATGTGAATGCCGATATAACCACCATCATGGAAATGGTTGTGGTGCTCACGAACAAGGGATAAAGGTTCCTCTAGAGAATAATCTTCACAATTATGCCTTTGGACTTGGCTATAATCCCTGCAAGCCCACCAAAGCATCTAAAAGACCATCTCTCAGTGTGAATGCTATATTTAGTAGTGATGATGATCTCACTTCAACTAAATCATCTTCTACTTCTATCAACTCTCATTCCCCTCATAAGGAAATCCTGGCGATGAACAAGTCTCTTTATGACTCCCCTCAAATTTCTAAATCCGCTTATGAATCTTTTTTTCCTATTCATCATAAAGTCCTTTCCTCTAGGGATAAGGCTCTAATAAATTACACTCATCCCTCTTCTAAGATTTCATGTGACTTTTCTTCTTCAATCTTTATCATTTTATACATGTTCTTGATCTCACTTATAGTTGAGCATTCAGCATGTCATATTCAAATACCTCATTCAATCTATCATGTCTTTAAATAACATTAATGGCTATTATGTTGCTCATCATTATGTGACATTGGTAGCTCATTTTCTAGGGGCTCATTGTCATTCATGATGGTACAATTTCAAGTGCAGTCATATTTTTTAAGCAACATAATAGCCTAATTTTTCTATGTTATCTCTTGTCCCTATGGGGTAATAGTGTGGAAATATTGATCATCTTTGCTTTAGAATTCTCTTTTCCTAGATATGGGAGAAGATGTGTATTCTCTTTCTTATCCTACCCACTTCTTGTGAGGAGCATTTTACATACACTAATGTCTTGCTTGCATGAACTCATGTGAGTATGTAGTACATTTTGCTTATGTCTAAATCTCTCCCTAGAAGATTGTTTAAGCCCTTCTCATTGTCCTTATCCTTGGGAAGCAATGATCTTTTCTTATTTTTATCTAAGGATCCACTTTTTCCTATTTCGTGGATGGTGTGAACTTTATTACTTGATGTTATTCCTTGTATGCATTTGTTGTTGTTTGTTCAAGGATTCTCTCTTACAAGAGGTGTAAGTCCTTGACTACAACCTCTTTTGCACTTGGTAAAATACATCCATAATGAATTCACTCTCCCAATTGGGTTAAAAAGAGTGTCATCCTTCATTAAGAATCACTTTCACCTCACAAAAGAAGGAAGTATTGCATTCTTATTCTCTTCTTTGTCTTATTCTAGAAGATGTTATATTTGTCTAAGACAATTCCTCTCGGGGATAGGTGTCTTTTGTACAAAGATCTCTTCTCCTCTAAGGATCTCCTTTACACATACTACAAGATATCCCTTTTCAACTATCTTATCCTTGCTTAAAGAGTGCAAAAACTCCCTTGCTTGGATCTATGACATTGTTGCATTTTTGGGGTATCTTCTTTTGTGATGAAGGTAGGTATCCTTGTTCTACTTTGCTTATGACATAAACATTACACTTTATGAGCAATGGGTCATTCTCGGAACTAGAGCATAGACTCTTAGAGTGAGATGTCACGCTTTTGTACTATACATATACAGGTTGTAGCATACTCGGGCATAGACTCCTATGAGGTGCTTCTAACCTCACTTACACACACATGCATGAGGTTGAGTAGAACTAGCGGCATAAGGCTAGACTTTCTCACTCTCCTCCCTTACATGGATCACCTAGACAGACTCTAGGGGCTAGTTTTCCATGTCCTTTTTCCCATGGATCACCTAGAAAAGATCTAGGGGTGAGAAGTCCATGTTTTCTCTCTCACTATTCTTCTCATGGATCACCAATGTGTGTATTCATGCTTTTTTCCTTTCTGTTCTTCTCTTTGCATTTTGTTTCCATTTACATCCTTCATCTTGTGTTAGAGAACTCTCAAATCCTCACACTCTTTGTTGTGTTGGAATTGAGATTTAGTCCTCTTTCTTACCAAATGATTCTCCATTAGTTTTTGATCTCATATCAAATCTTCTTGTGAGCATTTGTCATTAATATTATTTAACAATTCGAAGTGGTAAACATGATACCCTGTTTCAACTCACTAAAATTAGCAAGCCGAAATAGGGGGGGGCATATAGCTACCCTCGAATTTTCATCACCTTCCTTAGTAAGCATTAGGTGATTTTGTGATCTAATGTGTGTTTTGTAGGGTGTGGTTCCTAACTGTGTACTGCAGATACCGCTGGGGGCTTTGTTCGACAGACTTATGGATATATCCTTTTTCAAATAATGTTTACTTTTCTGTACTTTAGCTTGCATATGCACGTAGTGTTCATATGACCGCTAAAGTGGGGGCTAAATGTAGCATCATAAATTGTACGCACTTGCTGGGGTGGTACAATTTCACACCTAGTTTAGCACCCGCCTTGGTGCATTTTGCATTTTGCATTGCATTTCCCCTTTAGCACTTAATTAATTAAATTAATTAGGTCTAAGGTTCTATTTTATCATCTCCCATATCATAAAGTTGGGCCCTTTTCATTAAAGTGTGCCCCTTTCATTTTATTCTTCCAATACATCATTTAATCAAAAACCCTAATTAGGTCCTATTTTGGACTTGGGGGCTTGAATTTGGGAGTCAAAACATCTCGAAATCACCTGTAACATCGAGATTCTCTCTAAAATCATCATATCCGATGGCCCTAAAAATTTGGTGAAAAGTTGTCGGGACCATGGCGCCCGGAGTGCAAATGGTCCCAGACATTTTTCCCAAAATTTTAGGAGTGCGATCCAATCATAAAATAAAGCTTAACCCCAAGAAATTGGCAGGAGATTCAATCTCTAGGTTGGCCAAAAGTTGAAATTAAGACATGGGGTTTCATATATAAGAGCTCTCTTTCTTCATTTGAAAGGAGGCAAAATTTTGGTTTCAGGGGCCTTCTATGCAGCGAAAGAGCGGATCTTTGAAAACTTCAACAACATTCAACATCCATCCATCAAGAATTCATCAATTTCATTCATCCATTTAGGGCTTTGAAGACATTGAAGAGCAATAAGGGATCACCGACTGAAGATTGGCTTGTACCCCTCCCTTGGGGTTGGGTATGATTTCATGTTGTTTTCATGTCTTTGCATAAGCCTCATTATATCATTTTTATTCATTCTTTATATCACTTTGCATCTTGATTTGGAGCATTTACATTATCATTTACAAGCAATTAGGGTTTACTTTCTAGGTTGCTCTAGTTTGCTTACTTGCATTTTAGGATCTTGCACATACACAAGGTCTACACACACACTACTTTTACAATACAACTTGGCTATTCATGGAGGTGGAAATCACTGAAGTGGGGGTTTGACTAAGGCAAAACCCTATATAGCCGCCCACCATACCTTTTCAGATATAAGTGCAGGTTTTGGGATTCAGACGACGCCGCAAATTGCAGATCTGGTGGAAGTAGACGGAAACTGAGCTACACACCAAAATTTAGGGTAGAAGACAAGGACAGGGGCATGGGGTGCCCTGGTCCTACTAGAATAGGGGCACTGGACGCCCTAGTCCCTAGGACAGTGGCGCTGGGTGCCCTGGTCCCTCTGTCAGACAACAAGTTTCAGCATTTTCTGACAGCTTTTCAGGTTGCAAAATAGTAGTTTCAGGAGCAGAATCAGGACAGTGGCACTTGTGCCCCCATCTTGAACATTTTCATTCAAATTTTAACTCCGGGTACGCATCTGCATTCTTGTCTTGTCCTTGTGTTTACAACTTTCCATTGTTTAATCTCAATTCTGTAATCTTGTTATTAGTTCATACTTGCACTTTGGGGTTAGGAATTGAACTTGCATCATTTTATCTTTCAAATTACAACAAAGGAATAGAAACCCTAATAGGTAGCCCATGGCTCTCTCTTTCACAAAAAGAAGTAGCCAATTGTGTGATACCTCTAGGCTCTTTCGTATTCCACAAATGTGTGTCAAAAGGTAGGATTAGGGCACGTTAGCCTAGTCTCGCTTTTTCCCCCACACAAAACTGATGTTGCAAGCGCATTTGGGTGGGCATGTTTATGCTAGGAATGCCCCTATCATGTATCCCAAAGCACAAGAACATGGAGAGTCATACCCTACCGGTGAGATCTCTCAAGTGCCCTGAGTCCAAAAAATTGTCAAAATTTGACAGACTGTTTCTTCCAATCCAAGACATATATGGTCAATTTTTTTGATCCCATGGGCTTGCATGAGGATCCTCTACAATGTCCTATCTCAGTTTTCGATGACTCAAAGCCATTTTCAATTAGTAGCATTTTTTCACCTGTTCAAAAAACTGTCAGTTGCTTGCAAGGAAAAGTTGCTTGATTGGCTAGAATTGATTATGTTCCTTGTGTGCACAAACCGACATCATGAGTGCGTCTAGGTGGGCATGTTTATGCTAGGCATGTCCCTGTCATGCATCCCAAAGCACCAGAACAAATGCAGAGAGTAAAAATATCTCTCCCAATGAATAATCTCTCCCCAAAGGATAATGTTTTTCCATAGATATCTCTCCCCCTTTGACATCAAATGCCAAAGAAATACAAATACCAGATACAACCAGTTCATAAAACTAATTACAATAACCAGTTGTTATAACCAACTACTCCGCCTGAGAAGTAGCTCTCCTCCATCAAAGCCGGAAAAAGGTTTCTCTGTTATTTCTGTCAGTTTGATGCCAATCATAGAACATCTAAGTCTCTACCAGTGAGAGTATAACCCCAAGGTGCTCTCTAAGATACTCAAAAGTTTCCTTAGCCAAAGGCTTAGTAAAGATATCTATAATTTGCTCTTTAGTATTCACATAAACCAATCTCACTTCTTTTGCTTCAACATTCTCTTTCAAAAACTTATATTTGATAGAAACATGTTTGGTTTTAGAGTGAAATACCAGATTCTTAGATATATCAATTGTTACTGAATTATCACAATAAATGATTATCTGCATCTCTTGCCCAATTAGCATTGGTGCATGCACATAAATCAAAATTTTCATCTTTAGGATACCATAAACCAAGATTTGTTGTTCCTTGTAAATACTGGAAAATCCTTTTCACTGTTGATTCATGATTTTCTCTAGGATTACTCTGAAATCTTGAAACAATACACACTACATTTATTATATTAGGTCTTGTTTGTGTCAAATATAGTCAACCTCCAATCATAGATTTATATCTTGTCGGATTAACAAGAATTGAATAATCCTTCAATGATAGTTTATCAGTTGTAGTCATAGGAGTACTTACCGGTTTAGAGTTTACCATACCAAATTTATTCATTAGTTCCTTAAGGTACTTTGTTTGACATATGAATATACCTTTATTAGTTTGTGAAATATGCAATCCTAAAAATAATTTTATCTCCCAAATCATAGACATTTCAAATTCTTCCTGCATCTTATTAGAAAACTCTTTACACAATCCATATTCTCCTCCAAAAATGATGTCATCAACAAAAACTTCAATAACCAAGATGTCTTCATTAATCACTTTGAAATATAAGTTGTTGTTAGCATTAATTTTAGTGTAACCAATCTTCAAAAGATATTTGTCCAATCAGGCATACCAAGCTCTAGGAGCTTGCTTTAATCCATATAAAGCTTTCCTTAATCTGCAAACCATATCTTTATCATTTGTTAATGAAAATCCATTAGACTATTCAATGTAAAATTCCTCTTGAATATCACCATTCATAAATGCACATTTAACATCCATTTGATATACTTTATATTTCTTATGTGCTGCAAATGCAAGAAATAATCTGACTACCTCAATTCTAGCTATCGGTGCAAAGGTTTCATTGTAATCAATTCTCTCTTTCTGTGAATATCATTTACACACTAATCTTGATTTGTTTCTGATTACCTTACCATCTTCATTAAGTTTATTTCTAATTACCCATTGAGTTCCAATTACATTTTTGTCTTTAAGTCAAGGAACCAATGTCCATGTATTGTTCTTTTCAATTTGTTTTAATTCATCTTCCATAGCTTTAATCCAATGTTTATCCTCACATGCCTCAATAACAGATGTTGGTTTAATTTGAGAAATCAAACATACCTCTTTATTTTCCCATCTTCCTCTTGTCATAACTCCTTGATACTTATTCCCAATTATCTAACTTTCAGAGTTATTCAGTCTTACATACCTGGGTGTGTTCACTTGTTGTTGTTCTTCAGTCATTGTGGAATTTTCTGATGATACTAGTGTGACTGGATTTATATTTTGTGCTAGTGCATTCTATATAGGTTCATTTATGATCATATCAACTACTGGTACAAAATCCATAGACCTTGAATTTACTCTAAAGTGTTCATCTATCTTCAAATTTGCACTTTCAATGATTTTCTGCAATCTTTTATTAAAACATCTATATGCTTTTCTCTTAGAGGAATAACCAAGAAATATACCTTCATCACTTCTAGGATCAAATTTACCAATATACTCATCTCTCCTAATGTAACATTTTCTTCCAAAGATTATGAAGTACTTAAGAGTAGGAATATTACCAAACCATAATTCATAGGGTGTCTTACCGGTTTCACCTTTGATGTGAACTCTGTTAAAAGTGTAAATCATTGTATTCACTACTTCTCTCTAATACACATGAGGTGGATTTGGTTTTGATATCATTCTTCTAGCTGTATCCAAAATATTTTTGTTCTTCCTTTCCACAACTCCATTTTGCTAAGGTATCTGGGGTACTGATAGTTGTTTTCTAATTCCATTCACTTCACAAAATCCATTGAACTCCTTAGATGTAAATTCACCTACTTGATGTGATCTTAAATATTTGATTTTCTTACTGGTTTCATTCTCTACCATTGCCTTGAATAATTTGAATTTCCCAAAAGCTTCTAATTTCTCCCTTAGAAAAAACCCAACACATTCTAGAATAATCATGAATGATTAGCATAAAGTATCTATCTCCCTGTAGACTTCTTGTTTTTGTTGAACCACACAAGTCAGTATGAATTAAATCAAGAATATTATTGGATTTCTCAGAAATACTCTTAAAAGTTTTTATAACTTGCTTTCCCATTTGACATTCCTTGCATATCGGATTAAGAGGTTTTATAATTCTAGGTAAATCCCTTACTACCTTAGATGAGTTAATCATTATAATGCAATCAAAATTCACATGACAGAGTCTTTTATGCATTTTCCTTGCAAATAGTGCTTCAAGCTCTTCAAGTTCTTCATTTTCCATCTTGATATATTCAATTTGTCTTACATAAAGTGCTTTCCAATCAGATTTATCGAATGATGATGATGATGATGATGCAGATGCTGATGCTTTGAAGGATAAATCTATTTTAATTGTAGCAACAAGGCCAAATTCCTCAAGCTCAAATGCTGAAAATTTTCCAACCAAGGTGTCTCTAGATAATGATGTATTAGGCATTGTTCTCAACTCATTAATAGCAGTTACTTTCATTTTGTATGCTGGTGGCAATTCTCTTAAAATTTTAGAAACAATTTCATCTTCACTTAAGGAACCTCCACAACATTGTATTCCCAAAATAATTTCATTAACCCTTTCCATAAAAGTAAAAATCCTTTCATCTTCTTCCATTTTTTAGATTTTCATACCTGACCTAGAAGCATTCCAATTTTGCAATTTTGACAGTGGTATCTCCTTCATTCAATGTCTCCAATTTATCCCAAATAGCTTTAGCAGTAGAACGGTATGATAATCCCATGATTTTCTGATCTAACAAGATGCTCAAGAGTGCTTCTCTTGCTTTGCAATCACTCTCTTGATCCTTACCCAATGTAGGTGTATTAGGTTGACCTAGTGTATGACCAACATAGCCATTCTCTATAACATCCCATATGTCTCTTTGATTGCATTTCAGATGTGTCTCCATTCTGATCTTCCATATACCATAGTTAGTTCCATCAAGTTTCAGACTGTCCTTCCTAAAAAAGTTAGTTACCATAGAATCTCCTCAAGTTGTTAAACTTCTACAAAAAGAGGACTTAGCTCTAATACCAATTGTTAGGACATGGAGGCAAATAAGAGGGGGGGTGAATCAATTATCTATTAATTTCAACCCAAATATAACTTAATCAAACTTGATACATAATACTGGTAAACCAAACTTGATGCTGGTTAATAGATTAATAGTTAATATTAATACTGGTGAAACTTAATGTATGAAACAAAAAGAGAAACAACATCCACAACACATAACGCATAGATTTGTATGTGGAAACCCTATAAGGGGAAAAAAAATGGTGGGAAACCTTATCCGCAATTAGATGATACTACTGTAGATAGTACGTGTGTACAAATGGGGTTTACACATGCAAAAAGGCCAAACTCCTAGAGCTCACTGCTCAATCACAAGATGGGAGTCACACTGACTACAATTGGATGATTAAATCCAATAATAATGTATTTCTCAAAGTAGCATCTCCAATGTTGGATTCAGTATCAGTTAAGCTCTGATAATCACCTTCAAACCTTCCTTAAATCTTCTCTATGGTCTACTCATATTATCTTCAATATTCACACATACCATGTCACGTAACCATATACCTATTACATGTTCCTCAGCTTGTTACATTTATCTCACAAATGAGATTTTACATATATACCAAAACCTAAGACCAAATGTGTAGGTTGGCTAGTTAAGAATATTACAATAAAATCAATTACAAGTCAAGATGCGATGCACCATGTCGGCTTAATATATTTACAATAATATCCAATTGATTAAATCATCTCCATAATGTGTCGTACTGATCTAGAATAGATAATGTATGTCGGTCCATAACCTAGACCAATTTGCTGGTAACAACAAATATAACAAATCGATTAGACCAATAACCAAAATACCAAAACCAAGTGTCCAAACCATATCTTTGACATAACCAAGTGATCTCCAAATGATAACAAGTCATCCTCAGTGCCGATGAACAATATAACCTATTAGTGAACCAAATACCAGTGACTATGCATAAGTCACTGAACTTGTTGATGAACATAACCAAGGATATCTAGATGATAAGTGTTGATAAGTGTTGACATCAATGACAAAACCAATACAACACATCCATAATACCAACAAATACCTTCTCTGCTACACCGACACACTATTCTATTGCTTTCACTTACTTCTCTACTACTAGCAAACCCTATTGGTACACCTCTTCTACTCTTCTTCTCTACAGGATCTCCTCCTCACTACTCTACACTTTATAAGTGCTAAACTCTACCGGTCCATTGTCTGACTTCTTTGCAACTCTCTTCACTTTTACTCTGCCGATATAACCACTATCAGTTCTACTCTTCACTCTCCCTCTATTCTTAGATACTCTCCAAGCACTTAGTTGGTTTGCTCTCACATGCAGAAGTAACACTTAATCACTTCGCAATAGCACATTATATTTCTTCTATTCAGCAACACTTAACAAAGTCTTTGGCTTGCATAATTATAGCTAGGTTTTCCTACTAGAAGCCAATTCAAAATAATGGGCGGTTAGGGTTTTCTCGTCATCCTTGAGGCAAACCAAATCTAATTAGATCTTCCCCGATCGAATCTTCCTCATAGCCAACAGTACACCTCTACCATTATTGCACCTTCTTGATCATGTCTTCTATCTCTGATGATCTTCTTTTTCCTTATCAACTGATCTTTTGGTCGAATACCAAGATCTATCTTGTTGTTTCCTTCAACCGCCTCTATCTTCTCAATCACTCTTAGTTGGCTCGTATATCCTCTAGACCATGAGCTACAAACCTCTGCAAGGACACTACAAAACATCCTATAAATTGTGGGATCTTCCATCAATGTCGACCAACCAAGCAACTACCCCGCTAGTGTACATTCCATCTTTGTCCAAATGTAGGTTCGCCACCTTGAATCCATGTGGCATCCATATCAACCATCTGTCAGCTTGCCACTTTAAGTTAGTTCAAATAGGATCACTGACCAAACACTCTACCAGTTTCTATTCTCTGCCAGTTTACTAACCCTGCCAGTTAAACCCTCAACCTGATTTATTATCAACCTTGCCCTCTGCTTCTATTCCAATGGAGTCGGTCAACACTCTTGCTGACCTACCTTATGTACATCTTCATCAGATAGGGAGTCTTCTTCATCTAGTCCTTGTCCATATTACCTATTGACTTACATATCGGTAAACACTCTTGATGACACTCTATCATCAACCTTCACCAGACACCATCTTCAGTCAGGCCACATTCCTTTGTTTGCATCTTCTTAGCCTTGCCTTCTCCTTGATCAAATCAGACAATATCACAAATGGTTTGTCAATATGACAAACACATCACTCTTCTTCTATACTGGCATCTCAACATGCTTTTTCTTTTGGTCCAGTGAATAACCCTTATCTCATGCACTTAAGGCATTCCCTCAACTTCCTTATCTCACAAAACTATGATACACACAATGCATGATAGGAGATAAGTTCCATTTACTGGTGGAGTGGCACCTTTTCTTTTGCATCCTGCAGTGTACTCATGTGACTTCCCTATTTGTGCAACATATCTTCAAATAGGAACATGTTATCTGGTGTGGGCACATTCATTTTCAGTCATTGCTTCTCATGGTGATTGCATCTTCATTGGGTGGGAGTCCATTTGTCCAGCAACCTTACAACATACCTGTGATTTGTTCATTCTTTTCCTTCAATGTTGATGTGAATTAGGTAACATTCTTCCTCTTTATCACAAACAACATCCAAGCACTTTTCTCATCCTACTTGTACACTGGTCATGACATTTGCAAGCAAATAATCTCTCACTTAGTTGATCTGACTTCCCTATGTCAACACATCACTTACCAGTTGGCATCCTTTCCTTATCTTACTAGTTTTCTACAACACAAGGTGATATCTAAGATATCTCAACTTGTACTCCTCATTGATAGTGTTCCACATATATCTCTCGTATCGGTATTCATCCCATACCAATTGACATCGTTGACAACCCAATGCACACAATCTCTCCCTTTGGAATTGATGTTAACTCATGTAGTATCTAGTATACTACATAATCCTTCTGTCCCTTTCTTTTCTCTAATCCATAGATTCTCAACACATGTAGTATGTTGTATACTACATAATCCTTCTCCCCCTTTGACAACAATGGCAAATGGTGTTGTCAAGATATCATTCTTCCTTGTATTTACCAGGTACTAACATAATTCTTTCTCCCCCTTTGTCTTTACCGAATGTCTCTCCTTCTATGATACCAATTGTTACAAATTATTACATTTTCTCATGTCATAGCTCTTGAGATGGGGGAGTCAACCATCAAATGACACTAATTGAGCATGCAAATTTGAAACCATTTGTTAAAACACTCAAATGTAGAGGGATGTGTTAGTGAACACTACTCACCTGTTGGTCAACCTGCATCACCTCCTGTTTGATCCAAATTTCTTTAGGAATCAAATGTGAGTGTACTACCAATACAACCAACTAGAGGACAGGTAGATACCTCTTACAATTAAATTCTCCTAGGCATTCCTACTGCAATTTTCATCACCTCTAATTTGGGCAGCCAATATCTTTATCAGTTCAAGCATGTCGGCTCTACATCATGTGTACTTGAACTCCCCCTGAGTCACACATCTCAGGTTCTCATCATTGGTTAGGTACAATACCAGGACTTCAATCTCCTACATATAATAGTATAGTTGTGTATATGTGATCATCTGATGATCTTTAGCTCCATTGTATCCACCATAGCCTATGACATGATCCTGGATCTTACTAATGCTAGATAATGTTATCATCATGCCAAGAATCAAACTAGTTGGCCCAAAGATATGCAAGCCTGCATGATCAACCATGGGGCCAACATATGTCATTCAGGTCTTCATTAAAACCATTTGAGACATAGCTACTGGGGCTATTACAATGATCTTCAGCTTAATTATTTTGCATAACCTACAGGTACTTGTTAGCAGTCACATCGGTAACAATCTTGCACATACCATTTAACATCTGATACCAATTGTTAACCTCCATTTATTGACACATGTAGTAGTGATCTGACACTAATCTGTAGGTGTCTAGTTAAGGGAACCTTTACACACACTTATGATATCATTTCTATCCTTAATACCAAAAACAACATGTTCTTCCATGTTGCCTTCTTCACTAAGGAGGTGAATGATAAATTCAATGTGCTACTCCCCCTAAGATCCTCCATATCCCTTAGGCCTTAGGAGATATTATTTTTGCAATGGGTGCACAGTGCTAGTCCATGGTCTTCTTCCTCCATACCTACTTGTTCTCATTCTTCTTCCCATTTTTTAGGCTTGGGAGCAAGTCTTTCCTTTTTCTGTTGATGGGTCTTTCTATTTCCTGATTCTCCATTACAACCAAAAGTAGTTCTATAGTAGCACACAACATCCATCCCAACTTTATGTTTGGGGAATCTCTGGACATACCAGTTTGAACATCTCCTTTTGGTCATGTTGTTGTGACTGACAACTGAAATCGATGGACCTCTTGCTCCAGTAAGGAAATTTCTCCTTTGTTTCCATGTAGGTCTCTGACTTCCAAATGCTCTATATCCACCTTTTTGTAGAGCATAGTTGTTATACCAACCTCCATGTGGCTGCAGGTTCCTCTTCCTACACTCAAACTCTCTATGGCAAAAAACATTGCAGTTATGATAGACAACATTTGCATAATCGGGAGAGGGGACATGCATGTATCTACTCCTAGATACATTTTTCTCATATGCATAATTTCTATGAGATCTATATTAACCTTTCTAGATCTTTTTCTAAATTCCCCTACCCTATGGCCATAAGAATTACATGCAAAGTAGTAACTGGTAAAGGATGGCATATGACTTACAAATTTATTTTGCCATGCATGGGGAGATCTTATCAGTATAGAATCTCCATTTCTTCTTCTTTAGGAATGGATCCTTAGTTGTTTATTCTGTGCAACTCTTCCATTTGATCTCTTCTTCTCCCACACTTGCTTCGCCCTATGGGTCATACCATTTCTTTGTCCTCTTCCGATAGAGGGTCTTCTTTGTTGCTTTCTCATCTTCCTGCTTTTGGTAAAGTTGTCTTCTCCCATCTTCCCTTTTCCTTTGGGATCTACATTGTTCCTTCTTGCAATACCAGTCTTCTTTTCTATCTACAAGTCCTCTTCAGTTGTATTTAGATCAACCTTCTTCTAGGGAGCATTTCTCACTACGAAGGTTAGTCCCTTGTTCTCTCCATTTGAGGAGACAAACTGAATGCCATTGTGGGGGACATTCTTGCTGGTGGAGCATTCACTGACACCACTTCCTAACCCCTCAATGTCCTTTGCATGCTTCTTCAACATCTTGTCCAAGGCATCACTGCTACCATAAAACTGGATTCTTACCTTGAGCTCATCCTGAAACTTCCCAAGGTCATTTCAGAGAATCTCCATTTCTCCAACCAGTTGCAGACATTATTCATTCTTTACTTCTAGCCTAGATGCTAAATCTTCACACCAACACTCATTGTTGTTCTCTTCCTAAGACTTCAACTCTGAGATGCATTTATCAGATTCTTCAAGGCATTTTGTCAATCAGTTCTACTCTACTATAGCAGAATTATTGAATAGCTCGTATTCATTTCTCAGGTTCTCCCTTTCACTTTCCTTGGAGTCCAAGACTGATTTTAAATCATCAGTCAATATTTTTGTCTCTTCTAGTTGAGAGGTCAATAAGCCAACCTTTTGGTTTGACACATCAAAGTAGGTTCTCAACTGACTGCAGTCCTCATGAACTGATCTTTTGTAGATTTTAAAATTGTTTATAATATTTTGAAGCTCTTCTAGAGCACTTACCAGTTCACACTCAATATCTACTTTTGCATCTTCTTCTTCTTCTCCTTCATATCAAATAGATCTTGATGGATAGATCTATCTATCTTGTCTCCTTCTTCCTCATCATCACTACCAAACACATCTTGTTGGTGGGATCCATTTGATTTATCACTTTCAGATGTGTGCACCTCAACTTCAGATCCTTGAGCCATGAGGAGATGGGTTACTTCTTCATCAATGTTGTGTCTGCTAGTGGATCTGCCTTCATCATCTGCACATGTATCTACTACATTGTTCTTCTCACTTCCACACACTAATCCAATGGTTCAAGGTTCATTTCCATAGAGCTTCCTTAGTCTATCCCATAGACTCTTTATAGATTTATGTTTATCCACTCATGAGCATACATCATCGGTGAGCCTACTAAATATAGTCTTCATGGCTTCTTCATTGCACAAGCATCTTCTTTCTTCTTCAAATCCAGTGGGAGGACTGACATTCTTAGGGGGACCATTAATAATTGACATCCATACATCAAATTATAGAGAGGAAATGACGACTTCCATTCTATTCAACAACACTTAACAATATCTTTGGCTTGCATATTTATAGCCAGGTTTTCCCACCAGAAGCCAATTCAAAATCATGGGCGATTAGGGTTTTCTCAACATCCTCAAGGAAAACAAAATCTAATTAGATCTTCCTTGATCTAATCTTCCTGATAGCCAACAATACACCTCTTCCATTATCAGACCTTCTTGATCATGCCTTCTATCTCTGTCGATCTGCTTTTTCCTTATCGACTGATCTCTTGGTCAAATACAAGTATCTGTCTTGTTATTTCCTTTAATAGACTCAATCTTCTCAATCACTCTTAGCTCACTCATAGTTATCCTACAGACCTCGAGCTGCAAACCTCTGCAAGGACACTACAACACATCCCATGAATTGTGGGATCTTACATCAAATTTGACCAACCCTACAACTACCCTATCGATGTAGATTCCATCTTCATCCAAATGCAGGTTCACCACCTTCACTCTATGTGGCATCCATGTTGACCATCTACTAGCTTGGCTCTTCAAGTTGGTCCAGATAGGATCACCAACCAAATACTCTACCGGTTTCTCTTCTTTGTTGGTTTACTAACCCTGTCAATTAAACCCTCAACCTGATCTACCATCAACCTTGCACTTTGCTTCAATTCTGATGGAGTTGATCAACACTCTTGCTAACCTACCTTATGTACATCTTCGTCAAATGGAGTCTTCTTCATCTGCACCTTGTCCATATTACTAGTTGACTTACATACCGGTAAACACTCTTGATGACACTTTGTCATCAACCTTCACCAGACACCATCTTCAGTCAGGCCACATTCCTTTATTTTCATCTGCTTAGCCTTGCTTTCTCCTTGATCATCTCAGACCATATCATAATTGTTTTGTCAAGATGATAGATACATCAATCCTCTTCTATACTGATATCTCAATATGCCTTTTCTATCAGTCCAGTGCATAACACTGATCTCATGTACTTAATGCATTCCCTCAACTTCCTTATCTCACAAAACTATGATGCACATAATGTATGATAGGAGATAAGTTCCATTTACTGGTAGAGTTGTACCTTGTCTTCTGTACCCTACAGTGTACTCATGTGACTTTCCTATTTATGAAACATATCTTCAAATAGGCACATGTGATCCGATGTGGGCACATTCATTGTTATTCATTGCTTCTCATGATGATTGCATCTTCATCAGGTGGGAGTCTTGTTGTCCTATAGCCTTACAACATACCTATGATTTGTTCACTCTTCTCCTTTAGTGTTGATGTTATTTAGGTAAAATTATACCTCTTCATCACAAACAACATCCAAGCACCTTGCTCACCTTGCTCATCTTGCTTGTACATTGGTCATGATCTTTGCTGGTAGACAACCTCTCATTTGGTTGATTTGACTTCCCCATGTCAACACATCACTTACCAGTTGACATCCTTTCTTTATCCTACTAGTGTTCTGTTAGCATTATGTGAACTGGTATGAGAACATAATGACATTGTATGTTGTCATTGATGTCAAAATGTTGAAGAGGTGAGAACTGGCATATGTGAGAACCGGTGTAATACTGTGAACCGGCATTTGTGTCAAAGTGAAGCCATGTGTTTGTTCAAGGTGAACTAGCATATAGTTATGGGAACCGGCACATGGAAGCATTGTATGACTACCGGTTGGTAGTCTCAACTTCAAGGTTTTCGGCTGAAGTGCTTCGAGCCTATGTGGCTCAACTGGTGACTTTGTGTGATGAGTTAGCATGGTAACAAAGAACAAGTTGTGTTGCCACGTAAGCCTTGTGCTCATGAAGGATCTTGCATGAAGGAGACTGTTCCTATCTACCTCAAGAATGTTCAAAGTCTGTAAAATGGTGATAATGTGTGATGGGTTATCAGCTACCATGACATCGGTGGAAATGGATGATGGAGAATGTCTTGAGATTGGATCAAGAACTATTGCATTTAATGCAGTGTGCTCAACGGTTAGGGTTTAACCATTTGAATTCTTTAATGTAACAGGTTTTAGGGTTTAGGGTCTATGCTATTGACCTATCTATTTTCCTATAAGGTCGATGTTGTGATTCTTTCTGAGGTTGTTGGCAATCGTTGTGTGTGTGTATCCAAGAGAAGGGATACGTGATTCTTGCCAGACCAAAAGGAGAGAAGTGATACCTGTAGAGTGTAAGTTTAGAAGGTGAAGAGGAGCTTAAGCGGATCTGCATTGGCATTGAGTGTTGTTACTAGATCATTGTAATACCTATTGATCTCTAACCACTTCAACAGTTGAGAAATCCCTTAATAGGGTAGCTTTAACAGGCTTGTTGTAAATCCTTTAACAGGGTGACTCAAAACCATTGAGTTCTTGAAATCCTCTAATAAGGTAACCTTTAACAGGGTTTAACCCTTAACTGGGTATTCTAGCCATCCCTTAACTAGGTGATCCCTAATAGGATTAGTTCCTAACAGAATCTATTGTATCAGTCTTTAACCGGACAAGGCTCCTAATAGAGCGGACTTCTAAAAAGTTAAAAAACAAGCTTGTGGGTATTCATCCCCACCTTGGTGTTTCCCTATTGGGTTTCCATGTGAAAAATATGTGTGTTATGTGTGATGTCTTCTTCATGTGGTGCTTTGTTGTTTTCTGTCAAGTGGTGAATCTTGTTGATCTAGTTGCTCATATGTATATCTTTGATGGTAGATTAACTATTCATGCATTAGGGTGAAAAGGAAATGAAGTGTTAGATTGTATGAGAAGATAAGTGTCAACCAGTTTATGCTTGTCTCAATTATTCTGGGTTTCACCAGTTGTACTCTATTTGAGGACCGATGTCACTATTTGTCTGTCAATGCATAATGTCTATAGACAAACTGGTTCAAGAGTGTGTTTTTATCTGTACTGATTCATCCCCCACTCCTCTCAGTATCGGTTGGGTACTACTCATTCATCATTGTGTTATCAACTGGTATCAGAGAATCCTCTAGGTACTGTGTGTTATAAGTTTAACTGCTTGAGGTAAAGATCCCAGTCTAATGATGAAGAGGGAAGGTCCAAAGTTTAATAGAGAAAATTTTAGTATATGGAAAGATAGAATGAAGATATACATCAAAAGCATGGGTACTCAACACTAGAGCTATGTTGAAAATGCCTATGTTTCCCCTACCGGTACTCACATTTATGACCAAAAGAGAGAGATATAGGAGAATGGGTGTAAAGCGGAAAATCACAGTCGAACCCTAGTTGTTCTCCCCTCTTCCAACTCCGAGGAGAGAGAAGGGAGGTTTGCTAGGATTCGATGGGTTTTCACTTAGGGGGAAGACTTTACATTCAAAAGAGGGGTTGAAACTCATAAGATTCAATCCCACATGATGTAAGATTGGATGCTAAATGAATTTCAAGGGTTAGGAAAGCAAGGCTACCCTCTTTTGTAAAGAATGTTGATTAAGGAAATTAAGCTAAGGATGCATAGAAAGTCATAAAGATTCGCTTATAAATTGAGTTTGGGTTATAGGATGAAGCTGCGGACCTAGAATTAGCAGTAAAATGTCGATACGGCTCTGTCCTGCAAATTTGAGCAAAAGTTGTCGGGACGATGGCGCCCGGCGCCACGGTCCTCCGAAAAATCCGCGAAACGAAGGGGGATCTGTTCGTCTCTGCACAAGGATTCCAGATCTTCAATTTCAGTCGCGTATCTACAACCTACACATAGAAAAGCAAAGACGATGGGGGGTTAGGGATTAGGGGTTTGCCTTTAGGTCAAACCCCAGTTTTGGAATTAACCAAGAAATGAGCAAGTGCTGTAAATGTAAATGACTGTAATGTAAAACAAGTACTAATACCTTGTTCTAAGGATGTTTGTATCCTTATGTGCAAAGGTTTAGATGTTGTATGTTGTAGTGTGTAACATGTAATAAGTGATCTCCTCTTCAATGGTTGAATCCTTGACTTGAATGCAACACTTAGCCTTGAATGGAGACTTGAAATGATCAATTGCTTGAATGCTTGAATGCTTGAATGCTTGAGTGTTTGAATGCTTGAGTATAGTTTCCACGCCTTTTCCATCATATCAAATGAAAGAGGAAAATGTCATTTATATACTTGTCAATTAGGGCTGATAGACTGATTTTCCCGACCTTAGGCCGACCAGGGAAGTATATTTCCAAATTGCAATCAAAAAGACCCGATATCACTTAGGAAACTGGGCCCAAAATAGGACCTAGGGACCAGGGCGCTGGGCGCTCTGGTCCCACCTCCCGGGACATCAGGGTGCAAGGAGGTTCAGGCCAGGGTGCTTGAAAAATGCAGTTTTCAGTGTCGTGAGCAAGTTTTGGGGTCTCCATTCAGGTTGCGTGTTGCATTGCCATCGTGAAGACCGAAATGCAGTCGAAATTGCAAGTGTCGCAATTTTAGGACGCTACATTTAGCCCCCACTTTAGCGGGAGTATGTATGCTCATACTTCCGGTAAAGTACAAGGAAACAACATTGAAAGACTTTCACCACATCAAGGAGGCAAGATACACCAAGCCCCCAGTGGACTAAGGATCTTACGACTTCGATTGACAAAGTAAAAGGGAAGATCACGAGGGAGAACCATGACTGTCAGTAGTAAGGTTCCCTCACTATGAGTCATGCAAAAGAAATACCAAAAATCTTCAAGACAAAGCTAAGTTTGCCAAGAAATTTTCAAGTATCTTTGAAAGGATAGACAGGGTGTATGCCCCCCTACGTTAAAGCGATCGCACACGCCTCAATGGGGGTGATTGTTTTAACGTAGTGATACACATATGAAATGAGAAAGGAAAAAGGAGCACGTTATCGCACAGATTTAGCCCCCAAGTGTGAGATAAACCCAAGGATAATAGACACAAAACACAAAGCACGAGGTGACTTCGCTTTCCTCGGGGTCAGTATGCTGTATGATAAGTCATGTATATATATCATATGTATGTATGCATAATTGTTCTTCATTCCCCAATCAAGGAAGGTCACCTAGAAGAAGGGAACACATGTGTCTTTTGAGTCAACATGAGAGAGATCGAGAGATCTCAATGCTTTGCATCATCCTCAAGTAGACAACACTAAGGACGACAAATAGAAGAATGAGAATAACATATAGAAGAAGTAACAAAAGAGAGGGGGAGAGAGTCTGCTATGCTAATGTAACTAGTCTAGCATGTCATCTACCCCCCGATCTTGTTGATCAATGTTTCGGGAAGGCAGGGAACACGCTAGAGGAGGAACATCCAACACAGCAGATGGAGCTATCACAAGATCCAAACAAGGGCTATGTTCATGTTCCAAGCCACATTGTTCTTGTCTAGGAGCTAGGATAAGTGCTTTAGAAAATTCATTAGATAAATGGTTATCAACATCAACAAGTTCATATTCACTATCAGAAGCAAGAGGAGTAATATTTTCATCTATATCATCATCAAGATTTATAAAAATAGGATCTTTAACTCGCACAGGATCAAGACCATCATGCATCTTATGTTTAGGAGATTTAGGCTCAATATCCAGCTGAGGAGAAAGTGGAATAATGCTTGTTGAAGGTGTTTGTGGAGATTGAAAAGTTTGAGAAGCAGCTGCTTGAGCCCTAAGATGACGCTTTCGTCGACGTTCCCGTGCAGAATGATTACGTCTAGTCTTAGTAGGAAGTGTAGAAGATAGAGGAGGAGGAATGTTATCATCCCTATCACTTGGATGTTTAGCTTGTGGTCTCTTAGGCTGAATAATAGGAGAAGAAGAAGGTCTCTTCTCTCTATAAAAGGCAGGAGGAGGAACTGCTCCATATAAAGGAGGAGTTTTTGGTTTAGGAAGAAGACCAAGTCCATCATGACGAGGAGGTCTAGGTCTATTTTTAAAAGATTTATTAGGCACAGACATAGTCACATCCATGGGGACGGGTTGGGAATCTTCTTGAGGAAAGACATTAGTTTTGTCTTTCAAAGGAAGAATTTCCTTCTCAAGAATGATAGGAATGTCAAGTTTAGGTGCTCTAGGTTCACTTAGAGATAGGATCATATCTGTTTTCCACTTTTGATAAGATTTGAAAAGATGATCACTTCGCGGAGGAAGAGATTGGAATTGTTTGGGCCAAAAGTAATCAATAGGAACACTAGAGGTTCTTTCAGCTGGTTTAAAGAGACTATGATTAACAGTAACAACTTCACCATTATGGGGAAATTTCAAACACTTATGAATAGGAGAAGCAATAGCTTTCATGGAAGATAGCCAAGGATAGCCAAGCTTCACACGAAATTGTTCGGAAGAAGGAATAATAGCAAAGTTCACATCAAGAGATTTGTTATGGACCTCAATAGGCAATGTAATAGAACCAATTGCAGGAGAAGAAAATGCATCAAGTAATTTCACAATCACATTTGTTTTGTCATAGATCACTTGATTCAATTGCAAAGTAAAAAGAAATTCTTCAGTAATAACATTAACCATGCACGAAGGATCAATAAGCACTCCACGGCAAGGCATATTCTTGACTTTTGCAACTATGTATAAAGGACCATCAGGTGCCCTAATGGTTTCACTGGAATCAAATGTGATGGAAGGTTCTTTAGGGTTTTCTTGCTGCTCTACAAAGTTAATCACATTTGGAGTCATAGACACAAGACCATTAGATGAGAGAGAGGAATCATTAGCCTCAATCACATTAGAAGTATGAGAAGTATGAGAAGGTAATGGATCAGTAAAAATCTGAAGATTTTGGTTAGGAGGAGCTACAGATGTGTTGCCTTTATCATTCACTCCAGAAACAGAGATAGTATTATTATCAATCAAATCTTGAATTTTACCCTTTA
The DNA here is from genome assembly GCF_030272615.1 of Cryptomeria japonica. NCBI lineage: Eukaryota > Viridiplantae > Streptophyta > Pinopsida > Cupressales > Cupressaceae > Cryptomeria > Cryptomeria japonica. The sequence goes on from NC_081412.1 coordinate 59,362,726, forward strand.
AAGAAAAACATTTTTCAGTATCATGCCTAGGCTGACGATGAAAGTGACAAAAAGATTTGTGATCAAAATAAGGTGAAGTAATCTTTGCAGGATCAATTTGTCTTATAGGAGGAAGGGTAAGCACATTTTGTCCCAATAACTTATTCATAATATCATGCAATGATTCATTCAAAGGAGTATACTTTCTTTCTTTCTTGAAAAATTTAGAAATAGGAGGCACACCTGATGCTGCATTCACATTGTTGTTGATGATGTTTTCATTGAATTTGATGGAATCTCTGTTCGGTTTAAACTTCCCAAATGGTTGTTGACTGCTATCACCCTTATCACTCGGAGCCATAGGATGTGATTGTTCCATTTGACTCACAGTCAGTTGATAATTGTGAAGAGTGGCGCACAACTGTTGGAAAGAAGTAAACTCAGAAAATAGAAGTTTGTCTCGAATATCTTTTTGCAAATTAGAAATAAAGATTCTTTGAATATCATTATCAGGCACTGGAAAAGAAATTTGAGCATACAAATGCTTATATCTACCAATGAAATCAGTCACTTTTTCTTTAACACCTTGTTTACAATGCATTAAATCAATCAAAGTAACTTTAGGACTTATATTGTTTTGAAATTGTTGAATGAAAGCATTTGCAAGTTGTTCGAAAGAAGTAATAGAATAAGAAGGCAACGAGCAATACCATTGTAGGGCTTTGTCTCTTAATGTTCTAGTAAATAGTTTTGCAAGCAACCTTTGGTCATAAGCAAAATCAGTACAAATTGTTTGAAAAGTCTTAACATGTGTTAGAGGATCTCCTTTACCATTATAAAGCTCCAAATGCGGGATTTCAACATGTTTAGGAGGAATAGCTCGAACAATGTCAAGAGAAAGTGGACTCGCAACATCAAATGTGGGCACACTAAACTTAGATTGATTCATAGAGGCAATTTGTTGCTGTAAAGAAGAGACAGTTTGTGCAAGATTATTAATGGTAGCTTCAGTCGAAGAGTTCATATTAGGTGTGTTAGATTGAGATGGAGGTGTGATGTTATTGAAAGATGGTAAAGAGTAAGGTGGTGGGACCCTATGATAGTCAACCATAGGGGATGATTGGATAGGAGGAACACTACAAGGAGGAATGGAATGGTTAAATGAATTGCCCCCTTGTGTCATGTTCATTTGTGAAGATGTAATAGGAACACTTATTGAAGGAATGAATGAAGAAGTCGGATTGAATGAAGGAATAGGGTTAATTGAAGAAGGAGGATTGCCCCCATGACTGGTAATCACAGGAGGAATGTCTTGTATAGAGGTAGCCATGATGTTTGATGTAAAGGTAGGTATACTAGCAATAGAAGTGGTCAAAGGAATAGAATGATTGACTTGTGTAGGAGGTTGTGTATAACCTAAAGATTCAGCACAACTCTTCATAGGCATCACATTCGAATCCACAATGTGTGCGATACCACGTAAAACATCAATTCCATTCTTATCACTTTGAAGCATATGTTTTAGACCCTCAATTAAAGGAAGAGCTTGACTATCAGGATACTCATGAGACATCCATTGGTGAAAATCGTCAAATTGGTTATCCAATTTGGAAAGTTGTTCAACAGAAACTTCATGGGGAGCTTCTTCATCATTAGGAGGATTAGAGGAATTACCCATGTCCTCGTTAAAAAGACTACTCAAATTAGGTTCCATCTCCTCGGTAGTTAAACCTCAGAAAGACTTAATTCTACGGCTTCGTCTAACGGGAATAGTGTAAGTAGGGCTTATTGTTGTAAAACTCATGCACTAGAGAGAGAGAGAAGATTTTGATTTTAGAGGTAGCAATTTTCAGTAAAACCAGCCAATCTTCCAGATTTAAGTTGTTAAATGCAATCACAACAGTCTCCCGAAATTTCAGAAAAAATGTTCGGGATCGTGGCACTCGGAGTGCAACACGGTCCTTGCAACTTTTTTCAAAATTTGCAGGGATGAAAGGTATGATGATTTTAGAGCTAATCTGAAAAAATTGAGGGATTTTACGATCTGTAGATAGGCCAAATTAAAGTTGCAAATTCAAAATTGAACCCTATCAAGATTGTCAAAAAATGCAAATTTTGAATTTTGAAAAAGAGAGGGAGACTGAAATTTTGAATTTTATGATTTTAGAGGGAATGTCAAGAGCAATGCAAATTTTGAAACTTGAAAATTGACTCAATTTCACGCAAAATTCAATTTTGAAAGCAGAAATCGAAGTTGTTGTAATTAAGCACTTAATTTCAAAAGTCACAAAATGCAAGAATTTGAATAAAGCACTGAAATTTTGAATGAATGCAAACACAATTTTCAGATCTAAGACAGTAAGAACACAATTTTGACACAAAATTTCAGTTTCGATAATTTTTGAATGATTAGGAGCCTTAGACCAAGCAATCACAAGACCAACTTTGACTGTAATTTTGAAAGTGTTATAATTGACAAAATCAGCCAAAATTCTGGATTTTAGCAGGAAAATACAGCAAGATCTCGCTCCCGAAATTTTGGAAAAAATGTCGGGGACGATGGCGCTCGGAGTGCAACACGGTCCTCGCAACTTTTTTCCAAATTTTCAGGGATGAAAGATATTGTGATTTTATTGCGGAATCCAAAGTTACAGCTGATTTGGAGATGTTTTGATCGGTCAAATTGTCGGACAAAGGTTGAATCAAGAGGGTTTCAAAAATTAGGGTTTTGACTTTTAACCACTTAATTTTCAGAATTAAAGCACAAATATGAATTGATAATTTGTAATAGAAGGACAGATCTAAAACAAGCATTAACATTTAGACATTTTGCAAGTTTAATTACTAAAAAGAAATTTTAGGGTTTTAATGCAATCACCTCTAAAACTTTGCAAAAGATCAAACATGGAAATGTAATCAATTTTTTCAGATCTAAGCATGAAAAATCAGAAAGGATGTTCACGTCGGGTTCACCAAAATGTAAAGCGGAAAATCGCGGTCGAACCCTAGTTGTTCTCCCCTCTTCCAACTCCGAGGAGAGAGAAGGGAGGTTCGCTAGGATTCGATGGGTTTTCACTTAGGGGGAAGACTTTACATCCAAAAGAGGGGTTGAAACTCATAAGATTCAATCCCACATGATGTAAGATTGGATGCTAAATGAATTTCAAGGGTTAGGAAAGCAAGGCTACCCTCTTTTGTAAAGAATGTTGATTAAGGAAATTAAGCTAAGGATGCATAGAAAGTCATAAAGATTCGCTTATAAACTGAGTTCGGGTTATAGGATGAAGTTGCGGACCTGGAATTAGCAGTAAAATGTCGATACGGCCCTGTCCTGCAAATTTGAGCAAAAGTTGTTGGGACGATGGCGCCCGGCGCCACGATCCTCCGAAAAATCCGCGAAACGAAGGGGGATCTGTTCGTCTCTGCACAAGGATTCCAGATCTTCAATTTCAGTCGCGTATCTGCAACCTACACACAGAAAAGCGAAGATGATGGGGGGTTAGGGATTAGGGGTTTTCCTTTAGGTCAAACCCCGGTTTTGGAATTAACCAAGAAATGAGCAAGTGCTGTAAATGTAAATGACTGTAATGTAAAACAATTACTAATACCTTGTTCTAAGGATGTTTGTATCCTTATGTGCAAAGGTTTAGATGTTGTATGTTGTAGTGTGTAACATGTAATAAGTGATCTCCTCTTCAATGGTTGAATCCTTGACTTGAATGCAACACTTAGCCTTGAATGGAGACTTGAAATGATCAATTGCTTGAATGCTTGAATGCTTGAATGCTTGAGTGTTTGAATGCTTGAGTATAGTTTCCACGCCTTTTCCATCATATCGAATGAAAGAGGAAAATGTCATTTATATACTTGTCAATTAGGGCTGATAGACTGATTTTCCCGACCTTAGGCCGACCAGGGAAGTATATTTCCAAATTGCAATCAAAAAGACCCGATATCACTTAGGAAACCGGGCCCAAAATAGGACCCAGGGACTAGGGCGCTGGGTGCCATGGTCCTAGAGGACCAGGGCGCTAGGCACCCTGGTCCTGAGGGACCAGGGTGCTGGGCGCTCTGGTCCCACCTCCTGGGACATCAGGGTGCAAGGAGGTTCAGGCCAGGGTGCTTGAAAAATGCAGTTTTCAGTGTCGTGAGCAAGTTTTGGGGTCTCCATTCAGGTTGCATGTTGCATTGCCATCGTGAAGACCGAAATGCAGTCGAAATTGCAAGTGTCGCAATTTTAGGACGCTACAATGGGAAAGTCATGGAAGCCCTAATTAGTAGTTTATCTAACATTGAGTTTATTGATGTTCAAGATAAGGAAAATCCCAAAGATGTATGGGATACTCTTGAAAATATGTATGGTGGTGATGAGCATGTAAAACAAGCTAAGGAAGAAATCCTTAGAGGGAAGTTTGAAGATATGCGGATGGTTGAAGGTGAGACCATTCAATAGTATGGAATAAGAATCAAAACCGTTGTTGGAGATATCAAGAGTGCAGGTGATAAAATAGAAGATTCCACTATGGTAAGCAAAGTCCTAAGATCCCTATTGCTGGTCTATGCAATAAGGGTTGCTGCTATTCAAGAGCTGAGATCAATAGATAAGACTAAGGTATCCCTAGACTCCATCATTGCAAAGTTGATAGCCTATGAGCTAAATAGTTTTGATGGTAGTGTACAAAAGATTGAATCAGCTTGTAAAGCTTCTGTAGTACCGTCTAGAAAAGGAAAAGAAGCTAGCACTATTGGTGAACCAAGATAGAGAAGAGAAATGGATGATGAGGAGATTCTAATGGCATTTGAAGCTCTCCTTGCCAGGAAACTTCCTAAAGGAATTGGCAAATATAGAGGTAATCTACCTTTGAAATGCTTTTCCTATAACCAGATAGGACATATTGCTGTAAATTGTCCTAATGGCAACAACAAGGAAAAATTGGAAAGTTTCAAGAAATTCAAAGGAGGAAACCAAAGAAACTGTTTTGTGGCAGTTGATGAAGGTGTCACAGATGAGGAATCAGAGGATAAAGAAAATGAAGATATTGTGTTTGTTGCTATCAAGGAAGATGTGTCAGACAAGAAGGCTCTTGTCTCCCAGTTTGATAATTCCAATGAGTGGATCATTGATAGTGGTTGTTCTCACCATATGACTAGTGACCAGAGCAAGTTTCTATCCTTGGAAGAGTATGATGGTGGTGTGGTTCGCTTTGGCAATGATGCACCATGCATGGTCAAAGGCAGAGGGTCTATCTCTCTGAATGGAAAGAGTAGTGCTGACAATGTGTATTGGGTTGATGGTCTTAGACATAACCTTCTGAGTGTTGCCTAGCTGAATGATAGTGGCCTCACTCTGGAATTCAATAATGGAGTTTGCAGAATCAAAGGAAAGAATGGTGAATTGGTGGCCACTAACATGCAGACCAAAGGTAACCTATTTTAGCTAAATCCAAATATAAGTACATGTCTTATGGCTAAATTTGATGATAGTTGGATATGGCATAGGAGACTCTGCCATGTAAACATTGATAACATTGTGAAGGCTAGTAAGATCAAGACAGTTAGAGGGTTGTCGGTGCTAAGCAAACCAGATAATACCTTGTGCAGAGAGTGTCAATTGGGGAAAATGTCTTCGTCAACCTTTAAGGTAAATCTTTCACTACTGACAACTTGCTTGATCTTGTGCATACCGATTTGTGTGGTCTTATGAAAGCTAGAAGTGTGCAGGGTGATAGGTACTTCATGATTCTCACTGATGACTACTCAAGAATGATGTGGGTCACATTCTTGAAAGACAAGTTTGAAGCCTTTGTAAAGTTCAAAGCTTTCAGAGCATTAGTGGAGAAGGAAAGCGGTAAAAGGATCAAGTGCCTGAGAACTGATCAAGGAGGGGAATTCACTTCCAGTGAATTCAACAAGTACAGTGAAGAACATGGCATCAAGAGGCAACTGTCTGCCCCTAGACTCCATAGCAGAATGGCCTAGTAGAGAGGAATAACCGAACTATAGTTGAAGTAGCTAGAACCATGTTGATTCAAGGAAAGGTAGCTCACACCTTTTGGAGAGAAGTGGTGAGCACTCCAGTCTACACAATGAACTAGGTATTCATCAAGAAAGGTAAGGATAAAACTCCTTATGAGTATTGGACTGGTAAGGCACCTATGGTTAGCTACTTTAGAGTGTTTGCTAGCAAATGTTACATCAAGAGGAGTGAACACAAGAGCAAATTTGATGCGAAATGTGATGAGGGAATATTCCTAGGATATTCCACCAAGAGCAAAGCTCTGAAGGGTTTCAACAATAGGAATTAGAGAATTATGGAAATCATCAATGTAAGGGTTGATGAAACCTCTGAGAAAAATGAGGAAACCGGTAGTGAGCAAGTGGTAAATGAATCGGTTGTAACATTCTGGGAACCAGTTGTCAGTCAAACAAGTACCAATAACACTATTCCTACACCAATAGATGTAGATGCTAATATTGATGGAGATGAGGATGAAGAAGAAAAGAAAGAGGAATCCATTAAGACCATTCCTCGGTATGTCAAGTTGAATCATGATCCTAAGTAGATCATAGGAGATAAGGATGTAGGAATCCTTACAAGAAGAAAGGTTAGAGAAAACTCTTGTATGATCTCTGAATTTGAGCCTAAATCATTCAAAGAGGCCAATAAAGATGAAGACTGGATCAAGGCAATTGAAGAGGAACTTGACTAGCTAGAGAAAAATGGTACATGGTCTTTGGTACCCAGATCGAAGCATAAAAATGTCATTGGTACCAAATGGCTTTTCAGAAATAAGCTAAATGAGGATGGCATAGTGATTAGGAACAAAGGCAGATTGGTGTACAAAGGATATGCTCAAGAAGAAGGAGAAGACTATGGAGAAACCTTTGCTCCTATAGCCAGATTGGAAGGAGTCCGTATGCTTCTTGCATATGCAGCTTTTAAAGGTTTCAAAGTATATTAGATGGATGTAAAATTTGCATTCCTAAATGGAGTACTTGAAAAGGAGCTGTATATTAAGCAAACAAATGGGTTTGCCCTATCTGAAGATAGTGACATGGTATGTAGGCTACATAAAGCCTTATATGGTCTAAAGCAGGCACCTAGAGCATGGTATGACTATCTGCATTCCCATCTTGTGAAGATTGGATTTGAGAGAACAAGTGAAGATAGCAATATCTACTTGAAGTCTGAAGGTGATCAGATCTTGATCTGTGAGGTATTTGTTGATGACATTATCTTTGCTAGAGATGACAAGATGAGTCATGAGTTTGCTGATGAGATGAAGAAAGAGTTTGAGATGTCACTCATAGGGGAGATTAAATTCTTCATTGGACTGTAGATCTAGTAGATGAAACAAGGAATCTTTATCACTCAGTCCAAGTATGTCAAAGAGGTGTTGAAGACCTTTGGCATGGAAGATAGCAAACTGGTTGGTACTCCGATGGTGACTGGTTGTAAACTATCCAAAGAAGATGACTCAACATTGGTCGATGAGAAGGAATACCAATCAATGATTGGTAAGTTGCATTATGTAGTACATAGCAGACCGAATATTGCACATGCGGATTCTTAGGTATCTGAAGGGAACTATTGACTATGGATTATGGTATCCATATAGCAAGTATTTTAACTTGAAAGTATACACAGATGCTAATTGGGCAGGCAATATAGATGACCAGAAAAGCACAACCGGTGGTGCATTCTTTCTTAGTGGTAGACTAGTCTCATGGATGAGTAAGAAGCAGATTTGTACCTCTCAGTCTATAGTAGAAGTAGAGTATGTTGCAGCTTTTATGAACTGCACTCAGAGAATTTAGATGAATAGGTATTAAATGGCTTCAAAGTTCCTGTATCTAAACCAGTAAGTATATTTTGTGACAATACTAATGTAATTAATATCTCCAAGAATCTGATTTTACATTCTAGAACCAAGCACTTTGAGCTTAAGTATCATTTCTTGAGAGAAAAGGTTCAGAACAAAGAGATTGCACTGGAACATGTTTCCAGTCAGGAGCAATTAGAAGACATATTCACCAAGACTCTCCCAAAGGCTACATTTATGTACTTAAGAGGTGAATTAGGGGTGTTTCCCCTTCAGGAGGTGAGCTAAAGGTATATGCTCCACATCATTCAGGTATTGCATAGTCAAATTTTTCTTTAGGATTGATGTGTTGAAGGAGGCTGCTCCTCAGGAGGAGCAACATAATGGAACAAGGAATCTTGTGCCTCTACTTTGGCATTGTTGTCAAAGGGGGAGAAGATGTGAAGTAGAGAAGATATCTATAGAAATTTGGGGAGAAGATGTGAAGCAGAGAGATATCTTTGTATATTATCATCAATGTCAAAGGGGGAGATTGTTGGCATTATGTGAACCGGTATGAGAACATAATGACATTGTATGTTGTCATTGATGTCAATATACTGAAGAGGTGAGAACCAACATATGTGAGAACCGATGTAACACTATGAACCGACATTAGTGTCAAAGTGAAGTGGTGTGTTTGTTAAAGGTGAACTAGCATATGGTTTTGGGAATCGGCACATGGAAGCATTGTATGACTACTGGTTGGTAGTCTTAACGTCAAGGTTTCCGATTGAAGTACTTGAAGCCTATGTGTCTCAACCAATGACTTTGTGTGATGAGTTAGCATGGTAATGAAGAACAGATCATGTTTCCACATAAGCCTTGTGCATGTGAAGGATCTTGCATGAAGGAGATTGTTCCTATCTACCTCGGGAATGTGCAAAGTTTGTAAAATGGTGATAATATGTGATGGGTTATCAACCACCATGAAATCGATGGAAATGGATGATGGAGAATGTCTTGAGACTAGATCAAGAACTATTGCATTTAATGCAATGTGCTCAACGGTCAGGGTTGAACCGTTTGAATTCCTTAACGTAATAGGTTTTAGGGTTTAGGGTTTATGCTACGGACCTATCTATTTTCCTATAAGGTCAATGTTGTGATTCTTTTTGAGGTTGTTGGCAAAAGTTATGTTTGTGTATCCAAGAGAAGGGATACGTGATTCTTGCCAGACCAAAAGGAGAGAAGTGATACCTGTAGAGTGTAAGTGTAGAAGGTGAAGAGGAGCTTAAGTGGATCTGCATTGGCATTGAGTGCTGTTACCAGATCATTGTAATACCTGTTGATCTCTAACCACTTCAACAGTTGAGAAATTCCATAATAGGGTAGCTTTAATAGGCTTGCTGTAAATCCTTTAACAGGGTGACTCAAAACCATTGTTCTTGAAGTCCTCTAACAAGGTAACCTTTAACAGGGTTTAACCCTTAACCAGGTATTCTAACCATCCCTTAATCGGGTGATCCCTAACAAGATCGGTTCCTAACAAAACCTATTGTATCAGTCTTTAATCGGACAAGGCTCCTAACAGAGTAGACTTCTAAAGAGTTCAAAAACAAGCTTGTGGGTATTCATCCCCACCATGGTTTTTCCCTGTTGGGTTTCCATGTGAAAAATATGTGTGTTATGTGTGATGTCTTCTTCATGTGATGCTTTGTTTTTTTCTATCAAGCGGTGAATCTTGTTGATCTAGTTGCTCATATGTATATCTTTGATGGTAGATTATCTATTCATGCATTAGGGTGAAAAGGAAATGAAGTGTTAGATTGTATGAGAAGATAAGTGTCAGTCAGTTTATGCTTGTCTCAGTTATTCTAGGTTTTGCCGGTTGTACTCTATTTGAGGACCAGTGTCACTGTTTGTCTGTCAACGCATAATGTCTGCAGACAAACCAGTTCAAGAGTGTGTTTTTGTCTATTCTTTTTCACCCCCCCTCTTAGTACCAGTTGGGTACTACTTGCTCATCATTGTGTTATCATGTTCTGCAACACAAGGTGATATCTAAGATATCTCAACCTGTACTCCTCCTTGACAGTCTTGCACATACATATCTCATACCAGTAGTCATCCCATATTGGTTGGCATCAATGACAATCCAATGCCAACAATCTCCCCCTTTGGAATTTATGTTAACTCATGTAGTATCTGACATACTACATAATCCTTCTCTCCCTTTCTTTTCTCTAATCCATGGGTTCTCAACACATGTAGTAAGATGTATACTACAGAATCCTTCTCCCCCTTTGACAACAATGGCAAAGGGCATTGTCAGGATATCATTCCTCCTTATATTTACTAGGTACTCATAGAATTCTTTCTCCCCCTTTGTCTTTATTGGATGTCTCTCCTTCTTTGACAACTTTAAACAATATCACATTGGAATTTAAATCATCCCTTTAAGCCATGTCCTGATTACATCCCCTTAAGGTCCATTTAAAATATTGTTTTAGTTAAGATACTTGATATAGTTTTGAAATAGAAGAACAACATATTAATTTATTGCACAATGTAAATTTTATAAAACTTCATTTTTATTAGTATCATGCATAAGAATTTAAATAACCCCCTTAATCCATGTCCTAATTAAACATACCCTTAAGATATTTAAAAATCATACATCTAGGTAATGGCATCCCCTTAGTCCATTTAAAAATAATCAAAATTTCATGAAACTTTAAAAACAATATTACATTAGCATGTAAGAATTTAAATCATCCCCTTAAGCCACAATTCTAATGACATTCCCTTTTAAGGTCCATTTAAAAATAATTTTTTAGTTAATATACCTGATATAATTTTGAAATAGATGAACAACATATTAATTTATTACACAATGAAAATTTCATAAAAAATTATTTCACAATATCATGCATAAGAATTTAAAGCATTGCCTTCAACCATGTCCAATTAAGGGGAGAGACTAAAAAGACTTAATCACCTAGGAAATAAGACTAAATATACATATTCACCTAAGAAAAATAAAAAGGGAGGGAGGGAGAGAGAGAGAGAGAGAGAGAGAGAGAGAGAGAGAGAGAGAGAGAGAGAGAGAGAGAGAGAGAGAGAGAGAGTATTTTTTATATTTAACCACATAAGAAGACTAAAAGGGGAGAGAGAAAGAGAGAGAGAGTGTTAATGGGAGACACTAAAAATATCTGAAGAGAGTAGGAGAGTACTTGAGAGAGAGAGAGATCTTGAAAATATTTAATAATTACCTTTTAAAGACTAAAATGAAGGGGAGAGAAACTAAACATACTTAATCACTTAAGAAGACTAAAAGGAGAGAGAGAGAGAGAGAGAGAGAGAGAGAGAGAGAGAGAGAGAGAGAGAGAGAGAGATCCTAAAAATATGTAATAATCACCTATTGAAGACTAAGAGAAAGGGGAGACAGAGAGAGAGATCTCCAAAAAAAAAATTAATAATCACCTATTGAAGACTAAAAGGAAGTGGAGAGAGAGACTAAACATACTTAATCACCTAAGAAGACTAAAGGAGAGAGAGAGAGAGAGAGAGAGAGAGAGAGAGAGAGAGATGTTGAACATAATGTACCATTGAGAGGGGGGTGAATCAGTGGTACCTAAATTCTTTTCCCTTTTAAAGCAACCTTAGAATATTGATTGTTATCCTAAGCACTAAACAATCAAATGGGTAAGGAAAATGAGGATACCAAAGAAGACAATCACACAAATGCAACCTATAACACCTGATGTACAAGGAAATACCAATATGGGAAAAACCTCAATGAGAAATGTTTCTGGAGACTACTACTCCAATCCTGCCTCACAAGTGAAACAATGAATTAGGGCACCAACTCAAGGAGCACCAAACTCTACTGATTTAGGGCACCAACTCAAGGAGCACCAAACTCTACTAATTTAGGGCACCAACTCAGGGAGCACCAATCCCTGCACCAAGCTCCAACTTGGTGATGTATAGTGAAATATAATTTTGATACAATTATAGCTTCTGGTTGCAAATGAGTTTTCCAACTCTTGATCAAATAGGTTTCTTCCAGTTAACAATCTTTTGTTCTTCATTGTATTTCACACTACCCATTATGAGATTACTCTCTTTGATTCTTGACTAATCTTCATTCACCCTTAGTTGCACAAAACACTATATCACACTTAGATTCCTTCTTAATCAATTACTCCTCACTGGTTATCTTAACTGTTAGAACTTCAACAATTTACCGGTACTCTATCATTGTCGGTTAAACCCTCTCACCAGTTTTCCTACTCACTCACTCTGCAAATTTCTTAGAATAAATTCTAAGGAAGATGATCCTTCTCTATGCTCAAACTCACTTTTCTCTCCTTCTTCACATTAATAATCTATCTTTTCTATCTCAAGCTTGTCTATTTTTAATCTTGGATTCCTTCCTAAAACTGGATTCAATAATGCAGTGTTAGGTTTTTCCTTCTCCAACTCGAACCCAATCAAATTTGATTTGATCTGCTTTATCAGGGATATGATCTTCATGACATCAATCAACACCAGCAAACATTCACATTCTAATGTGCATTTTCTAAATATGGAGGTCTGCACCATGCTTTTCTTCTTTTCTCTGTCATGCACCATTAATGGCTTTGCTATTTCCTTCATCAAATGGGTACAAAGATTAAATATTCTTGCAAGATTAGTTCAATCGCTTTGCTAGCTTGCCTTCATTGAGTTGCAATCCTCTGGCATCCTCTGTGACTTGCAGTTCTTCATAAAAGTTGACTTGCTTGCTGATTTATTACATCGATGCACACTCCCCCGACTTGTACAATACCTCCACCTAGCATCCAACTATCACAATTGGAAACATCCACCTTTGCTTGGATTCCTATGTCAATTTGACATTCTTTGTCAACCAAGCTTGACTACTGACTTAGTTCACCTTATTGGTATGACCAACAAACAACCTCTATACCAGTAGCACATTCTCTCTATTATGCTTACTAAGTGTTGTACCTTCATAACAAACAAAACAACCTTCATCCTGGTTTATGCCTTCCCAATAAGCCTACTTTACTAGAAGATAACACAATTCATGTGTATCGGTAGCCTTCCTTATATCTTCTTACTCACATGTGCATTTTCATCATTTGTCTTTCTCTTCTTATACCAGTCACCACTTCTTACTTATCGGTGATCTTGCCAAACCAATTTGACATGAATGATAACTTAATGCCAATAATGTCACTATATATATATATATATATATATATATATATATATATATATATATATATATATATATATATATATATATATATATATATATATCCTTGAGGGGATATAGACTAAAAATAAATAAAAAGAGTAGGAGAGTAAGAAACAAAGAGTTCCTAAAAATATTTAATCACCTAAGAATATCTAAAAGGTTCAGGAGAGATAGACAGAGATGAGGGGTGAGCGAGACTAAAAATAATTAATCACGCAAAAAGACTAAAAGGATAGAAAGAGAGAGAGTCTTTGTTAGATACTTGATCAGTCCCAAAGACACTGAGAGCGGGGGTGATTCAGTGTCTTAACTAATTTACAAAAGATTTAAACTTGTTTGCAACTTTATAACCTAAATTAATATACTAGTAAACAAGTAATAATGCAGTATAGAGAAATAAGAGAGACAACATCAATTCACACCATAATACAAGATATTTTGGCGAGGAAACCCAGTAGGGGAAAAACCATGGTGGGGTTTGTGACCCACAATATTTACTCACTGGCCAATATATATAAATATTACTTATACAATAGGGGGCTACACATGCAGGAAGGCCAATAGCCTAGAGCTCACTGCTCAACAACAAAACTAGAGTCCCACTAACTACAAAATTGGATGATTAAATCCAATGACAATGTACTGCTCAAAATAGCATCTGCAATGTTGGACTTAGTACCAGTTTAATCTCTGTCAAATACCTCTTCCATAAACCTTTCTTTTCTTTGCTCCTACTTTTATTCACTCATAAAATACCTACATCAAAATGCATATACAAATATTCACTCTCATATTCATTACCTAATTACATAATCATCTCCTAGAAAATGACCTACAAGATCTCATACATATATGAGTCTTTACAATACATCATGTCAGCTATAGATAATTAATTACATTACAATATAATTCGCATAAACAGAACTTTATCATATGTCAGCATGGGTGCCGATATGATTCATTGCCACTATAAACTAGATGCCGGTGTGAATGAACTTTGTGTAGTTGTCAGTGCTGGTATGTGAAGTCTGTTGTCGATATAATCAATAGAATCATGTATAACCTTGTTACCAGTTGGTTGCCATCAATGACAACATCAACCATTCTCATCTGACTGTGTAATTCCAACAATCTCCCCCTTTGGCATTGATGGGAACACTCTTGAGAAAAACCAAAAACCAAAAATTGCCAAAACCAAAAGTGCTCCCCATGAGAAAATGATCTCCTTCAATATACCTTTTCCTTTTTTCTATCACTCCCCCTTTGAAATCAATGACAAAGGTTGTCAAAAAGAATCAAAAGTTCTACCTAGAAGCCTATAACTAGTTATGTACAATCTGAAAGATATCTGCTACAATCAAATTAATTCCTTGCAAAAATTTAGAACTATCAAAAATGATATGCTCAATCTATTGGATCATGTCAGTTAGATGATGCATTTGTTCCTCTGATGATCTTCCTCCTATAATAGTAGCCTTAGATAGTCCATTTTGGTGTGTCAACAGATTGTCCAATCTAGGGTCAAGTTTGTTTTTCAGCTCATGGGTTTTTAACTTTAATTGAGCTTTCTCCTTTTCAATATTTTCTATTTTCTCCTCATATACTACCATTTCTTGATCTAAAACTGAAGTGAGTTCAGAAGAACCAATTAGGTTGTCTTCTATATCATCAATTTCCTTTTGTGTTTGTTTAATATGATCATCAATATCAGTAGTCAAATGGTGTGGTTTTCAAACATCTCTATACAAGTCCTCAAACTCCAAAATTATTGAATTTAGTGTCAGTATTAAGGAATATAACTTTCCTTTACAGTCCTCAATAGATTTATTAAAGAAATTTGCCTTCTCCTTATTTACCCTTTCTCTAATTGTCTCCTCATTAATCTTATCAATCGACTGAATATTAGATGAAATGGATTTAGACAATATGTCTAACTTACCAATAGAGCCTACAACATCATCTACCTTACATGTCGGTGCTATCTGTTGTAAAATAGGTAAGGTGTCATCAATAGCCTTAAATGCTAAGGCATTGCATTCAATGATCTTCTTGATAGAATCTAATAAAACATATGTCACATTGGTAGGTCTGTAATCCATGGTGGAAGTGTTAGGCAGAGTGAGATGTTCTGCAATAGGTTTCTTATCATCTCCAGATGTTTGTACATTAACTACTTCTGCTAACTTACTACCATCATTTACCTCTTCTTTATTTACTGTTAATTCCTTATGATCACTCTGTATTTCAATTTTTTTTCAACTTTACCATCATATTTTCTCTTTTCCTTGTTGGTTTCAAGTTCATCTATACTCTGTTCTTGTCCCTTACCTATTTCAGTTTGTGCTTCTCCTTCTACTTGTGCTTCTACCGATTTATCAATGTTTTGCTAAGAGTCAATAGTGTTGACCAATGACTCAAAGATCTCACTGTTTGTAGCTTCAATTTTCTTTTCTTCAACATTCTTAGAAGATTTATCTATAATTACATTGATATCCTGAGTGTCAACATTCATGGTAAACAAAATGTTTGACTTTGGATCAATATTCTCAGTTTTCACTTCCTCTATTTTCTCTTCCTCATGTTCAACTTGTCCCTCAACTTGTTCTTTAACCTATTCCTTTGCTTGTTCCTCAACTTATTTCTCAACTTGTTTATCTACCACTACCGGTGGTGTGTTTTCGGCCAGTGGCGATAGGTTATCCTTGATAGTCAAGTCAAGAATACCACCAACTTTATTCTTACCCTTATCACTTTTCTGATATAATTTAGTGAAAGATTTATCTATTTTCTATTTATCCTTCTCTTCCTTCTTCTCCTTTTCCACAAAGAATATATCCCATTTTTCAGTCATTTCATCAACAATTTATTTGATTCTTCCTGCCATTAAGCTAACCTACTAGTGGCCACTAGCAAAAACTAACTGGTTGTGTTCCGCCAATCAATTCATCAATCTCCTACTAGGAATTGATAAGGTGAACTGCCAACAATGCTTCAACTTTTAATTTCTTGTCAAGTTCAATTATAGACATTCTTTTTTCCTCAAGTCTCAGATAAAGATCATTAGGAAAATCATCAATGACCTCAATTAAAAATTTCTTGTAAATATCAAGATGTAGAATGATACTTTCCTCAATTGTTCCCTTATTGGAATCTTTGAAAGTATGATAACATTTGGTGATATTTCTAAGGTTTCCATCCTGGGTAGTTTTATTTATAAGTTCTTTTGTGGATAGAATATCTAATACCTTAGGTATCTATTTCTTTGGTGTAAGTTTCTTTCTCTAAATGTTGGGCTCTCTCATAGCTTGTTGTTTCTTCCTTAGTGTTCTTGTCCTCTTTGGAGAAGGAGTAGGTATTGATTAAGGTTTCCTTTTCTTTCTTTCAACTTTTTAAAATTCTACTACTTTATCACTTTCTATCTTAGAAGAAGTAATAGTCAGGGATACATGAGCTACCTATTGTTGTCTGGTTTTACTTTCCTTCATGCTCTCAGCAATACCACTCATCTGTTCAAATCCCATCAATCCTTTCTTAACATCTTCTACAAACTTCAAATCATCTTTCATTAATTTTTCTATTTTCTTCCTCTCCTTCATCAAGGATACATTACTCTCAATTATTTCAGCTGTGCCAAATATCTTCTCAATTGGTTCCCTTGGTGCATCAAGAAGTATCCTTGCATAAGACTTAAGAATGTTCAAATCTACTTCATAGCCCATCTCTATTATCCAAATGGTTCAAGGAGTAACAACATCCATCCATGTCTCATCTCTCTTAATTATAAAACATATATGTTTGTCATATTTGTCCATAATGCTTTGAGGAATCCTTTCCCTTGCCTTCATCTTAGTTTGAAAGTTCTTGAAATAATCTTTTCCCAGTTTGTCACCATCAGCACCTATGTTGGTAGTTTCTTGTATAATCTATCTTCCAATAGGGATGTCATAAGCAAAGTCCATGTGACCAATGCTGAGAATCTCCTTTGTGAAATAAAGCATTAGGAATACAAGTAAGTTGCCATATCTAAAGGTTCCTTTCTTATCACCCTTGATCTTCCCCAAATTGTCTAGCAGTCTATCGTTTAGCCATTCAGAAATGTCAATCTTTACACTATTCTTCACATTTCATATGCACTATGTATACACAGACTAGAAATAGAATTTAACCTATTTGTATAAGCAACTCTGTAACCAATCACCATACTCACATATTTCACATTCTCATCAGTGATATCACTAACCCTAAGGGATCTACTATCAGATGTAGCATCGGTTAGTTTCATAACCATCTTGTTTTGGATCTTTGTCTTCTTGTCAGGCCTAGTACCGATAGAGGGTAAACAAATGACCACCCTGATTTACTCCTTAGTAATTTTGAAAACAAAATCTAACCACATAAACTCACCATGAACCCTACTAAGTAGAAGATGAACTATCTCATCCAGAAATTCAGGAATGTTCAAAATATAAACAAATCTTAAATCCTCAACAATCTTATGCTCTAGCTTGATTAAACATTTTTTATCAGCTATAACATTCTGGTATATGTTTTTCAAATCATCGGACCCTAAATTCTCTATGTTGCAATGAATATATGTCCTCGAATCTTCAACAAAATAAACTCCCTTTAGAGTTTTAGAAAAGGCACCAATGGAATCATCATGTTTTGCTATCTTAGGAATGATCTTAAAATCGAGTCTAGGATGCTTAACATTTTCTACCATAGTAGGGTTTGTAATGAATTTAGGAACAGAAGATGAAGTAGCCATGATACTAAAATAAATACCTTTTCTGCAAGTGAAATCCTCTGAAATACCCTAAAAATGTCTTAGCTACTTCACCTCTTGAATGTCTTCACTCTCTTCATGCTCTTCGCAAATTTGAATGTTTTGTGATTCTAAATGAGGGATTTCTGCCTTTATAACCAAAACATTCGCCAACAACTGCATTAAATGCTTTTGGTTAAGTGAAAACTAAACATGTCTATCGATAAAGAAGAAATATAACTTCTTACTATCAACCAAGGGTAAAATGTTGTTAGGCCTAATATGGAAAGCTAATGTACTAAGAGGGGAGGGGTGAATCAGTACTCCAAAAATTTTCTTTTGTAATAACTTTACTATTATACATAAATAGGATAGTGCAGTAACATATAACAAAACTATAATCAACAGATAACATTCATACATGATTCACTCCATAACACATATATTTTGGTCACGCATAAACTCTTGGTTAGAGAGAAAAACTACGGTGGGGATGGCACCCACAACTTCACTACTACAATAATAAAGAATGCTCGGTTAGAGCTACATTTAGCTATTTCTGATAGCTTACCCTATTAGGAGTATTAAGATCAGTTAGATCTACCTTGCTAAAGGATTTTACAACACTATATAAGTGTAGCACCTAGTTAAACGATTTACAATTTATAGACTTGGTTAGAGTCTTTTACCCTGTTAAAGGTTTCTCTTACAACTTCAAAATATTACAATAGAATCATTACAAATATTTGAAACTTTACATATGAAATGTTGTAGCAAATTCTATGTGCTCAAAATAAGATTACCTTGCCTATAGCATACATCGGTAACTGATAAAGTAACTCGGTAAACCCTTCTGTTTACTCTGTTCCTCAACTGTTCTCTGATAACCTTCTCGGTGACCTCTGTGTCTCTGTAACAATCATAATACTCTATGATTTCTCATGTATCACATAAGTCTTGCTTCATACACACATGCACACACATTTCTCACATTCACATCTTCTCTTTTTTTTTAACCCTAAATTCATGCTGTTTAAATAGACTTCTTATGTCGGTGATCCGATTCATTACTTCAATCTTACAAACATGATTTCTTGAATAAATAACCATGCAAAATATTTCATTGGTTAGATGACCTCAAAATTATACAAAATATGTATGTGCAATTTCCAATGTGATAACGGTTTTGTGTGCCTCAATCTTGTAAAATGTTTTCATATGTGTGTCCAGGTTCAATTAATCTAGTAACCCATTTAACTCAGTGTATATCAACATGGTGTTTTATCTTTACCACTCAGTAGCCATGAAATAACACTCAGTAGACAACTCGGTGTATATTGGGCTTTGTGACTATTTTCCTTCTGTAACTGACTAGACTGCTCATACCGACTTCTTTGTGTGTACCAACTGCATGATTCAATAATACTAACTGACTAGAATATAGAATGACTTTGTATATAAAACTAATGGAAATTTGATAAGTAGTAACAATCTCCCCTTTTGACATTAGTTGAGATGTTTGACAAAACTACTTTCAAAGTCATTACTAAAAAATCTATATACATTACAAAATTGACTAAACATGCAGTATATACATTAGTCATTGAAATAGTATAATCAAATATACTCCCCTTATCAATATGCTGTACAAAACTCTGTAATCATTGTTCTTTCCTCTGTTCATGCTTGGTTCGCTACTCTTGGATACTCCGCATATTCTACACATTCTCTGCTCGGTATACTCCCCCTGTATACTACACTTCAGTTGTTTGATACTTTGAATACTATACACTTCTGATGATATACTCTAATATACTCCCCCTTTTTGACAAACATAAAAATTTAGTTACTATTGGGAGGTCGCAACTGATCAAAAATGGATTTGTACTTTGTTTGGGCATCGGTGAGGGCGACAGAAAGTGCATCCTTGACACTGTCCATTAAAGAATTCTAAGCATTAATATTAGCCAATAATGAAATTAAGCCATCTAAAGTGCTTCCTTCTTTTGTAGTAGAGAGAGAAGTGGCTCGGTTTAGCTGTTCTTGAATGGATGAAAGATGAGAAAGGAATAATGTTTGAAATGTCATTATGTCCATCCCGATCTTGTGTTCTTCATTCCTCAGTTCCAATTGTTGAGCCATGAGCTATTACAGCTTAGTATAAAAGTTCTAAACTGAATTTGACTCGGGGGTCAACTTATTTGAGAGATCGGTGATCTGTTTCTCAATTGCTTCTATTTTATTCTTAATGTCCTTAAAAAATAAAGAAAATGTGCAGAGTTTCTGAAATAATGAAAGAATGTGCTTGAGTTGAGGGGACAACTCAGCAATAAATTTGACAAGTTTTACCTTGCCAACAACAATTGATTTATGTACTTCCTCTATCATTTTAGCAGTTAGCTCCTTGTCTTTTAGTTTGCTCAAGTATTTGGATGCATCTACTCCAGATGTCTTAATCTGATTGAGGAGTTCATCCAATTGAATATGGATGGATGCATCGGTTGATACTGTAGCTGAAGGTAGCATATCTGATAGTAAAGTCTTTACCTTCTGAAGTACTTTATTCTTCCTCTGAATGGCCAGTTTCTTCTCCTATTCAGCCTTTGCTTTGCATAGTTCACCAAATTCATTGAGTGCTTGCCCTTTCAGTTTGGAGATGTCTACATTGGGCAACACTATCGGTTTTGTTAAATCAATTTTGAAACTATGCTTTTTCAACTTCTTTTCTTTACCTTTCACTGGGTGAACCACTACTATAGCTTGAGAGGCTTGAGGACCCTCGGTAGGTTGCTTGGTAGAGACAACACTTTTGTCAGTTTCTTTAGCCTCAGTAGTGTCCTTCGGTGTCTCGGTGCTTGGTGTCTCGGCTGTAACATTTTTCGTGCTAGAAGGTGCTTGAGAGGTTGGTTCTTGTGAAGTACCTTCTACTATAGACTTTTGACCTTCGGTGCCTTCACCTGTAGCCTGAGGAGCTTCGATTGCAGCAGGTTTATTGATCAGTGAGTAAGGCTAAACTTGTTCCAAAATAGATTCACTAGAGACAAGTTTTGCATAAGCATTGCCTTCTATCATTTCTTGTTCAGGTGCCTCTACATCCATTATATCTTCATCTATTTGAATGGTGTCTGCAAGGTCTTTCTCAGTGACATCAGGCTCTTGGTCAGTGACATCGACTATTTCCACTGTAGATTGTTCATTAGCATTCTTTCTTTGAAAGATGGTCTTCCATTGCTCTTTTGTTTCCTTCTCTACCTCTATATATAGGCCATTCATCAATTTCAAGGCATTTTGTTTTACTATAAATTGAGTTTGGTTGTTTGTCAGATGTTCTTTTA
Organism: Cryptomeria japonica; assembly: GCF_030272615.1. Classification (NCBI taxonomy): domain Eukaryota; kingdom Viridiplantae; phylum Streptophyta; class Pinopsida; order Cupressales; family Cupressaceae; genus Cryptomeria; species Cryptomeria japonica. Next base: position 59,383,879 of record NC_081412.1, read on the forward strand.
TTTCATCAACTGACATATCAGGAAAGAGATGCACCAAAATTCTTTCTCTGATTTGTTTCTCCGAGTCTAGGGCATATTGCCATCTGGTTTCAATATGTGCATATAATTCCTTAGGAATAGAATTACATACTTCTAAAGGTATCACTCAAAATTTGAGAAGTGTGCAAATGATAGCTTCTTCAATTTGCCTCTTTTCATCAGCTGATCTAGATTCATATTTAACAAATCTGAATCCACCAAATCCACCATATTCCTTTAGATTATTACAAAAAATTTCTACACTATGTACATCTACCTTCTTTCTTTTCACAATCTGAAATTTATTTGCATATTCAGATTCGGTATCACTCGACTCTTTTGGCAAAATGAGTCTCCGAGTAGATTTCTTGTAAGTTCTAGTTACCTTAGGAATGGCAACAGTCTTTTGTTTCTTACTCGGTGATGCAGCAGATGCCCTTGTGTTAGGTCTCTTTGTTGGAGGGGTCGGTAGGATTATTGAAGTGTCTTGTTTCTTTCTCTTCAACACTTTTCCCTTAGGCAATTCAGTGCTAAGTGTTATGGCTGCTTCTTGGGCTTCTGTCTCCTCTTTAGTGATGGCTAGAACTCCTTTGATAGGTGTGGAGGAAGACTCTTCTCCAAATTTCTCAGTTACTTAATCATCTTTGTAGCTTTTCTTGTAGCCTTAGGTACTACAATGCTCATTTTTACTTTTTCTTTCCTTTCTTCATAGGTTCCATACCTTAGCTTAGTAGTATGCCTTGGCAATGATAGATAGGCATCAATTTGCTATTGTGTGATATCAAAATCAATCTCATAACCCATAGGTGACAAATATTGAGTCCTCAATTCCACAACATTCACATAATAGTAATCGGTGTCTACCTCAAAACATATTTCATCTTTGTATTTTTCTACTAGCCGTGGTGGAATCTGGTACCTGTTATGCATTTTTTCTTGGAACTTGCTGAAGTAATCATCCATTATATCATTAAAGTTATCACCTAACTTCTTGATGAAGTCATTGATCCAATGGGTAATTGGTCGGTGTAGTTCCCAAACAACTTTACTGACTAATGGAAAAAACTTCTCAAAGTAGAAAAACATACACACAAGTAGTGATCCAAATTTTAGAGTGTTTGTCGAGTTGTTCTTCTTCGACTTCCTGATTGTGTTAAGATTTTCAAACAGGTTCTTCAACAATACTTCACACAAGTCAACTTTCATGCCTTTCTTAACAATTGTGTCTTCTAAGTCCACTGCTGCACAAGGTACATTGTTTTTCCTTGCCGATTGGAAGAAACAGTAACCAGTTACTTTGATGGCGAATTTGAGTTCAGGATCAATAACATTGTACAAATTCAGACCTCTATAATCTGATTCAACTCCAGTCAAACTAATCAATTCCTTTTGTGATATCATTTTCTGTGCTCGGGCATGATCATAGATAGGGTAATTGGTGATCAGATGAATGATTTCTTTAATGATCTTAAACGGTTGCTCTTGTAGCCACATGAAATCATCATGCACTCAGCTTAGTACAAACTTGACCCACTGGGGTTTGAACACACGGGGATAGGTTAGGGCTTCAGTCAATCCCTTGATTTTGATATGCTCATACTTGTTATCCATTTTACCATCTGTGCACAATTCATCGTATGCATCCTTGATCTCAACATGACCGAGTTCTTCAACATGACATTTTGTGAAGAATCTCACATCCTCGACTAACAAGACTTGATCCAAGATGAGTGAACAAGCAGTCTTGTCATCCGGTTCAGATGCAATTTTGGGAGTCATAGAGTATTTTAGTGAGGGCTTTTCTACATTAGTAACAACAATGGGGTCTTGGATCTTAGATGCCATTTTGATTTGAGATAAAAAATTGACATAGGAACCTTAGGGTTTGAGAACTTAACAAACGACAGATGCTTCACACTTAGCAGATAACAACTTAATGAGTTTTGTAAACCAGCTTAGCAATGTGATGAGATTCGATGTAAATACCTTGGATTTTTCTTTGAAGATGGTTTGATCACCTTGATTCACTCTGCTCTACTTCTCAAAAACATGGTGAATGAAAATGACCTTGAAAAACCTTTTAAGTACTCAAAAATACCTTATCGGGCTCCATACAAGTTAGGTCAAAGACATTAAATGCACTCGGTTCACTTAACTTTCTTTCCCTTTTTGTGCTTTAACTGAGTAACTAGATTTCCTTCATATACCGACTTGACAGGCTTCCTAAATTCACCGACTTAACAGTTTTCCTATAAAGTACTTCAAAAACTTTGATAGAATTTCAAACTTACTCCTACATCTTACTATGCAGATTTTGAATTCAGTACATACTTAAATAGGAACTGTTTAAGATTTAACCTTGTGAGAATGCAGTCCCTTCATACCTTTACCGATTAATTTGGAGTGGGAGAACCTAACTCGGTAGGTAAGGTTCTTTCTTCATTTGACACAAATTCCTTCTTTCTCCAAATCATCTTTAATTTCTCTTTTATTTCCTCAGTGTCTTCTCTAGGTTGATCTCTATAATCTCCAGCTAAATGTCCAGCTTTGTGACAATGAAAACATGCCATACCAGGATTTCTCCATGATCTTTGGTTATTCATTCCAAACCTTATAAAGCAGTTGGCACTTATATGTCCATATCTTCCACAACATTCACACCATATCCTTGTATTGTAATCCCATGGTACTGCAGAATATTATCAGTAAGTATCTGTGTGAGTTCAATAACCTCTAGTATTTGGTTGGTGTGCAGACCATATGTGGTTCTTTTGCTTAAACCAACACTTCTCGGTACCATGTCCATAACTATTTCAGTTTTTGCAAAACCCTTTGAATTTTGCCTTCTGATAATTGTTAATAGACTTTGTCCTACATTGATTAGATGTGTGACCATATTTATTGCAATTGTAACAATAACCATTGGTCTTAGTGGTATTCGGTTGCTTACCTTTTTTGATTTGACACATATGGGCAGTATGACCTTAATTTCCATAGTAGTAGCAAGTAGGCTTCTTTGTTTTGATGTTATTCCTTTTTCCAGCTTGTTTTGATGATTCTCCTATGTTGGTAGTGTAGATTCCCTTCTCGGTAGTCTTTTCCTTTGTAACTGAGTCCTCCTTCTTTGTAGGGTCATCTTGTGTTCAGTTTCTCATCCAACATCTTTGATGCTTCATAACTCTTCTTCAGTGTTTCCTTGGATTTCTTTTCTGTTTCAAGTTCATTGCTCAACCTTGATACTTCAAGTTTCAATGCTTGATTCTCATCATTTTTCAAAATTGCTTCATGATGTGCATAACCTAGTTGATCTGTCATATTTTGTTGAATACTAGTTAGCCTTATGATTTCATCATTCTTATCAGATACTAAGACTTTAAGTTGTTGTTTCTTTGTTTGTATATCTCTTGCTTTATCCTCAGCTATCCTTAATGCATCTAGATTTTCAGTCATCTGTATACTGAAATGTTCATGTTCTCTTTTCATTTCTTTTAGTTGATCAACCAATGCTTTGTTCTTTTCTTTCAACAATCCAATCATTTCTTTAGTCTCTTCGATTATATTGTTGTTAGATGATGTCTCGATTTGTTCCACTAACTCTTGAGAATCCTGCAAGTCATTAGATAATCTTCTCCTTACTTTCAGAGATTTTTGCATTTGCCTTCGCATGTCTACAATCACTTTATTTGCATTATCTAGCTCTTCTTGTAGATACACAATCCTCTGAGATTGTTTATAGCCTTCCATTGATAAGATCTTTCTCTTTAGGTAGTTAAACCCTTTTCCAAGATTCAAGCTCTGATACCAATTGTTTGGCCCAATATGGAAAGCTAATGTACTGAGAGGGGAGGGGTGAATCAGTACTCCAAAACTTTTCTTTTGTAATAACTTTACTGTTATAAATAAACAGGATAGTGCAATAACATATAACAAAACTATAATCAACAGATAACATTCATACATGATTCACTCCATAACACATATATTTTGGTCATGCAGAAACTCTTGGTTAGAGAGAAAAACTGTGGTGGGGATGGCACCCACAACTTCACTACTGCAATAATAAAGAATGCTCAGTTAGAGCCACATTTAGCTATTTTTGATAGCTTACCCTGTTAGGAGTATTAAGATCAGTTAGATCTACCTTGCTAAAGGATTTTACAACACTATATAAGCGTAGCACCTGGTTAAAGAATTTATAATTTATAAACTTGGTTAGAGTCTTTTACCCTGTTAAAGGTTTCTCTTACAACTTCAAAATATTACAATAGAATCATTACAAATATCTGCAACTTTACATCTAAAATGTTGTAGCAGATTCTATGTGCTCAAAATAAGATTACCTTGCCTATAGCATACCTCAGTAACTCATAAAGTAACTCGGTAAAACCTTCTGTTTACTTTGTTCCTTGACTGTTCTCCGATAACCTTCTCGGTGACCTCTGTGTCTTTGTAACAATCATAATACTCTATGATTTCTCATGTATCACACAAGTCTTGCTTCATATACACATGCACACACATTTCTCACATTCACATCTTCTCTTTTTTTTAACCCTAAATTCATGCTGTATAAATAGACTTCTTATGTCGGTGATCCGATTCATTGCTTCGATCTTACAAACACGATTTCTTGAATAAATAACCATGCAAAATATTTCATTGGTTAGATGACCTCAAAATTATACAAAATCTGTATGTGCAATTTCCAATGTGATAACGATTCTGTGTGCCTCGATCTTGTAACATGTTTTCATATGTGTGTCCAGGTTCAATGAATCTGGTAGCACATTTAACTCAGTGTATATCAACTTGGTGTTTTATCTTTACCACTCGGTAGCCATGAAATAACACTCGGTAGACAGCTCAGTGTATACTGGGCTTTGTGACTGTTTTCCTTCTGTAACCGACTAGACTGTTCATACCGACTTCTCTGTGTGTACCGACTAAATGATTCGGTAATACTAACCAACTAAAATATAGAATGACTTTGTATATAAAACTAATGGCAATTTGATAAGTAGTAACAAATGCATGATTTTCAATTTGCTGCCTTACCCCTAAGGATTATTCCTTAGTTAGATGAAGCACCTCTTGTCAGTGCAGGACTACCCCGTTTTGTTGTTGCAGAGATAGATTCATCTCCTCTCTAATCTCTCTTTCTAATCCATTGTTTTGAAAATTCTTGATTGATTTCAGTCACCTTTTCTCTTCCTTTGTTATTGGATCCTTTATTGTTCGCCGATGAATTCTTTCTTCTACAAAATTTTGCAATATGCCCAATCTTGTTACATGTGTAACAAGTTAAATTATTTCTTTGAATTGCCTTTTCATAACCTTCACCGGTTTGAGTTCTGCATTGATTAGATAAATTTTCAAATCTACCACAAACATAGAATTTCACATTCATTCTGTAATTGACTGAGTTATGACAATTTTTATTGCATTTGGAACATTGACCGGTGGGTAAGTTTGTATTCTGTTTATTTCTAAATTTGCACTAATTTTCTCTATGCTAAATTTGTTGCAATTAAAACATTTCCCATTAAATTTATAAGCATTAGGTTGCCTTACTGGTTTGTTGTAATCATGATTGTTTGTAGTCCTAAAGCTTTCTCCATGTTCAAATCCAAGTCCAACTATTTCTCCATCAGGTTTCTAACTTTTCAGCATATCATCAAGATTATCTAAACTCTTCTTGAATTTGTCTTTGTATTCATTTGCAGTGACCAACTCACTTTCCAAAGTGCTAACTTGTCTCAAAAGTTCCTCTTTGTCATGTTGCATGTGAATCAAATCAGTTTTAAGCATATCATTTTTCATAACTAAGCCTTAGAGATTCATCTGAACTTTCATTAAGTCTTCTAGCCAAATCTTCCTCATTCTTCTTCCTATCTTCAATATCTTTTGATAGTCTCATGGTTAAATCTTGCATCTCATTCTTCATGTTACTGTTCTCTTGTCTCAATTTCTCTGCAATATCTCTGAGAGTTTTTTTCTTCATCATATTGATTTTGTAATTGCACATGTAGTTATTTTCTCTTATTCTTTGCTATAACTAGGTTATCTTGAAGTTCTTTGATAAATTCCCAAGCAATTCTAAGTTCATCTTCCAGTTTGATATTCTTCATTTTTTCTGCATCAAAATCTTCAAGAGATCCTTCCAACTGTTGTCTTAAAATTTCCATCAGTGCCGGTTTTAGAATCTTCCTCAAGCTGTTAGGCTTTTGCAAATAGACGACAAGGATCTGATACCAATTGTTAGATACTTGATCAGTCCCAAAGACACTAAGAGGGGGGGTGAATCAGTGTCTAACCTGTTTACAAAAGATTTAAACTTGTTTGCAACTTTATAACTATAAGGCCTTCCCCAAACCAAGCTTTGATTAACTTAGTCGACCATGTTTGACCCTATTTATAAATGCTATATAATACAATAGAATGGACTGTGTTAGACCGATAAATTTGTGAGAAAAGAAATTGAACCAAGTTAAAGAGTTATTTCACCCAGTGGTGTATACTTTGATGTATTATGAATTGAAATCCTAAAAGATCCACTGATTGGATAATCTTGATCTAACGTATGTCAACTATATCTGGATTTAGAACTTATCGGATTCCATGATTTGGATAACATTGATGTAGGATTGATGCTTCATTTATATGCTTATGATGTAGGACTCTACATGATTCTAGAATAGGATGAATTTGAGATAGTGTATGTCCTTATTGGAATTGCAGGACTTTACTAAGATAATAGAAATAGAATGCATGTTTTATGTATGGAGTAAAATTATGAGAATTGTGATAATTGCTTATGTGGATTTATTTGGATATGAGATATATTGAATTTTTCAAATGTAAATTGTATGCGAAGTGTTTGATGTGTATTCTAATTCATGTGTTTAATATTATATGAGGTTATTAGAAATTATTAATGTGTATTTGAGTGGCCTAGGAAAAGATATCCATGTGACCATGGAAATATTATGGAGAACCAAACCTAGACCTATGTATGTTTGTAAAACTAGGGTTTGTCTATTTGGAGAGACAACACCCCATTCGTGTTGTATTTTATTTGTAATAGTAAAATGATGCATGTGTGTTAATGTTATTTAGTTGATTTATTTAAATCCAACAAGAGACACGATTTCATGTATAATTTTGTAAAAGTATTTTCTTTGTGTCACTTAACACGTGTGGATTTATGTTTGAGTTTTTTTAAATTGGTCTCTTGGAGGGAATTGTTTAACTATAGCTTTTTCAATTAATGTAATGTGATTCCATAAATGCCTTGGGTAAAGAATCTTTGGGATGGTCAACGTAGGTTTGACCCGAAAATAAACTTTAGAGGGGTTAAAAAAGGGTTAAATGGACACCTAGGGGTAGTTTAATAGGGTTTCCTAAAGCCCATAAGGTATACCTAAGGGTTAGGGGTAATTTTAGTCAAGTTTCTACTCCCATGTGACCTTTTAGACACCCTACAAAGTGGCTTTTCTAAGTTGTGCGAAAATTGAAATTAGAAGGCTTGAGCTAAGTTGTTAACCTTCCTTTTTGAATGAAAGTTCCCTTTTCCCATTTTACCTTACCTTCCTTTTTAGTTTTAGAAACTGATGAGAACTCTAACTAGTGTCTTCTTAAGCAAGAAAGGGAGATTTTGTGGGTAATCACGCACTCTCCATTTTTGGAGACAAAAGAATTTTGAAAAGAAAAGGATAGATTTGGAATATAGAATTTGGCTAAGTGTAGAAAGAAAAGACTTTTGGAATTGGGCTACTCATCCTCGACAAAACTAGCATACCTTTGGGCAGTTTAAGGTTGGTTCTACCTTTCTTGTAATGTTTCTTTATTGCATGTTGGATTGAAATAATTGCTTGTGTTAAAGGCTAGTTTGCCTTGCATGTATTCCTTGGAAATTTATTTGGTGTTTTGTGATTTTGCAATTTATGTGTTTTGGGAGTAATCAAGACCTCCTACTCTTGGGAGAGAGGATGTTCTTGTGGGTGGTAGAAGTGACAACCCTCTAGTGAGAGGCTCTTGTTATGAGAGTGATCACAAGGGATTTTATGTGACCCTTGCTGCATGGCTTGGTTATGCATTGGGGGTCATAAGGAGGGAAATAAGGCATGAATGCCTTGGGGGGCATAAAGAAATGTGGGGTTGTTATACTTGATGTATTTGGTTTGCCATGAGGTGGCTATATGTTTTACCATACTTGCAGTCTCCTCAGGGTACTTGGTCCACTACCACCCTTAAAAAGACATCACAAATGTGTGGTACAGTGTAGCCTGGGTTGGGATTGTGTTTGAGATTGTGTTTTCCCTTGTCTTTTGTGTTTGCATGTGTGTTACCTGTCTAGGGCTTGGTTCTCTGAGCTTGGGGGTGGCTACTAGTTAGCCTAGGTTGGGAGGTGAGCACTCCATGGTCATCTCTTTGATTGTAATTGCAGGTTGTTAGAAGAAAATAGCAGGACAAGTAGATGTGGCTGGAAATGGTTGTTGTAGAAAAATATTTGGATATGTATTTAGTATTTTCCTCTATTATTAGAAATGAGAGACCTATTTGTAAAGTGACAAGAGTATCTTGGAGATAAGATTTAAATATTTGTAATAGTCATTTAAGTTATATTGCAAGAAAGAAAATGCTTATTTCTAATTTCAGTTCCTAAAAGTTTGAAATAAATATTTGTGTGAATATGATATTTTGAAAGGAAAGAAAATTGTTATTTCCCTCATGCAATTGAAACAATTTTATTTGAAAAGAAATAGAATTGATTTTGCATGCATGTAGAAGGCTGAAAATAAAAGCATTTAGATCTACACATGAATATGTAAAAGTTATCTTCTATTAAATCTGTGATTCTATGTTATGTGCGGTTTAATTTTAATTGCAGAAAATAAAGTCTTCAGATAAAATAACCATCTCTATAGTTTAATTTAACAATTTCTAAATTTAAGATAGTTGTTGTTTTAGGATTAGCCAATCCTGTTATTTACTTTTATTGTAGAAAGTAAATCTAGAGTTAGATGGTCTAATTATTTTAAGTAATATAATACTTAACTAGTTACAGAAAATAAATTCAAAAAAATATGTTTACCTCTAAGTTTTATTTCAATGTTTCTAGTCCAAAAAAAAAAAAAACAGGAAAGTTACTGTTAATACTATTTTAACTCTGTTATTACTTAATACGGAAATTAAAAATTCTAAAGATAAATGGACTATCTATTTTAAATAATAACACATTTATATGAGTGCTGTATAAACTATAAAATTTAACCAAATTAATTATTGCAGAAATAAGTTTAAAATTTATAAATCTAAGAAATTTTAATTCATCTGATTAAAAGAGAGTTTTAAAAAAAAAAATACAATATTTGAAAAGAAAAGATTGACTCAAAGTCAATATGCATCCAAATTATTTGGTACGCATAAATATATCAATATATATATATATATGATTTTATTTATATTTGAAAACATATTTCTATTCATTATATGATTTCATATATACATATATATACATATGTATATATATAAATCATATTTTATTTAATAAAATAGAAAAAAAAATATACTTAAAAAAAAAAGGGCTAAAAAAGGAGGGTTTGGCAAACCGTTAGCCACAGCCACTGGGTGGTCCACGATCCCCACAATGGGCTGCGCCACTATGCGAGCGGCGGCCACTGGGTGGTCCGCGACCCCCACAATGGGCCACGCCACTGTGCGGGCGGCGACCATCAAGTGGTCTGTGACCCCCATAGTGGGCCGCGCCACTGTGTGGGCCACAACCCACCCAACGGCCAAGGCCACTGCGTGGGCCGTGAATCACCCAGTGCGGCATCCCACTAATGGGCGCCGCGGTCGCCCATGTTTTGTGACCTCCACCACCGCCCCCCTGTAAAAAAAGACTTCTCCGCCGCCATCTCAAGAAACCTTCGCCTTGCTGCCATGGGTGAGCCCGTCCCTGCAACACAAGGATAAAACCCTAGCCTGGTTAGGGCTAGGGTAAAAGAAAGATTGAAAGATAATAAAGAAATAAGAATGAATAAAATTAAAAAAGGCTCTATTAATATATAAATAAAATTAGGGTTTCACGGACTTTCTTTAATAGAAAAATATAAATTGTATTTATATATATAGACATGGAGAGAGCTAGAATATGAGCAAAGTTGGGTAATGTGTTAATAATTCTGGTTAAGGAAAATATATACAATTTAATTATATATATTAAAGAGTTTTATAATTTATTATTCATATTAATGTTATTTTAATTTAAAAATATTTATTAATAATGTTGCTTAAGGGCAAGTGGTAGGTCTAATATTTTATTAGTGATTTAATTTTGTTAAAAATAAGTTTTCTTATAAACATAAGGGTACATTAAAATATATAAAAAAAGGGTTTTTAGATTTTATTATTATTTTGGAGTTTAACCTAAATATAGATTTTAGAGATTAAACTTATGAGACAAATTTCATTATGAATTTAAATTTGACATTTATAAACTATGTGTCAGAACTAATTAGTTCCTAAAATAAATTAATGACTATTGGAGATTAATTATAACTTCGTCAAATATTTTAGGGAATTTCGATTTAATCAATGTATTGACTAAATTTGATGAGATAATAAATTAACTTATTTAGTATTCCACAATTAAAATTAAATTATTAAGAAAGGATGTATTAACAGGATGATGGGAACTTGATATTTATTAAATAATTGGTATCGGAGCAAGCAATTTTATTAATGTCTATTTAGTGGAAATGGATCTAATTAAGTACTAATAGATGCAACTGAAATGATATGGACATTTGAGTGAAATTATTATTACTCTTATAACATTTATTTGTTCCGCTTGTTAACAGGAATTATCATGATAGTATTTAATATCATTTAAGGTTTCGCTTGGAACAACTTGTTAAGATGTCTCAACTAGTTAAGCAATGGTTGCATGTAACTTTAGTGTTTTAAAAATTAAGTGTTTAAAAAAAATAAAAATTGTTGGTTGTGTTTTGCCCTTAAAGTTTGGGCTTGACAATAACCTAAATTAATATATTGATAAACAAGTAATAATGCAATAAAGAGAAATAAGAGAGACAACATTATTGCACACCATAACACAAGATATTTTGGCGAGGAAACTTGGTAGGGGAAAAACCTCAGTGGGATTTGTGACCCACAATATTTACTCACTGACCAATATGAATAAATATTACTTATACAATAGGGGTCTTCACATGCAGGAAGGCCAATAGCCTAGAGCTCACTGCTCAACAACAAAACTGGAGTCCCATTGACTACAAAATTGGATGATTAAATCCAATGACAATGTACTGTTCAAAATAGCATCTGCAATGCTAGATTCAGTACCGGTTTAAGCTCTATCAAATACCTTTACCATAAACCTTTCTTCTCTCTACTCCTACTTTTATTCTCTCATAAAATACTTACATCAAAATGCATATACAAATATTTGCTCTCATATTCATTACCTAATTACATAATCATCTCCTAGAAAATGACCTACAAGATCTCATACCTATATAAGTCTTTACAATACATCATGTCAGCTACAAATAATTAATTACATTACAATATAATTCACATTAACAAAACTTAATCATATGTCAGCCTAGGTGTCGATATGATTCATTGCCACTGTAAACTAGATGCCAGTGTGAATGAACTTTGTGTAGCTATCGGTGTCGGTATGCGAAGTCTATTGCCGGCATAATCAATAGAATTTGGTAGAACCCTATTACCAGTTAGTTGCCATCAATGACAACATAAACCATTCTCATCTAAGTGTGTAATGCCAACAATATTAAGTGGAGAGACTAAAAAGAACTAAAGAGTGCAGGGGAGTAAGAAAGAGTTCTAGAGATCCTAAAAACCATTAATAATCACCTAGATTGAAGACTAAAATGACAGAGAGAGAGATCTTAAAAATCTTAATAAACTATCGAAAATTAAAGGGACTTAGAGAGAGAGTCTCTTAAGGGGAGAGAATAAAATGAGGGAGTATTTTAATTTTTAATTACCTAAGAAGACTAAAAGGGGGGAGAGAGAGAGATAGAGAGAGAGAGAGTGTTTATTTATTTTTTTAATCACCTTTAAAGAATACTAAAAGGAGATCTAGAGAGAGATACTAAAAAGAACTAAAGAGAGTAGGAGAGTAAGAGAAAGAGAGAGATAACGATGCATACCTTTCATTAATTTAACTAGTTTGATGAAATCTAAACTGTGAAGATGCATACCTTTTTTTCTTCCTATGATATCTTTCCAATTCTTGTTCATGACGTCTTTATTCCTTTTTAGGTGAATACTTTGGTGTAATCTTATTTACCCTTGCTATTTTATTTCCCATCTCCTCGATTTAAAAAATTGCCCTTTGAAAATTCCACACCAACAAAATTCACTTTAAAGTGCCTTCTTTATAAAAAATGTGAATTATCTTTCAAATTTGATTTGTTAAAAAGAAAAAAGAAAATCTATATTTATATGAAATCGTTCATAACCAAAAAAAAGGGGTCAACAAGAGGCTCTATTGAAAGTCTTTCATAATTTAGGCCATGTTTGATAGAAGATAGTTGTTACAAAAAAATTTGATGCAGGAGCACCAATCTAGACCGGTTGAGAAGTTTTTAGTGGAATTGCTTGAGATCATGGCATTTCTTCATGTTTGAGTGTTTAGCATTGTCATTTTGGGTTTATTCCCTTCTGTTCGTGGTCTTTGTCATGTTTGAGTTTCATGGCATTTGGATTTAATCTTGGTGAGTTATCGATTCTGGTATTGGCCTGGTTGATATGTTCTTACCAGTTATTCTGGCAGTGTGTTGAGCATGTTAGATAGTTCAAATAACTGGAAGACAACTGAGAGGGGGGAGGGGTGAATTAGTTGTCACCATATTATCAAAACCTTAAGAAATTTAAAACTTTAATACCAGAACCTAAAAGATCAATACTGAAATGCATAGCCAAATACCAAAATAGAAGATAAACCAATTAAGCATAAACAACAATTAGAGAATAAATACCATCCACATGACACCAAGAATTGTATGTGGAAAACCTAGTAAAGGGAAAAACCATGGTGGCAAGCCTACCCATAGTCAGATAATACTTTTACAGTAAGTATGTGATTACAATTGAGGGGCCTGCAATTGCAGGAAGGCCAACAGCCTAGAGCACACTGCTCATCACAAAAGGAGTCTCACTGACTACATAGAAATCCAGACTACAATCTAGAGGAAAGAATGAAATGTAAAGGTAGCATTTCCTATTCCTGAAAATAGTTCCAATTAAGCTCAATACCAAAGGACTAAATCCTCTTACATAAACCCAACTCGATCACCAATGATCGACCAAATCCTCTGCCTAAAAGATTATTACATTATTCGCTCCTATTACATTCCATATCCCATACCCTATATTACATACCATGATCTACAATGAGATCTTACATCATATACATACAAACCCTTGACCACAAACATTACAACAATTAAAATATTAAAAAACATGTCATCCTAAGACCAAACAAATAATATCCAACCCATAAGACATCTTGGAAACACATCGAGAAGTCCAATCCACACGTTACATTAAGTCGGTCCATAACCTAGATAATACTATGACCCAATATAGTTCCACACACGCTAAAGCAATGATTCCAATCAACCAAGTCTCGAACATGATCACCATCATCATCCCAAATCTCCACTAGAAGCCACACCAACACCACTTATGAATATCATCATAGATCTTCAACAAAACTCTGCTGGTGACACCCTCGCTAAAAAACAAACCAAGCTTGCCAGTAAGAAGGATAGCATCTGATCACTAGATCAAAACCAACTGAATTAAAATTAATCTGAGTAGCATGAATAAGCCAATTACATAACCTAAGCATACTAGAGCATACCCAATCGTGATGATCCAAACCAACCAAAAACCAAACAACCTACCAAGACCAGAAGGATACCGATAAACAACCAAAACAACTAGTGTTGAGATCAATGACAAAACATCAATGCAACACATAATCAATTCCTCCAAATGGCCAACAATCTCCCCCTTTGGCATTGATGGAAGCACTAGATGTGGAAAATATCCTAGTGCCAAGAAATGCCAAACAAGTCTCCCCAATGGAAGACAACCAACAATCTCCCATGCAAAGATATAGCAATAAAGTTCTAAAACAAAGACCAAACTCCCCCTATGAATGATATCTCTGTAAAGCTCTATTTTCAACATATATCTCTCTCCCTTTGACATCAATGCTATAAATATGACAAAAATATCAAAGCGAAAACAAAAACCACTAAATCACAAGGCTAACTACTCCCCATGAGCAGTAGCATCCCCACATCAATCTAGAATGAATGATATCTCTAATAATGCGTAACAGACTGATGCCAAATAACATCAATTTGTTCTCTATTGAAGAGGCATAAACCCCTAATCTATCTCTCAGGTACTCAAATAATTCTTTAGGAAAAGGTTTAGTGAAAATATCTGCAATCTTCTCTTTAGTGTTCACATAAACCACTCTAACCTCATTTTCTTCCACCTTCTCCTTAGAAAAGTTATAATTGATAGATATGTACTTTGTCTTAGAGTGAAATACTGGATTCTTTTATATGTTAATAACAACAGAGTTATCATAGTGAATAACTATCGGTCCAATGCAATCCACTTTAATATCCTTCAACATTTACTTCATCCATAGAACTTGTGTACAATTAGTAGCCATAAAAAAATACTCAGCTTCAGTAGTAGATAAATAAGTGCATGTTTTTTTCTTGCTCATCCATGAAACAAACTTCTTTAAAAGAAAGAAAGCACCAAAAGAAGTACTTTTTCGGTCATCAAAATCACCTACCCAATCTACATCTATATATGCACATAAAGTCATCATCCTTAGGGTACCACAAACCATATTCAGATATACCTTGCAAATATCTAAAAAAGAAATTTACCACACTCTCATGATTCTCTCTAGGATCACTTTGATATCTTGATGGAATACAAACAACATTCATTATGTTAGGCCTAGTCTGAGTCAAATATAGAGGACCTCCAATCATAGACTTGTATCTTGTAGGATTTACTGGTGTAGATTCATCTTTCCTTGTCAATTTATCACTTGTAACCATAGGAGTACTTACCATTTTAGAGTCTACCATACCAAATTTCTTCAACAATTCCCTAGCATAATTAGTTTGACATCTGAAAATACCTTTGTCAGTCTGAGTAATCTGTAAACCTAACAAAAATTTTATTTCCTCAATCATAGACATTTCAAATTCTTTCTCTATATTCTTAGAAAATTCCATGCACAACTTATCTTCACCTCCAAAAATGATGTCATCAACAAAAACTGCAATAATCAATATCATCATCAGTGAATTTATAATATAGATTATTGTCAACATTACCTTTAGTGAAACCAAGCTTCAAAATATATTTATCTAACCTTCCATACCAAGCTCTAGGTGTTTGTTTCAATCCATATAAAGCTTTTCTTAACCTACAAACCACGTTTTTTATCATTTGAAAGTGAAAAACCATCAAGTTCCTCAATATAAACTTCATCATCAAGATCCACATTAAAAAAGGCACACTCAACATCCATATGAGAAACCTTGTAGTTCTTATGTGCAACATAGGCAAGAAATAATCTTACAGCTTCAATCCTAGCTACAGGTGCAAAATTTTCACCATAATCAATTCCTTCCTTTTGAGAATATTCTTTACAAACCAATCTAGCTATATTCCTTATGACTTGTCCATCTTCATTCAATTTATTCCTAAAAAACCATTTAGGTCCAATAACATTCTTATTTTTGGGCCAGTGAACTAAAGTCGATGTGTTATTCTTCTCAATCTGATCCAATTCTTCTTCCATAGCATTCATCCAACATTCATCTTTACATTCTTCCATAGCTGCAATTCAAATTTGTCTCTTTATTCTAAAAATTCAGTGGTTAAAGCATAAAACCCTAATTTTTAAAATCTTTTCATTTTTGACCTTTGACTATAAATTTGACTGATCTAGACATCTCCAAATCAGCTTTTTTTTGGATTTTGCATTAAAATCATAATCTCTATCATCCCCTAAAATTTTGATAAAAGTTGGTTGGACCATGTGCATTCCCTCCACGGTCCTTGACTTTTTCCCCAAAATTTCGAGAGATGGAATTGACTGTATTTTTCTACTTGAATCTAGAAAATCAACATAATTTATCAATTTTAATACTCTCTAAGGTCAAACACAAATTCAAAATTCATCAAATTAACATCTTAAAATTAATTTTCATAAAAAGGTCCTAATTTTAGATATGTTTTTCCAAAAAAATTAGATTTCAATTAAAAGAATTTTAATGGCAATTAATAAATTGGATTTACTTTCTCTTTCGCATGTGATTACATTAATTTTTGCATATATTTATCATGTGTCGGATAAGAGTTTCTTCCATTTCCTCTTGCTTCTCTTTCTTCATAGCACTTGGTCATATTGTGTTGTTAGGATTTCCAAATTATTTACTTTTCAATTAGATCTCAAAGCTTTCATGTATCATTTATGTTGCATTATGCTGATGTTGTTAACAAAATGCATTTCCTATGTTAATCACCTTAAAGCTTTTGTAGATCCTAAACATAGAGATCCTAATTTTTGTACCTTTCCTAGGGTATCTTGTGTGAAAGAAATGAGATCTAATGCTTTACCCAATGATCTTTCTACAAGAGAGAAAGCATTGGAAAGTAATATGGATCCATCTTCTTCTTCTACATATACCCTTGACCAAGAGGGGAAATATGAAAACATCAACATTCTTACATATTTAGATCCTCCTTATTCTCCTAGGACCTATCTTCAACATCAAAGTATATGTAGAGAGGATGATGTCATGCATTTTATTCATGACCTTTCTCCTTACATAGAAATCACTAAAAATGAGCTTTTAGATTATGAAGATTTGCTTCCCCAATCTTCCAAAAAGGATAAGCCTTATAAAGGCAAAGAGATTCTCATTCCACATGATACTCCTCCATCTACAAATCCTTTTCTGCCTCCTTACACATCAAATTTCAATGAAATTCATGACCCTATTCCTCCATCTAGTCAATTTGAACATTCTTATAGTCGTGGATTTCATATAATTACAAAACAAGGTTTTAAATGACAAGGAATTGGGAAATTTGAGCATGGAATTCGTGTCCCTATCAACCCTCCTACACAAACTACTACAAGAGGCCTAGGAGGTGGTACCCCTCTTTCTATGGATGAATTCCTTAGGCTTCAAAACTTTCAAGATTACCTTCAAAAACAACAAATCAAGAGAGCCTGGAAGAATGCTTCTTCTTCAAAATGTCCTTTATGTTCATTTCATCAAACCCATGACCATAATGCTAATGATTGCCCTGATTTTCAAAAATCTATTTAAGATGGCATAGATAGTGGCAAAATTTGAATTGTGGATAATGAAACTCCTTCTTCTAACAAACCTTCTTCTTCATGGGAAGACGATATTTACCATCCCGATAGATTAGCCGCAAGAATCTATTGGAGATTGAAATATGACAAGAACATTTCCTTTCCTCCTCAAAATAAAAATAAAAACCTTAAGAAAGTGAAAGGTATTGAATATTGCATTTTTCATGATTTATATTCACATTCTATTGGAAAATGTTATGAATTTAAGAAATTTGTTAACTACAATATGATCTTGCACACATTTGTCTCACAAAAGATCTAGCTATATTTCTTGGTAAAAACATCATGCCTTAGCACTTCTTTTCCCTTCATGTTGCTCTTCACCCTATGGCATAATTCGCCCATTTAATGAGATCTCTTTATCATTAGTGGTGGTATTGTTTCACTTTAACATACTTTGGGGCAGCAGCATGAAGTCCATTTTTTTTCTTTTTTTTTTCTATACATTTATCTCTATCTTTGTGAATCATTCATTATTAGATCTCTTTTCTTGCATAGGTGTAATGCCCCGCCAGGAAACCCCTAAGGGTTTAAGTTTAAAACACTCAAATAGAGTGTGAAATTTTTTTTTTTTTATAATAATTATTTAGAGCGTTAATGAAAAGTTACATTATTAAGATAAATTGAAGTTAACTCAATTCATTATTAGGCACGACATTAAAATACATTGGAGTTATCTGTCAACTTAGCTATCATAGCGGAAGGTTCAACAATCCTAAGAGGTTTCCCAACGCGATTACCTAACCTTACACCTAACCTACTTGCGTCATTAGATCCATTAAATTGGATACCTTACTTACGAGATAATGCATAGATCTAGATTACATATGTGTTCATAGATATGACATCTTAAATTTTTTTGGAGGCGTACATTTACTTTGGTGGTTAGGAGGCCATTGAGGAGTCATTTACTCAATGCACTTAATTTCATAATTACGTTAAGAGGGCCCCCAAAAGGGTTCATGTGTTTAATGTGATGAAGTCCACTCCTTGGTTTTGTGGTATCCATTCACGAATGATTTCATCCTTTAATGTTTTAAAAATATGCCTAAGGAGATTCATTCGTTTGGGTTAAACTACGTTCAATATAACGAGGATTCCTTCAGTTGATCTTAAAATATTCACCCACATTTGATACCTCTTTTAAAATATTGAACAGTATGGTTAATAAGATAAATTTGTTTCTTTCGGAATTAAACTTCCATGAGTAGAGTGAGGTTTCCTCATTTGTTATCATGCGTAGCCTACTAATGAGTTGAAGTTCTTTTATGAAAGGTATAATGTGAGTAGCCGTAGGATTCAATTGAAGTTTTAATAATGCAAGAGATGGACTAACTTCCTTAAGATGGGTATGCATTAGGACAAATGGAAGCATCCTTGGATTTAGAATACCGTTAACTAGATGACATTCATCTTTTCGAGGTTAGCGTAATAAGATCATAATGACGTTCTTCTATTAGGATTAAAATACCATTATCCTTTTGCATATCCTCTTTTTTTTTTTTTTTTTCGTTAGATGAAAGTAATATGCGAGAGATACATTTACTAGGATTTAATGTATTAACAACAAATCCATCACTTTCCCATTTTAGATCAATTTTAGCATTCATGCGGGATTCCTTTTATAAGGGTTAAAAAAATATGGATATCTAATTGAGTCCACACGAATATCAAATTAATCTGATGAGGGTTAATGGTTATGATTAAAGAGTGAAATAACTTAACAAATCATCCAATGCAATGAAGCAAAATTAACATGGCGTGAATTTCATTCACTAAGGCAAAAGGATAGATGTTGATATGATGTTCAACCTTTAGATTTCAATCTAGGAATGGTGACATAAATTTTAACTTTGTTTCCTTTTTACATCCATTCCATTTATATACTTAATAACAAGTTAATCCAATAAAGGAAACTAGCAAGGTTCCTTCCATTATTACTACGTTCATTTAACCTTATCAAAATACTCCTTTCCACAACTCTAATTACAATATTTTAAATGCTTGCCATAACCATGATTCACCAAGTTTTATGAACTTAAATAACTACATTTATCCATCTGAAAAATGTTATACATTTAAATTTGAATTCATTTAATTTACACTTTACACTAAGCAAGAATACAACCATCAAGATAATTTAAAACATAAACAAAGTACGCTATAAACATCGCATGACACAGAATATGATCTCGGAGTTCACCCCGGATGGGCTACATCTCCGGGTCTGCTCAACTGCAAGACCCTTTTGGTATTTAATATAGTTAAGGTTACATAATTACATGTCTTTACAATCTTGCCACTTAGGCGATTACAATCAATATACAACAGACACTTCGGACATTAACTACATAATGATCCCTTTTGTAACGGATCCTACTAAGTACATCAAGTAAAAAGGGCAAGGATTCCTTAACAGGTGGTACCTTAAATGGGGTCTAGACCGACGTTGGATAGACCAAGGAAAACAGATGACGGGGTCCCCACAAATTTCCAAATTAATAGATCATGCACAAACGTTAACGAGTAAATACAACATTTTCTCAAATTGACATGAACGTCTATTCAAATTAGTTAACACTAGATCCCCACTAATGATAAGATGGTTTTCAACAATAGTCTAGCCCCCTTTCTAACGACACAAAACAAAATTTCCCCTTTTTCTATGAAGAACAAATACATAATGAGTGAATGACAAAAAGGAAAGGAATCATTTCCGAGCTAAATTAGCTTCTATTGCATACATTTAAGGATCAAAACCATCACCTCCATTTAATTTACCCTTTATCATATAGTTATTTATCATTTGGGTTTTAAAAATTACAATGAAGGTCATTGCTATATTAAGGCCCATAATTCTGTATATATATATTTAATAATACATGCTAAATAGGTGTTACCCATATTAGCATATATTTTAAATATATACCTTTATCCCCTTTTGGTTAAACATACTTGCTAGAGTATAAACTACATCTCATTATTTTTTTAATACCAAAATAGTTCTTATGATAACTTTATACTAATAAGTAAAATCCCCTTTTCTTTTATTTTAAACATTATATATACTAATATAAAATCCCAACTCATTTTGAAAATACAATATATTACTTAAAACAGATTTTACACCAATAACATCTCCCCATTTTATAAAATGAAAACCCCCATTTCATGTTTAACTATACTGATAAGATTTTTTTTTTAAAAAAAAACATTTTAAAAGCAAAGCAAAGGGCGGCCAAACCCTAGGCGGCGAAACCCTAGGGCGGCCGAGCCCGAGCCGAAGAGGCTGCGGCCTCCACGGAGGACGCAGGCCCCTCGGCCTCCACTTACAGTGGAGTCGGGGGTTCTGCGCCTTCCGTGGGGGTCGCAGGCCCTTCGGCTCCCCACACAGTGGCGCCGGGAGGGACTGTGGCCTCCATGGGAGACGCAGTCCCCTCGGCCCCCACTGTGTGTGGGCACCGAAAGAATTGCGAGCGGCGCGCGGGGAGGGGCGGGTTGAGCTTCGGCTCCCCCCCCGAAAACCCCAAATTTTGTATATATTTTTTTTTTGTTTAATAATTTTTTTTTGATTCGCCTCACAGTCCGAATTTTAATCATTTAAGAATGCTTCAAAATAAAATAAAATAGGTATACAACGAAAATAACGAAATCTCCCATCATTTTATTTTTATTACAGATCCATTCTTTTTCCAGATTTTTCCAAAAATCATCGTTATGGGAAAGATATTTTCCATCAAGTTTTCAGATCACAACTCCATTAAGAACAAGGATTTGATTCAAGAACAACCAAGTTTGAAAAAAAACTGGAACTAAGCTTCAAGGAAACATTCATGGCTAATATCATTTATTTCTTTTCTTTTCTTCAACATTTCATGGAGAACACAACAACAAACAAACAGGTAGATTGGAATCCTACCTCAAAATGCAATTTCCAGGCATGAATCTTGATAAAATGCTTCCCATTCTGCTGCTCCCATCCAAATCTTCCATTTTTCTTCCAAAAAAAAAACTCCCAAAACCAAGAACCCCCAAAATGTCTCCAAAACTAGGTTAAAAAGAAAAAGCCCTAATTTTGCCCTAATTTCAATTTCGAATTTAGGGTTTTATTTCTAAAATACAATAAATGAAAATCCAAATGGGAATCATTCATTCCCTCCTTGTTCATTTTTCTTTTAAAATTTAAAAGCTTCTATTTCATATTCAACTCTAATTTAATTTACTGAAATTCAAACTTTTATATTTTATCAACTATACAAGTAAGAAGAAATAATTTCTTTTAAACAATAATAATTTTCCCTTTTCCCTCCAAATGCGAAAATGCGTAATTTATTGCTATCTCCCAAATGTCTTTAAATTTTTCCTTTCCAAAACCGCATAATCTCATTAAATTCATTATTTTGAAATTAGCTATTAAATTAACTCGCTACAACATAATAAAGCGATATTTTTAAATAAATGACTAATCTAATGCAAGAGTTTAATTTATTCTAATTTCTCGACTACAAATGCATAAAAGTTACAAATGCGTAAATGAGCACACTAACCTCAGTTAAATACCTTAAACTTGCTACAATAATAATTTAAAGCAAGTCTCTTTAATTACTGATTAATCGTATAAAGAAGCTACCTATTTAAATTTCTATATCTCTAATGTGTACGTTTAATCATAATTTTAAATTTAATACTTAGGATAACAAACCTCACTTACCTCGTGCAAGGCACGCAAATCGAGGTAGTCCTCCAAATCTCTCGACATGCATCCCAATGAAAGGCAAGCTCCACGAATCCATGCACGATGCTCACCTAACCATGGCTAAGGCAAGACGAGCGTTATATGACCACTAATTCCGAATTCAAAAGATGAAAGAGCATACTCAACCTTGCAAGTTCCAAAGGAGGTGAACCTTGCCCTAAGCGGTGTTGTACCTGCAATCTCCTGCACCCATGAATTCATACAAGCATGCATATACAAATACATATTCAATGAAGACGTCAGCTCAAGATTTATCACAAGGGTTAGGAACAATTACATTTACACGAAAATCGATGCAAAAGCACAATAATAAGTATGCACAGTTTATTTATATTATCTAAACTACACATTGCATATTGGTTGATCTACCATTCAAGAATGCCACATAGGAAGTCAATCAAGGTTAAACGGGTTTTTTAAAAGTCCGACTAGGGTATGGGCATTACATTCTCCCCCCCTAGGTTCCGACTTACTCCTGGAAGTCGCAAAGTTAAACGGAAGTCCTGCAACACTTATTAGTCCTTAGACTCAATTAACAATTATCAATTTGCACAAACAACTATTTTGTCAACAATTTAAAACATTATTCACCAATAAAAACGCATCTAACATCATTCACACCTTCAAACATTCTATAATCTACACTCAATCATAGCAAGGATACGAGACTTTTCCCTTTTTATTTCACCAAATTTAAAGCAATTAAAATATATAAGCACAGTTATCATACTCATTTATCAAACAAGACACGAAAATATGCTCTCAAGGTCAATTTCTCTCACCAATTCATCTCTTTCACAAAACTTTATCACATAGGACTAGCTTCACATATCAATTTTACAACCAAGTTAACTTTTCAACATATAAGAACAACATAAGAACTCAATTGTTTACACTTTTCAGACATACAAGAACTTTTCCAATGACTATGCCCCATAACATAGTGACAAGTTAATACCATTTAATCCATGATTACACATAATTTCCATCCACAAGACTGGTTTGCACAACACAATAGGCCACATGTGAGCATGTCAAATGCTCGGTCAAAGGTAACATATATGATCCACATCTTAATGCCTGCTCTCAGAATATATACATGATCAACAATATCCAACATCTCACCCGAGGGCTTGATGGTGATAGGGTACACCATAGCGGTGCTCCCTTCCATACAAGTCCCTCGTGAATATCCCTTGTTGTGTAAGGTGTTTAGCCTCCAAGAGATAGTCACCACTCATAGGTAGGTAGTGGATCTTAGCTGTTTAGACAGCCTCACATACCTCCATCCTCAAGGTTCCTTGCGTCTACTTCCTCGTATACACTCATCCAAGCCCGTCTCCCACGTTCTTGGAGAGGAATTCACATCACAACACAAGACCAGCATTCAAAAACAACAAGAATTAACCGGTTTAGCCACCAAAGTACAAAAGATTAAGGGTAATATTTGTCAATTCCAACAATAAAACAAGAAAATAATTTCTGGATTGCAACATCAAATCAAGTAAAATCAAGATCGCAAGTTCGTGGCTAAACTGTCAAGGTCAAAGTAAAATAAATTGCTGGCCCACAAGATAATCAATAAATAAATAAATAAAAGAAATTCATAAGTGCACATTACATCACTATGTGACTAGTAGCTAGCCACCAACGAGGAAGGAAGGAACAATCGTCTAGCTATCCTAGTAGCTCATCATGTGGTGTGACCAAGTCACACATCCACATGGCATGGCAGTGTGCACCTCGGCATCACCCCGCATCACGTCGTCACGTGGCATGGCTCTACCCAATACATAGCAGTAGACCGCATGGAATGTCTACTACATCCCGCATCGTGTCTCAGCACGGCATGGCAATACTCCAAGCGGACAAGGCACGCAATGGACGTATCCCGCATGGCAGTGTACCCCGCAGATAAGGCACGCGCTGGTCACACTCCGCATAGCGATGTTCCTCTCAGGATACTCGCCGTAAGCCAGAGGTATACATGGCTAAGGTCTACCCATAAGTCTACCAACACTAGCCAGTTGGTAACTTATGTAGAACAATAACACGCCTCTCATGAAGACAAGGCAACAAATGCTCCAATATGTAAGAAAGTACCATGCCTCTCATGAAGACAAGGCAACAAATGCTCCAATATGGAATCTAACAATATGCTCAAAAACTGTCATATAAATGCTCAAAATAAAGGATAGGAATAAGGCTGGCACACATGAACCTCATAAATCGGTTCATCACAAGGGGAAGTATTGAGTACACCTATGTTATAGTTTCGTTACAAAACCATGCTTTTCCTCGAAATAGGGAAGCTAAAGTCACTTCGCGTCGACATTACTCGTACGCTGTTCATTCTATTTCAAGGAACGGTGACTACTAATACTACCCCTTCACATACTGACTTATCAACAACCCGTGGGTTGGCACTCAATAAGGGAAACAAACAAGCAACATCACATAGATAGGTATGGGTTCCCATACTCATAAACAAACACATTCCCCATGGTTGATTACTTCACCATCCCATGGGCACACAAAGCAAGTACGGGTTTTCTCACAACACACACAGAATAGCACTATTACTTGTTTAGTCACATTTACGGGGAGTGCTTTACATTATGCTAACATATACTTAAGGGAAATTTTAATTATGCTTTACACATGAATTACCAAACAAAGTTTACTCTAGATCCACGTACTGATATTTTCAACAATTCGAATTTACACAAGGTAATAGCATCATTCTGATATCTTTCTCAATCTTCCCTGAGCATTTTCACTCACATTACTAACTATGCAATTTCCCTTTTTTCAAGATGCAAAAATGTTCCCCTTTTAATTAGAAGCCCAAAGCAACATAAAATTTCATATGCATTATAAGAATTTCTTTAAATCACTGCATTCCAAATAATGTTTCAAAAACAACGATTCCTACATTTTAGACAAGAGGAGGAAGAGAGTTCGAAAATCAACTAATCCCTATGATTACACAAGGATTTCAAAATCACACCATATGCTTGGATATAAGTTTATCATTTGAATGCACGGTTTTCATTTTGCTATCTTTTAGGAAAGTGCCAAAACATCCTAACATGACATTTCTAGTCATTATTGTTGCACTATAATGTTCTAGTTTTCCGATCAAGAATTTAAAACAACCAAATTTTCTTTTTTGTAATACAAGTCTTCTAGAGCACAATCACTATTCGTAATACAATACAATACAATAACACCTAAAATCTAACATTGAAAATTTATAATACGACAAGGAGGTAAATGAAGAGCTATCTCCTAGATTTTTACACATTTAATACATACAAATCAGCAAGTCTTTTATTTACTCCTTTCGAAACATAATAAGGAAATTATCTAATTCCAAAACAAGTTAAATGGTGCGTCATTTAATAGGTCCTAATCACACTAATTGAATAAGCACATAAAACAATCTTTTGAGAAGCACATCAATTTACTCTTGAAGCTACTACAGTATGTCCTCTTTTGGTTTTCCTTTCACATCAAGTAATTTGCACAAAATCAACTATACGCATTTGAAGCACCTTACTTAAGATGAAATTTGATTACATTACTCCTTCCAAGCACATGGAGCACCCTTTAATGCAAACATACAATTTTCTATCATTATCCAAAAACTAACTCCTAAATCAATCCTTTTCACAATCTAAAGCACAAAAACGTTATGAAACTCACACAAGGCTCAAGAAATATCATCCTTTCTCTTGCAATTAGAAAACTTAACTAAGAGGTAACTACACATATCAATTCATTTTAATTTACTTAGAGAAAGAGAAAAGGAGATGAGTCATATTCACTCAATGTACTACATGATAAGCATTAACATTTGTCATACTAGTCCTTAAAGTGGACAATCATTAAAATATAGCCAAAACCACAAACAACACATTTTGTACTTTTAGGTTCAAGATATTAACAACCAACTCAGATGGATTAGTCAAAGAGGAAAATAAATCGAAGATAAAGGTACATACGAATCCTTTTCAAAGAAGAGAAGTCATAGACCAAGACCTCAACAAGCAGACAAAACACCCATAATTTCTTCTAAAACACTCACATCATTAAGGTGAAACACAAGGTGTGAACACACACGTTACACACAAGTACGGTTTGTTAAATCACACCCTCACATCAAGGTGGGCAAGCATACAACAAAGATAGACACACACACAACAACTAAGGGCACAAGCGAAACCAGAAATCCCAGTGTTGCAACATGGGCTCTGATACCAAGTGTAATGCCCCGCCAGGAAACCCCTAAGGGTTTAAGTTTAAAACACTCAAATAGAGTGTGAAATTTTTTTTTTTTTATAATAATTATTTAGAGCGTTAATGAAAAGTTACATTATTAAGATAAATTGAAGTTAACTCAATTCATTATTAGGCACGACATTAAAATACATTGGAGTTATCTGTCAACTTAGCTATCATAGCGGAAGGTTCAACAATCCTAAGAGGTTTCCCAACGCGATTACCTAACCTTACACCTAACCTACTTGCGTCATTAGATCCATTAAATTGGATACCTTACTTACAAGATAATGCATAGATCTAGATTACATATGTGTTCATAGATATGACATCTTAAATTTTTTTGGAGGCGTACATTTACTTTGGTGGTTAGGAGGCCATTGAGGAGTCATTTACTCAATGCACTTAATTTCATAATTACGTTAAGAGGGCCCCCAAAAGGGTTCATGTGTTTAATGTGATGAAGTCCACTCCTTGGTTTTGTGGTATCCATTCACAAATGATTTCATCCTTTAATGTTTTAAAAATATGCCTAAGGAGATTCATTCGTTTGGGTTAAACTACGTTCAATATAACGAGGATTCCTTCAGTTGATCTTAAAATATTCACCCACATTTGATACCTCTTTTAAAATATTGAACAGTATGGTTAATAAGATAAATTTGTTTCTTCCGGAATTAAACTTCCATGAGTAGAGTGAGGTTTCCTCATTTGTTATCATGCGTAGCCTACTAATGAGTTGAAGTTCTTTTATGAAAGGTATAATGTGAGTAGCCGTAGGATTCAATTGAAGTTTTAATAATGCAAGAGATGGACTAACTTCCTTAAGATGGGTATGCATTAGGACAAATGGAAGCATCCTTGGATTTAGAATACCGTTAACTAGATGACATTCATCTTTTCGAGGTTAGCGTAATAAGATCATAATGACGTTCTTCTATTAGGATTAAAATACCATTATCCTTTTGCATATCCTCTTTTTTTTTTTTTTTTTTCGTTAGATGAAAGTAATATGCGAGAGATACATTTACTAGGATTTAATGTATTAACAACAAATCCATCACTTTCCCATTTTAGATCAATTTTAGCATTCATGCGGGATTCCTTTTATAAGGGTTAAAAAAATATGGATATCTAATTGAGTCCACACGAATATCAAATTAATCTGATGAGGGTTAATGGTTATGATTAAAGAGTGAAATAACTTAACAAATCATCCAATGCAATGAAGCAAAATTAACATGGCGTGAATTTCATTCACTAAGGCAAAAGGATAGATGTTGATATGATGTTCAACCTTTAGATTTCAATCTAGGAATGGTGACATAAATTTTAACTTTGTTTCCTTTTTACATCCATTCCATTTATATACTTAATAACAAGTTAATCCAATAAAGGAAACTAGCAAGGTTCCTTCCATTATTACTACGTTCATTTAACCTTATCAAAATACTCCTTTCCACAACTCTAATTACAATATTTTAAATGCTTGCCATAACCATGATTCACCAAGTTTTATGAACTTAAATAACTACATTTATCCATCTGAAAAATGTTATACATTTAAATTTGAATTCATTTAATTTACACTTTACACTAAGCAAGAATACAACCATCAAGATAATTTAAAACATAAACAAAGTACGCTATAAACATCGCATGACACAGAATATGATCTCGGAGTTCACCCCGGATGGGCTACATCTCCGGGTCTGCTCAACTGCAAGACCCTTTTGGTATTTAATATAGTTAAGGTTACATAATTACATGTCTTTACAATCTTGCCACTTAGGCGATTACAATCAATATACAACAGACACTTCGGACATTAACTACATAATGATCCCTTTTGTAACGGATCCTACTAAGTACATCAAGTAAAAAGGGCAAGGATTCCTTAACAGGTGGTACCTTAAATGGGGTCTAGACCGACGTTGGATAGACCAAGGAAAACAGATGATGGGGTCCCCACAAATTTCCAAATTAATAGATCATGCACAAACGTTAACGAGTAAATACAACATTTTCTCAAATTGACATGAACGTCTATTCAAATTAGTTAACACTAGATCCCCACTAATGATAAGATGGTTTTCAACAATAGTCTAGCCCCCTTTCTAACGACACAAAACAAAATTTCCCCTTTTTCTATGAAGAACAAATACATAATGAGTGAATGACAAAAAGGAAAGGAATCATT
Organism: Cryptomeria japonica; assembly: GCF_030272615.1. NCBI lineage: Eukaryota > Viridiplantae > Streptophyta > Pinopsida > Cupressales > Cupressaceae > Cryptomeria > Cryptomeria japonica. The sequence continues at coordinate 59,412,637 of NC_081412.1, forward strand.
TCCGAGCTAAATTAGCTTCTATTGCATACATTTAAGGATCAAAACCATCACCTCCATTTAATTTACCCTTTATCATATAGTTATTTATCATTTGGGTTTTAAAAATTACAATGAAGGTCATTGCTATATTAAGGCCCATAATTCTGTATATATATATTTAATAATACATGCTAAATAGGTGTTACCCATATTAGCATATATTTTAAATATATACCTTTATCCCCTTTTGGTTAAACATACTTGCTAGAGTATAAACTACATCTCATTATTTTTTTAATACCAAAATAGTTCTTATGATAACTTTATACTAATAAGTAAAATCCCCTTTTCTTTTATTTTAAACATTATATATACTAATATAAAATCCCAACTCATTTTGAAAATACAATATATTACTTAAAACAGATTTTACACCAATAACATCTCCCCATTTTATAAAATGAAAACCCCCATTTCATGTTTAACTATACTGATAAGATTTTTTTTTTAAAAAAAAACATTTTAAAAACAAAGCAAAGGGCGGCCAAACCCTAGGCGGCGAAACCCTAGGGCGGCCGAGCCCGAGCCGAAGAGGCTGCGGCCTCCATGGAGGACGCAGGCCCCTCGGCCTCCACTTACAGTGGAGTCGGGGGTTCTGCGCCTTCCGTGGGGGTCGCAGGCCCTTCGGCTCCCCACACAGTGGCGCCGGGAGGGACTGTGGCCTCCATGGGAGACGCAGTCCCCTCGGCCCCCACTGTGTGTGGGCACCGAAAGAATTGCGAGCGGCGCGCGGGGAGGGGCAGGTTGAGCTTCGGCTCCCCCCCCGAAAACCCCAAATTTTGTATATATTTTTTTTTTGTTTAATAATTTTTTTTTGATTCGCCTCACAGTCCGAATTTTAATCATTTAAGAATGCTTCAAAATAAAATAAAATAGGTATACAACGAAAATAACGAAATCTCCCATCATTTTATTTTTATTACAGATCCATTCTTTTTCCAGATTTTTCCAAAAATCATCGTTATGGGAAAGATATTTTCCATCAAGTTTTCAGATCACAACTCCATTAAGAACAAGGATTTGATTCAAGAACAACCAAGTTTGAAAAAAAACTGGAACTAAGCTTCAAGGAAACATTCATGGCTAATATCATTTATTTCTTTTCTTTTCTTCAACATTTCATGGAGAACACAACAACAAACAAACAGGTAGATTGGAATCCTACCTCAAAATGCAATTTCCAGGCATGAATCTTGATAAAATGCTTCCCATTCTGCTGCTCCCATCCAAATCTTCCATTTTTCTTCCAAAAAAAAAACTCCCAAAACCAAGAACCCCCAAAATGTCTCCAAAACTAGGTTAAAAAGAAAAAGCCCTAATTTTGCCCTAATTTCAATTTCGAATTTAGGGTTTTATTTCTAAAATACAATAAATGAAAATCCAAATGGGAATCATTCATTCCCTCCTTGTTCATTTTTCTTTTAAAATTTAAAAGCTTCTATTTCATATTCAACTCTAATTTAATTTACTGAAATTCAAACTTTTATATTTTATCAACTATACAAGTAAGAAGAAATAATTTCTTTTAAACAATAATAATTTTCCCTTTTCCCTCCAAATGCGAAAATGCGTAATTTATTGCTATCTCCCAAATGTCTTTAAATTTTTCCTTTCCAAAAACGCATAATCTCATTAAATTCATTATTTTGAAATTAGCTATTAAATTAACTCGCTACAACATAATAAAGCGATATTTTTAAATAAATGACTAATCTAATGCAAGAGTTTAATTTATTCTAATTTCTCGACTACAAATGCATAAAAGTTACAAATGCGTAAATGAGCACACTAACCTCAGTTAAATACCTTAAACTTGCTACAATAATAATTTAAAGCAAGTCTCTTTAATTACTGATTAATCGTATAAAGAAGCTACCTATTTAAATTTCTATATCTCTAATGTGTACGTTTAATCATAATTTTAAATTTAATACTTAGGATAACAAACCTCACTTACCTCGTGCAAGGCACGCAAATCGAGGTAGTCCTCCAAATCTCTCGACATGCATCCCAATGAAAGGCAAGCTCCACGAATCCACGCACGATGCTCACCTAACCATGGCTAAGGCAAGACGAGCGTTATATGACCACTAATTCCGAATTCAAAAGATGAAAGAGCATACTCAACCTTGCAAGTTCCAAAGGAGGTGAACCTTGCCCTAAGCGGTGTTGTACCTGCAATCTCCTGCACCCATGAATTCATACAAGCATGCATATACAAATACATATTCAATGAAGACGTCAGCTCAAGATTTATCACAAGGGTTAGGAACAATTACATTTACACGAAAATCGATGCAAAAGCACAATAATAAGTATGCACAGTTTATTTATATTATCTAAACTACACATTGCATATTGGTTGATCTACCATTCAAGAATGCCACATAGGAAGTCAATCAAGGTTAAACGGGTTTTTTAAAAGTCCGACTAGGGTATGGGCATTACAATAGGGTTATTCTTATGTGAGCATATAATTGTTCTTTGTTTTTTCTCTTTGCTTGGAGAGGGGTATCTTTTAATGAGTACTATACTTCTTCTCTTTCCTTTATTCTCTTGGAAATATTACGTCTTCTATGGTTTTGATTATTCACAAGTATGATATGCCCCTTAGTAGGTAATTATCTCTTGAGAAGTATGTATCCTTTCCTTGAGAGGATTTGTTCCAATAGGATGACTTATCACTTGGAACTAATCACCATCAGAATATGTGTAATGTTTCTACTTGTTCTCTTCACTTGGGGGGCAAGGATTTTCACTCCTTTCCCTTTCTTTCTTTCTTTCTTTCTTTCTCATTTATCATTATTTCCTTTAGGGGATGCATTTTTCATATATGATTATCATTTCTTACAATGGTATGATTTTATGATTATGTTGGCATTGCACACTCCCATGAGAATTGAAGGTGATTGAAGGTGTTATCACTGATGGCAACTTACCAGCAACTTGTGGATATCTACAGGCACCGGCACCGACACCGACACCAATAGGCACTTCACCAACAGCGACAACAATGTTCACCAACATCCTAGCTGACAGGAATAAAGTTTTGTTTAGTGTTTTTAATTGTAATATCTTTTGTAAGCCAACATGGCATATTGTAATAAGACTCATGTATGTATGAGGTATTGTAAATCATTTTGATATAGATGAGGAATAAGGTAGCATGATGGTAGAAGTGATAAGCGAATATTAAGGCAGATTTTGTATAAGGGTTTATGGTTATTGTATGAGCTTAAACTGGTACTGACCTTGGCATAACATATGCTGAACTATAGTAGTACATTATATTGGATTTTCACAATCCATTTTGCAAGTCAATGGGACTTCCTTTTGTAATTGGGCAGTGAGCTCTAGGCAGTTGACCTTCCTACATGTGCAGGCACCTCTTGTAAGTAATATCCATTCATTGGCCAATGAGTGAATATTTTGGGTTACAAATCCCACCAAGGTTTTTCCCACACCGGGTTTCCTCATTAAACATCTTGTGTTATGGTGTGCTTTCTATGTTGTCTTTACTGTTCTTATTTATTGCATTAATTCTTGTTTACCAGTACACTGTTTTGGAATGAAAAATACTTAATAAGGTCAAATATTCTATTAACCGGTTAGATACGGATTCACCCCCCCTCTTAGTATCTTTGGGACTATCATCAATCCTAACAATTGGTATCAGATCCTGGTCCTCAATTTTCAAAAGCCTAATAGCTTGAGGAAGATTCTGACACCGGTACAAATGGAGAATTTAAGAAAGCAATTAGAAGGAGCTCTTATGGACTATGATGCAGAGAAGTTGAAGAATATCAAACTTGAAGATGATTTGAGGATTGCACAAGAATTCATTCAAGGACTTCAGGAGAATCTCACTATTGCTAGAAATAAGAGAAAAGAACTTCATGAGAAGATGTAGAGTAATGATGATGAAAAGGAAACTCTTAATGAGCTTGTAAGAAAGACGAGGCAAGAAAACATGACCTTGAGGAATGAAATTGCTGGATTTGAGGATAAAATGGAGAAGTTAGAGAAGGAAAAGGAAAGAATAAAGGGCAAAGCAAAAGAGCTTAAATGCAGACTTAGTCCAAAGTTGGATAACCTCATCTCTCTAAGGAAAGAGATCTCTGAGACACTTATTCATTGACAAAAGACAACAGAAGAGCAAATGCATCATCTCACCAATACTGTTTAGAGAATAGAGGTAGCTCTAAAGGATAGCAACAAGTTTACTTAGAGTTTGAACTTGGTCTTAGCAGACTTATTTCAGATTGTAACCAACTAGTTACAAGGTTCTAGCTGAAAACTACACTCATTTGACAAATCTGACAACCTTTGTCATTGATGTCAAAGGGGGAGTAGTAGTATAGAGAGAAAAAAAACTTTCAAAAGAGATCATCTGCTCACAGGGAGCACACATTTTTGGTGATTTTTGGACTTCAAATTTGGGGACAATTTTGGATTTTTCTTATGAGTGTTGCCATCAATGCCAAAGGGGAAGATTGTTGGCATTGCACACTCCAATGACAATTGAAGGTGTTGTCATTGATGGCAAATTACCCACAACTTGTGCATATCTATAGGCACTGACACTAGCAGGCACATCACTGGCAGCGACAACAATGTTCACCGACATCCCAGCCAACCGGAATAAAGTTTTGTTTAGTGTATTTAATTGTAATAAATTTTGTAAGTCAACATGACATATTTTAATAAGACATATATGTATGAGGTCTTGTAAATCATTTTGATATAGATGAGGAATAAGGTAGCATGATGGTAGAAGTGATAAGCAAATATTATGATAGATTTTGTATAAGGGTTTATGGTTATTGTATGAGCTTAAACCGGTACTGAACTTGGCATAGCAGATGTTGAACTATAGCAGTACATTATATTGGATTTTCACAATCCATTTTGTAAGTTAGTGAGACTTCCTTTTGTAATTGAGCAATGACCTCTAAGTAGTTGGCCTTCCTACATGTGCAAGCACCTCTTGTAAGTAATATCTGTTTATGGTGAAAATGGATAACAATAATAACAAAATTGAAAGGCTAAAATGAATTCAACCACTAAACCCTAGCCTAACAATGAACAAGGATCCACCATAACATATGAAGATAACCTAAGACAATGCAAAATAACTCAAAATCACAAAGATTATACCATCACATGTCCAATAGGGTTTTGATCTCCATTCTTCCTATCTCCATTGATCTTGTTTGATATGCTTGCTCTCAGATTTTTGTATGCACAAGAGCTCAATAAAGAACGGAATGTGGTTGCAAGTGGAATTGTAGTGTAGCCAAGTTGCATGAAAGATCATTAGCATGTGTTATTAGTCATTAGGGGTTTGACAATGAAGAAAGCATCTCCTTAAATAGAAGACACAATAAGAAATGGAGGGTTAAGATTGAGAGGTGTAAAAAGAGAGGTCGGCTAGGATTAGGGGGTAGGTATAAGAAATACCAAAATAATGAAAGGGGTAGGTAGTGTAGGAAATAAGAGATGAATGACATGTGTCATGTGTAGAAAAAGATAATGAATTAATTAAATAAATAAAGATTTATTTAATTAATAGAAGAAGTGGGACAATTAAATAAATAAAATATTCATTTAATTTAGGAAAGGGATAATTTAAATAAATAAATGTATTTATTTAAATGAGAAATAAGGCTAGAAGAGGATAAATGAATTAATTAAATAAATAAAAATTTATTTAATTAATAGAAGAATTAGGCTTAGATAATTAAATAAATAAAATATTTATTTAATTAGACATGACAATTTTGAGTGTCTACATTTTGCCCCTCTTTGAGACAATGCAGCTTGTCGCGTTGTTTCAAAGAAGATAAGATGAACTGATACAGAGTTGCCCCAGGATGGGAATGATATGCCCCCTCAAGAGATTGGATGAAAATGTCTGAAAAGATTGCAGACAATCTCTCGATAAGAAAGACAGGATAGAATGGACTGATCAGATAAAGTGACAGAGTCACGGGATAACGAAGACTGACTCGGGAAATGAATGCGAGGGCTAGGCTAGGCTATAAGATAGACCACGGGCAAAAGACATCCTCATTGTCATCCACACCCTTACGAGATCACAGTGCAGAGCGAGAATAGAGCAGCAGCAGTCAGCAGCGATGGCATCCATTCATAGATTCGACCGTGTTCGCTGATTCCAGCGACCAGCCGATGCAGGAGAGCCGGTAAGTACCCGAAAACCTCCTCGTACTTTCACGCATTTCAAGTTTTGTCCTAAATGCATGTTTAGTAGCAATAAATGCGCTAGGAATAGGATAGTTTAAATATGCAAAAACACGCAACCGCGTCTGTGTCAGTGCCAGGCGCGTCTGTGTCGGGCAGGCGCGTCTGTGTCGGGTCCAGGCACGTCTGTGCGTGGAACCGCGTTTGTGCTGAATGCGGACGCGTTTGTGAAATGTAGAAGCGTCTGTGATTTGTAGGAGCGTTTATGTCATGTAGGGACGTCTGTGTTCCTTGGTCGCGTTTGTGCATGGCATAGGCACGTTTGTGTTTAGAAAACGCGTCTGTGTTGCAGAAGCGCATTTGTGCAGTCTATAGGCGCGTTTAGGTGTGAAAAGTGCATTTGTGTGGTAAAATGCATGGTTTTAGTCTTTTAGGTCAAACCGGCAGTTCTGTGATGAACATACGCTGTCGATTGGATAAGCTGCTGAGAGGATACACTCAAGCAGGTCCTCTAGGAAGAGTAGAATAGATCAAGGTACTTTGTGATGAACAGCGAGTGCGAATGTGAGTGACACTTTGTGATGAACAGGGAATGTCACACACGTAGTACTTTGTGATGAACAAGGAGCACTACTAGGGTAGATAGAAACACTTTGTGATGAACAGTGAGTGTCACTAGGAGAGATAACTAGATGCATTTAGGTAGCAAGTAGCATTTTGTGATAAATGGTGAATGCCACGATAACTGACAAAATTGATTGTGTGACTGTAGGAGTATTTGCTGATGTTAGAGTCACGGGAGAGATTCCCGTTGACTCAGAGGTTGCGACCAGAGTTGTCTATCTAGGACAGGATATCCATTGAGGAGATGGGTCTGACACATGTGCTATTTGTGCCTGAGTTTCGGGCAAACATGGGGTTGCTGACTGCGTTAGCTGAGAGATGGCACTCAGAGACGTGCACGTTTCACCTGCCGATGGGTGAGATGATAGTTACATTAGAGGATGTCTATAGGATTCTGCATATCCCTATTGATGGAGAGTTGATTCCCTATGACCGTGACGGTGACAGGGAGGCATTAAGATGAGTCTTCCAGGATCCCGAGTTGGAGATGCGAGCAGGTCATGTAGCCTGGGATACCATGACTGCCACAGGTTTAGCATTGCCGGCAGTTATTGGGGGAGCTATCAGTGGGTATTTGTGTCCAGATAGGGCCACACAAGGATTGGCAGTGGGCTGGGGAGGGGCATTGGAGACACTGATGACAGAGCACACTAGGTATGCATGGGGGCCATGTGTCCTGGCACATTTATATTATGAGCTGCATCAGTTTGTATACCACGGATCAGTGGGTTTGGGCTGTGGCGTGACTCTCTTGCAGGTGTGGGCTTATGAGCACCTTCCCATCACACGGCCCATTCATTTCAGAGGCAGAGGATAGGGACGGAGCTTCGTGCACTTGTACGACATGATTACTTCCCAGCCTCAGATTGGTAGATTGGAGCATTGGAGGCGCGTCATAGATGACATAGACATGGTCATCTGGAGGCCGTACCTGGGGTGCGAGGAGTGGGATGACAACGCATTGGAGCTACCATATGTTTTCAGGAGCAGGTATCTGATGGGGCGGACACCCTATATTTTGGAGAGGCAGCTTGTTGATAGGGTGTGCAGGCAGTTTGGGCGGATCCAGCGGATGCCACGGGGCTCGGGCATGTATGCCCGTACGGTCAGAGATTAGGTGCAGTTTGGGCCGCTATTATCATATGATCAGGTGGTGACATAGCTAGCAGAGATGATGCCGATGCCCTGGGACATGTGGCCAGAGGTAGATGATGCAGGGATGGACGCAGAGTACTCTGCGTATTGGGCAGAGCATCCGTTTCCCAGGTTGACAGATCCGGCAGAGCCACTGGAGGGAGAGGGTGGAGGAGATGATGATGATGGTGGAGGGGATGGAGGTAGGGGCTGGCGGAGGCGGAGGGGAGTGGTGGGAGAGAGGCGAGTAGCACCTTAGAGGGAGGGAGGACAGGAGAGAGCAGCTCCGGTGGTGAGGGGTCGGGGTGGACTGCCCCTACAAGTGCCAGCAGCACAGGGTCCTAGAGCACAGGGACCTAGACAGGTGCAGGCAGAGGGACAGAGATAGGTACAGCCACAGGTACCTAGACAGGCACAGGGACAGGTGCAGGCAGAGGCACAGGGACAGGCACCTGCAGGGGAGGAGCCACAGGCAGAGGCTGAGAGCGGAGATTCTGAGGAGGATGAGGTGTTGAGGCTACGAGAGATCTGCCAGGGCCAGGCAGATGAGATTGAGGATTTGGTGCGGGAGAGAGATCACCTCAGGATCAGGGTCAGAGACACAGAGCGGGAGAGGGATCAGGCCATCCAGAGATACACAGAGGCTGAGATAGCTCTGAGGGCAGGGAGGCGAGCAGCAGAGGATGCAGGGGCAGGCTACGCATATGTCTTGCGAGCCGGAGAGGAGATCGCCTACTGGAGGGATCTATACTATGCAGCCGTGCCAGCAGATCAGTGGGCTAGGAGCTTCCATAGATCGTCGCGCATAGCGATGGCTATGGGAGGGAGTTGCAGGAGACAGGCATCCAACGGTGGGGTCATGGGGCCTCCACCACCACCAGAGAGACAGGGGGATCCTGGGGCGGGACCATCTACAGCTCAGACTCCGTCGAGGCCAGGCGGCTCCGAGGGAGGGAGTTCATCATAGCCTTAGAGGGCTCCCATTGTATCAGTATATGTATCACTTCTTGTATTGTAGACACCTGCGGGTGATTCTTTGTAGCCATATGATTTTTTTTGACATCATTGTATCATGACACATTGTGATTATATATGAGATGATTCATTTTGCGGCAGCTATATGCATGTGTACCTTACGTGATGAAATGTTCTTATGTGATGCATGTTTTATGATATGGATGCTTATATGATGCAATGCAATATATTTTTGTTCTTTTATGTTGTATATGTGATGCATGATGCAAATGTGAATGTATGTAATGCAAATGAATATGATAATGCAAATGATTATTTACATAATGAAAATGTGAGATGTGCTAACATGTGTTGTATGCAGGATGTGATGCAATTGTGATATCTATATGTATGTATGAAATGCTTATATGTGGTGATGTAGGTGTAACTATATGAAATGCAAATGTTTTTGGTGTGTCATTATACTCAGTCATGTGATAGCGGGCTACGCGGACTCGAGAAGGACAATGGAAGTCAATCAAGAAAGGGGGATGGAAGACAGAAGATATGAACGTGAAAGAGCTTCTTGTGCGTTATCATCATTGAGCTTTATTATGACAGAATAGGTTATGACAATCGAGGCATTTGTTCAGCCCAGAAAGTCATTGTACCTGTTTGCATGGAGATAAGACAGTCACAAACAAGGAATGCCCCAGTTCATACTAGACTCACAGTGTCCTCATATCCTTGGACAAGTCATAGCATTACTAAAAGACAATCCACAGACAGCAAATGCAAATAGGTGACGATACCCCATCCTCACCTTTCTAGTCAAAGACATCCTGGAGATAGAATCTCTAGTCAAAGACATCCTGGAAAAGCTAAAAGACATGTCACCAAAAAGATAAAATCAAAAGAAAACCAAGACTCGACACCAACATCCACTGTAGTCCTCAAGTTTAGTGTCTCTTGTCACTTGTATAAGTCAAATTTTGATTGTGGTCACAATGTTCACTTTCACAAAAAGGATAGATAGCACTGAACCATAATGTTGTCTGAGTCTGTTGAAAGATTTGATTTATTGAAGCCCATTGTTGTTGCTGTGTCTCATTTGAAACTGACTGAATCCATGAAACTGATACTTTATTGCGGAGAAGGCGGAACTTTATTGTGGACTGGCGATGCAGATGTTGCTTTATTGCGGATTGTGCGCGGATAGACTTGAAGGAAGCTGGAAGAAACTGTACTCCTTGAAACATGTGCTTTTCTCAATTCCACACCCATTACTAGACGTAGGATTGGTCGTAGTCACAGATAGGATCCGATTTATTATGGATGAAAAGGGAGTGAAAAGGGAGGGTTTATGGATGGCTAACCAATCTTGGGTAGATCAATAACAAGCCATGATGGGAATGGGTAAGTTTATTGTGAACGAATAGGTTGTGAGTGTGTGCAAAATGAAAGGATGAAAGAGAATCCTGAAGGAGGGAGGAGCAAAGTCTCTCTACGCATGGCGCTGGTGACCCAGTTTTCACCATGGTACTTGCCCAGGGTGCCACCGAAGTGGTTTTCACCGTTGGACGAAATTATTTTTCTTTACTTTTTTCAATTTTCAATTTTTTTGTTGTCACAAGGCACCTGTTTGCCAGGTTTTCACCAAGTAACGATTTTTTTGTTTTATAATTTTTTTTGTATTTTTTTTGTATTTTTGATTTTTTTTGTATTTTTGAATTAGGATATTCCAAAAGAGCTTATGTGTAGAATCTGCGAAGGTGCATGCTATTGATAGGATCCTCCAAGGGTTCACCTTCTGTAGTTGAGAGCTGATATGCCCCAGATCCATATACCGCTGTAATGATGTAAGGACCAAGCCAGTTTGGTTCGAACTTGCCCTTTTTATCTCTGTCTTGCTGATTTTTGGGGTTCTCTCTAAGTACTAAGTCACCTACCTCAAATACGCGAGGCTTGAATTTGTGATTGTAACTGCGACTCATTCATTGTTGGTAAGCCTTGAGATGATTAAAAGCAATGTGTCGTCGTTCCTCCAGCAGTTCTAATTCTTGTAAGCAAGAGACCTTGTAGTCTTCATCGTTGATTATGTTTCTCAAGGAGACCCATAAAGAAGGTAACTCGACCTCAATAGGCAAGATGGATTCAGAGCCGTAAACAAGTGAGTAGGGTGTAGCTCCTGTAGGTGTGCAGACACTTGTGCGGTAGGCCCAAAGTGTAGGATTGAGTTGGACATGCCAGTTACGGCCAGCGTCGTCGACTGTCTTTTTAAGGATTTTAAGAATTGTTTTGTTAGACGCCTTAGCTTGGCCATTACCTTGGGGGTAGTATGGTGTGGAGAAACGATGAGAGATATGGAAGCGCTCACAGAGTTCACGAACATCCTGATTCTTGAAAGGACGCCCGTTATCGGTAATAATGGAAGTAGGGATCCCGTATCGGCAAATGATGTAGTTCAGAATGAAAGTAGCAATTTGTTTCCCAGTAACTTGTGTGAGAGGCACGGCTTCAATCCACTTTGTGAAATACTCTGTGGCTGTAATAATGAATTTATGACCGCTGGAAGAAGGAGGGTGAATCTTGCCTATGAGATCGAGTCCCCATTGACAAAAGGGCCAAGGAGATGCAAGTGGTTGTAGTTCCTATGCTGGTGCATGTATGAGGTCTCCATGAATTTGACACTGCTTACACTTCTTGACAAACTGATATGCATCCAATCCTGATGAGTTTCTTGGCCAAGGTAGGACCACTAGTATGCGGACCACATATCCCTTCGTGCACTTCTCGTAACGCAATCTGAGCTTCGTCACTCTCTAAACATCTAAGAAGGGTGCCATCTAGACCTCGTTGGTATAGGATATCAGCTAGGATAACGTATCGGGAGGATTGGCGAGTGAAAGTGCGGCGTTGGTTGTTCGATAGATCGGGAGGTAAGATATTGTCGCGAAGGTATGTGAATATGGAACCATATAACTGGGATTCAGGACCAACAACACATATCATTTCAGTAGGAGTGATCTCATATGACGGAATCAGCAGGTTGTCAACCAGGAACTCATAGCGAGTCTCATTTTGCGGTAGATCAATGAGCGAAGCAATTGTAGCCATGGCATCACCAGCACGATTTTGTTCTCTTGGTATCTGCTCAAACTCTATCTTTGCAAAGTGCTATTTCAGATCATCTACCAGTTGTTTATAAGGCATTAGCTTTTCATCTTTTGTTTGATAATCATCAGTTACTTGATGGATGACCAGTTGAGAATCCCCAAAAACATGAAGCTCTTGGATCTTCCACTGAACTGCAATTCTTAGCCCAGTTGTTAATGCCTCGTATTCCGCTATATTGTTGGTGCAAGGAAATGATAAGCGGTATGACTTTGGTATAGAATCACCTTGAGGAGTTATAAAGAGTATACCCGCTCTTGCCCCATGCTGTGTGTATGAGCCGTTAAAGTATAGTTGCCATGGCTTTGCAGGTGATATCGTTAGAATGGACTCATCTGGAAATTCTGACTGTAGAGGAACATCATCTATCATGGGAGCATCTGCCAATTGATCTGCAATTGCTTGTCCTTTTATAGCTTTTCTATCCACGTATTCAATGTCGAATTCACTCAAGATCATTACCCACTTGGCTAGCCGCCCAGTAAGTGTAGCTTTGTTGAGAAGATATTTTAGTGGATCAATTCTAGCAATCAACCTAGTCTTGTGAGTGAGCATATAATGTCATAATTTTTGTGAAGCAAAGACCACAGCGAGACATGCACGCTCAATTGGTGTGTAGTTCAGCTCATATCCCACCAATGTGCGACTGATATAGTAGACCGCTTTTTCCTTGTCGTCAGGTATTTGCTGTGCTAGGAGTGCCCCCAGTGCTGTTGGAGTAGCTGATATGTAAAGTAGCAATGGTTGATCTGGAATTGGTAGCATCAAAACTGGCGAGTTCAAAAGATAGTCTTTGAGTGCCTGAAAAGCCTGTTGACAGTTCTCATCCCATTTGAACTTGATGTTTTTGTGTAGCAGGTGCTGGAAAGGGTTACACTTATCTGCAAGTTGTGCTATGAATCTTCGTATGGATTGGAGTCTCCCTTGTAAAGACTGAAGTTGACTGATATTCTTGGGTGGCGGCATGTCCAAGATAGCCTTAACTTTTGCTGGATCAGCTTCTATTCCTCTTTTAGACACAATGAATCCTAGGAGCTTCCCGGAGGTTACTCCAAAGACACATTTCTTAGGATTTAGTCTTACCTTGTACTTTTCCAACCGATCAAAAGCGACTGAAAGTATGTCCAAGTGTGTATTTTTGTCTATTGATTTAACCAAAAGATCATCGACATAATCTTCCATGGTTATGTGCATGAGATCATGGAAGATAGTAGTCATAGCTCGTTGATACGTGGCACCTGCATTTTTCAGCCCAAAGGGCATGACATTCCAGCAGAAGGTTCCCCATGGACAAGTAAATGATGTTTTATGTTGATCTTCGGGTGCTATCCTGATTTGATTATATCCAGAAAATCCGTCCATTAAGGATAACATCTCATGGCCTGCTGTGAGATCAACAATTAAATCAATGTTTGGTAATGGGAAATTGTCCTTTGGACAAGCCTTGTTGATATCCCTGAAGTCTGTACATATTCGGATGCTGTGATCTGGTTTGCTAATAGGTACTAAGTTGGAAATCCATTCGGGATAATCAATTGGGTGTATGAATCTGACATCCAGTAATTTTTCCAGCTCTGCCTTGACTAATAATGCCACTTGTGGATGCATTTTCCTCAATTTCTGCTTTACTGGTTTTGCCCCCGGTTTGACTGTTAAATGATGCATTACTAAATCCGGGTCTAGTCCAGGCATATCAGCATAAGACCATGCGAAGTTGACTTGTCGTTCCTTAAAGAAGCTTATGAATCTTGCTTTCTCGGCCTCTGTCAATGATTGAGCCAAAAATATGTTATGTGGAACCTCTGTTGTACCAATGTTTGTCTTTATAGTTTCCTCTACCAACATGGATGATTTTTCCTCGTATGATGCTGGGAGAATGTCAAGCCTTCCATCTTCGGGCACCTCAGAGAGGTTTTCACCCTCAGATACATCCTTTCTTTTTACTTTTTTAGAGTCAGATAGTGCCACAGTGTGGTTTTCGCCATAAGACCCTTGTTTTGTTTTTATTTTCACATTTTTGCGACTAGAAGGCCCGACACCCTCACCAAAGTATGCCATGTTATTAAGTTCTATGGCGTATCCTGCTTTGTGGTCTCCGAGAGGAAGATCATTGCAAATGCCAAGATAATCGACAATAGCTTCGTCATTTTGAAATGTATCAAACTGTGCTGGTCCGTCATGATCCCAATCAATGAGTTGGGGGTGGACAAGGGGAAGGTCTTTAGTGTTTTCAGAGTCCGCAAGGCTAATAGTGAAGATGTGGTTATATTCAGGTATGTCCAGATAGTCATCGAGGTCGTCAATGGCACTCTCCTCATCAGTTTCGATCGTGAGTGAGTCCAAATTATCATCACTAGTAGCACCCTCAGGGACAGGTGTCCTCATCCTATGTGATCTTGACCTAGGGCTTTGAAATGTCGACTGTGCGGGATCCTTATGGGTCGGTTCTTGATCAACTCTGAATTTCTTGTAAAACTCCTCCTCCTCTGTAGTTTCCTCTGGCTCTCTAAATGTCTCGTTGAGCTCATAGTCGCTAGAGGATTTGTCTGAACCCCATTCCCATTCGTTGGAATCTGTAGAATAGTCATCTTCTTGTTGAACTTCAGCCACTTTGACTCGCCATATCTGTTTTGTTCTTTTATTTTGAATCTTGGGATTTAGAAAACCAAGCCCCTTGGATCGTTCCCTTCTTGTAGTTAGCTCAGGTTGTAAAGGCTCCATGACACCTTCTTTGCGTAGTCCAAGAGGACTTTTTCCATCATACCCGAATCTTTGCAGAATTTTGAAACCTTTGCCATAGTTCTCACAGGGTATTATAATTTGATCATGTGTATCCTCTTCAGCGTCCTTATATAGCATTTTATATAAATTTTCTTCCTCTAGTTCACCCCATTTTTGAAAGACGGTAGGATCCCATTTGAGTAGCATGATGGAGATTTGCTTATTAGGATGTGGCCTCCCATATTCCTTGGGGGAGTTCATGACTTGTCGTAAGAACATTGTTTGATTCAGAGTGTATTCTCCCATGCCTTTGTCTTGAAACTTGGCTCTAAGTTCACCTTGTTTGGATGTCGAGGGCTTTAATGACTCAGGATCAATATATGCTGAAGAAGGAGTAGCCTCACGATTGTTGGGAATGATAGTCTCAGTATGCGATCTCAAGTTATTGCAATATATGAATGGATTTGGATCACCATTGACCGTTACCTCGACTCCATTATGAGGAAACTTAATGCATTGGTGGTATGTTGATGGGACTGCCCTCATTTCATGAATCCACGGACGTCCTAGCAATATGTTATACGTGAGGTCTAGATCTAGGACTTGACAAACCACGTCCTTTGTGACTGGCCCTATTCTTAGTGGTAAGATGACCGTGCCCTTGGAGGAACGCTCTTCATCATCATAAGCCTTAATAGTGATTTGGTTTGTAGAATTCATAGCTTTGTCAGAATATCCCAATTGTCTGATGGTGCTCAATGTACAAATATTAAGACCTGCTCCTCCATCTATCAGGACTCGTTTTATTTGGTGTTTATGTATGAAGGCTTCAACGTGTAAAGGTGCATTATGAGGCTGACTTATGGAGGCGTCATCGGCTTCTGTGAATGTGAGGGAGTGTGGAACGGATAGGTATCCCACCATGGCTTGAAACTGGTCCACGTTCAGATCAGTAGGGACAGCAGTGTCTCTCAAGATTTTGTCAAGGATAGCTTTATGTGCAGGAGATATACGTAAGAGCTCAAGAATAGAGATGAGCGCAGGTGTCTTCCCTAGTTGTTCTACAAGGTCATACTCAGGCTTGGTTGATGAAAGATTGGTATTCTTAGTAGAGGCACCTGGCAATGTGATCTTACCTCGACGGGTTGTAACATGACATTCAGAGGTAGATGCGGACGAAGATCCCACACCTTTTAGGACAATTTTGGGTCTTTGAGAAGGATTCTCAGGATTTTTGTTTTTGATAGTAATGGTAGAAATATGATTGTCCATTGAGATGTGATTGATAGTGGAATCATAATTGTAAGATGCTCTAGTGTAATTGGCTTGATCATCTGTGACTTTGCCTTTTCCCTTGTCATGTTTTGGGAATGGTTCCTTAAACACCTCATGCTCTTGGTTACATGAATGTCCCTCAATCTCTATATCTCCTCTGTCAATGAGATCTTGTACAATGTTTTTCAATCGATGGCAATTACTTGTCTTATGACCCTTGCTCTTATGAAATTCGCAAAATTCATCATCATTCCACCAATTCGGTTTTACCTTTGGTTCATATGGAGGAAAATCTGGGACTGTGATCACTTTGTTTGCTACAAGCTTTTTGAATACTGATTCAAGTGGTTCTCCCAATGGAGTATACTTCCTTCGTGGTTTAGCAGCCGTTTGATTGTTCACTTGATTGTTGTTAGAACTTGATCCAGAAAAGATGAACTTTGGTCTTACTGTGTTGGCATCAACAACACCATCATTAACCGTGTTCTTGTTCTTGTTCCAAAATTTTCGTTTGTCCTTTCCTTTGAAGTCCTCTTTGTTTTCTTTGAATAGTTTGATAACTCCTTGTTCAATTAAGACTCTTTCTGTTGCTAGGCCCTTTTCAATGACATCCTTGAATGTAGAAAAACAAGCTTTTCTGAGATCATAGCCAATAGCCTTGTTAACATTTTGTGTGAACATCTCCACCATTTGTTTTTGCGGAATTTCGCAAGAGCATCTGCTAGCTAGGTTTCTCCATCTTTGTAAAAATGTTGCGAAAGATTCTCCTTCCTTTTGTTTCGTATTGCACAAGGTAGTAACTGAGACATCTGTTTCAATGTTGTAAGAGAAATGCTGAATGAATGCCTCTGATAAGTCGCCCCATGACTTAATACCGGGAGGTAATTGAGAAAACCATTCCATAGCTTGGTCACCTAAGCTCTGTGGGAACAACCTCATCAAGTATGTTTCTTCTGCCGCTACCTCAATGCAAGCTGTGAAGAATTGTCTTATATGTGCCTTGGGGTCTCCTCTCCCTCTATATTTGTCAAATTTTGGTGTCACAAAGTGCGGAGGAAACGGAGGCCCATGTCTTCCACTTTCTTTTGTAGATCTCTAATTTGTTGCTCCAAATTATTTTTGGGAGGAGATGGATTTCTTGTAGCATATCCCATGTTTGAAACACCCATTTGAGGAGGAGCTTGCTGCATGTATGGATGATACTGATCGTAGACATGTGAGGTCTATATTGTTGCGACATGTATGGAGCACTTGGCATAACTTCTTGTTGAGGGACCCCATATCTGTTTTGTGTATATAAACCATATTCAATAGGCCTTTCATTTTCCATTGTGTTGCCCCCAATTTTGACATGAGGTCTCCTTGTGTCAAAATTTTGAGGATGTCCTTGAGTATCCACTTGTCTTGATTGACCCATATCTTGAGCATGTGTTTGAGCATAGGGCCTCCATGATGGTCTTTGAATGTAAGTATCATATGTTTGAGCTTGTGTATGTGGGATTGCCGGTTTTTGAAGCAGAACTGATGGTGACTCAGGCATCATATTCGGTCCTCCATTTCCTCCACTATTTGGTCTCCTTTGATCCATGTTGGATTGAGTTTGTTGTGAGGGTCGACTTTCCATAAGTTGAGATAAGTCAAAATCATGTGGTATTTTAGCTCCACTTTGTGCCATCATGTTTAAAAAGTATTGACGATCTCTCCTCATTATCTCTTCAACCAATCTATTGAATTGTGGGTCCATTATAGATTCTTGTATGTCTGCTGATAGTATTGAAGAATTGTCCACGGTATCATTGTGTGTAGCATTGTTTATAGTGTTTGCGCTTTCCACATTTGGATTGTGTCTATAAACATTCATGTCTGGTAATGTAGTGTGCTCAGGATTGTAGAATAGATCATTGTCATACTCAT
This sequence comes from Cryptomeria japonica, assembly GCF_030272615.1. NCBI lineage: Eukaryota > Viridiplantae > Streptophyta > Pinopsida > Cupressales > Cupressaceae > Cryptomeria > Cryptomeria japonica. Next base: position 59,430,673 of record NC_081412.1, read on the forward strand.
AAGAACTCATGTTTGCGGATTCTTGAGCTTCTTTAGCTATTCTCCTAGATTTTTGAAGGCGGGTTTCAACCATGAACTAGGTGTTTGACCAATATGTGAGAGACTAGACGAAGAATGAAAAGAGTATGGAAGACCAAGAGTTGTAGGGAGTGTAAGTGAATCTCGAGATGTACTTGCAATGTCCAAAGTGTAAGACCAAGTATGTAAGTAGTAGAGTAGGTGTGACTTCCAAAGAGAGGATAGTTTCTCTTGATGAGGTAAGCTGACCTTGACTCTAAGTAAGACCAAATGAGACCCAAAGGTAAGAAACCTTGATGAGGGACCACTTAGCAAAGTGTAGTAGTATGTAGTGTGTTGACAAAGTATGATGAGGACAAGCAAGTGACCTTTTGACTCAAGTTTAGACAAGTATGAATGTAAAATGAGATGTGAAGCAATGATGGACTATGTAAGACCTTAGAACAGGCTGAATGCTAGATGAAATCTGAAGAGACAACCTAGGAAGCTCAAGTATGCCGAAACTGATTTCTTTTGTTTGCTTGACTGTTAAAATTTTTCAAATCCTAACACAGACGCCTCTGTATACTTCACAGACGCAGTTTTAAGACACAGTCACTACTCTGTTTGACGCAGACATGATTCTGAGATTTTCCTGTTGATGTTTGCCTGGACTGTAACAGTTTTTTTTTTTTTTGCAATTGTGGACACAGACGCGCCTGTATAATTCACAGACGCGATTCCCAGACACAGACGTGTCTCTATTCGACACTGACGCTGATAAAAACACAGACGCTATTCTGTACTTCACAGACGCGTTTATCCGACACAGACGCGGTTTGAACAGACACAGACGCGTTTCTGTAACCTTAGTGCAATCTTTCCTATCTATGAATTTGTTTTGCTATGACCAAATCTGATTGTTCGACTGTTTTTCGTGACAAGAGGACACAATGTTGATGACTCAATGTTTGTAGACTGTTTAGACTCCAAAAAGTGTGTTGTTTAATGTAAAAAGTTTTTGCATACACTTGAAGACACAAAAGACACAATGTTTTGCTGTTTTGTTTTTGAGTGTTTGAATGTTTAGCATAAGACAAGCACAAATCTTAGGGCTGGCCAAGACAATAGTTGTTGATCCCACATGGGGTTTTACCCCCGAGGCTACGCTATTCAGAGCGGATACTTAGATGCTTGACCTCACTAGCTCCACCCTCGGCACTCACTTCTTGGGTCAGCCAAGCATCAGTCCCCATGAAAACTCCCCATGGTGAACTTTGTATCTCTACTAAGAACCGTATGTGTGTGGGCCACTACCAGAGGTCCGACCTCCTGCCTCAACAACTAGAAGGATTTGGGCATCTAAAACAAAGAGGTGCTAGTAAGGGCATCCGCTCGTGTGGCCATACATGCGGCACTTTTAGCTCTATGAATACAGAAGGCTCCCAGCCGGTAGGGGTTATGCCCTACAAATGATCAAATAAATTTGATCAAACGGGTTTATGGGGAGACATAGTGTCGGTATGAACTAATCAGCACACGTTATTCATAGTTTTCACCATGAATACATTTGATTATAGTGGTTTGGATGAGGTGGGTTTTCCTCGCTACCACTTGGGTCGTTCTCTTCTCACTAGTAGTCCTAATGACCACACGGGAAGACAGGCCCTCTAAAGAGTAAACAAAAAGAGCCTATTGCTCAAGACACAAAAGACAATGATTCAATTTTAGTGCACCAATTGAAGTGTTTGCTAAGCTATGCAAACAAGGCACACAATAAAAATTACAAAACCCTAGCTAAGGCCCTGCAACAAAATTGTTAGTAGTTTGGGTTGTTTCAAATGATAACCCCTTCCTGCAAGCACACAAGTTAGGTAAATTTTAGAAAACCCAAAAAGACTGTGAAAAGGGGCCTTCAACAAAAACGTATTTGCCTCCAAAGCAAGCTGCACAAACCAGGTTAGCTAGATCTGCAAAGGTTAGCCGAAAATAAACCAGATCTGAAACCCTAAGTACAAAATCCGAAAACCCGAATCAAAGAAACTTGAAAAATTTGCAAAACAGAAGGCACAGACACCTTTATACTAGATACAGATGCGTCTGAACTACACAGACGCGGTTCTGTAGTTCACAGACGCGATCAAAGGTCACAGACGCGACTCCCGAACACAGACACGATAATAGCAGTCACAGACGCGATTCCAGAAACCTGCAAAAATAAAAATCTGGCAAAAACACAGGCACGATTCACGATATCACAGACGCTTCTGAAACACAAAAACACGATCCGAACACTCACAGACGCGGAAAAAAACCTAAAATGGCGTCGAAATCATCTGATCTGCAACTTCAAAAATGCAAAATCTGCAACAAAAATGTTAAATGCAAAGGGACAACAGTCCCATCGGGCATGCCAAAATGTTTATGGTGAAAATGGATAACAATAATAACAAAATTGAAAGGCTAAAATGAATTCAACCACTAAACCCTAGCCTAACAATGAACAAGGATCCACCATAACATATGAAGATAACCTAAGACAATGCAAAATAACTCAAAATCACAAAGATTATACCATCACATGTCCAATAGGGTTTTGATCTCCATTCTTCCTATCTCCATTGATCTTGTTTGATATGCTTGCTCTCAGATTTTTGTATGCACAAGAGCTCAATAAAGAACGGAATGTGGTTGCAAGTGGAATTGTAGTGTAGCCAAGTTGCATGAAAGATCATTAGCATGTGTTATTAGTCATTAGGGGTTTGACAATGAAGAAAGCATCTCCTTAAATAGAAGACACAATAAGAAATGGAGGGTTAAGATTGAGAGGTGTAAAAAGAGAGGTCGGCTAGGATTAGGGGGTAGGTATAAGAAATACCAAAATAATGAAAGGGGTAGGTAGTGTAGGAAATAAGAGATGAATGACATGTGTCATGTGTAGAAAAAGATAATGAATTAATTAAATAAATAAAGATTTATTTAATTAATAGAAGAAGTGGGACAATTAAATAAATAAAATATTTATTTAATTTAGGAAAGGGATAATTTAAATAAATAAATGTATTTATTTAAATGAGAAATAAGGCTAGAAGAGGATAAATGAATTAATTAAATAAATAAAAATTTATTTAATTAATAGAAGAATTAGGCTTAGATAATTAAATAAATAAAATATTTATTTAATTAGACATGACAATTTTGAGTGTCTACAATATCTATTCATTGGCCAGTGAGTGAATATTGTGGGTCACAAATCCCACTGAGTTTTTTCCCACACCGGGTTTCCTCGTTAAACATCTTGTGTTATGGTGTGCTTTCTATGTTGTCTCTATTGTTCTTATTTACTGCATTAATTTTTGTTTACTGGTACACTGTTTTGGAATGCAAAATTACTTAATAAGGTCAAATATTTTGTTAACCGGCTAGATACTGAATCACCCCCCCTCTCAGTATCTTTGGGATTATCATCAATCCTAACATATTAATCCCCCTTGGGGAATATATGATGCTTTTTTTCTTTCGAAGATTACCACTTCTTGAGACATGTATTTTACATTTACTAATGTCTTTTCTTGCATGTATTCATGTAAGTTCATTGCACATTTGCTTATGTTTAAATATCTCTCTAGTAGATTGTGTAATATCTTCTCATTTTCCCTTAGCTTTGGGGGAAATGATCCTTCTCTTTCTCTTTCTCTAGGGATCCACTTTTTTCCTATTAAGTGGATGGTGTGAATTCTATTACTTGATGTCATTCCTTGTGCGAAATTGTTGGATTGGCTCAAGGATTATCTCTTATACAAGAGGTATAAATACTTGATTACAACCTCTCTCACACTTGGTAATGTACATCTATGATAAATTCACCCATCCCTTTGGGGGCTAAAAGTGAGTCATCCCTCATCAAGAATCCCTTTCACCTAGAAATAGGAGGAATGATTACATTCTTGTTCTTTCCTTTTCTTGTTCTGGAAGATGTTATATTTGTCTAAGATAACACCTCTTGGGGGTAGATATCTTTTTGAACAAATATCTCTTCTCCTCCAAGGATCACCTTTACACTTACAACAAGATATCTCTTTTCAACTATCTTATCCTTGCTTCAAGAGTATTCCCTCTCTTGCTTGGATTTATGACATTGTTGCATGGTGGATATCTTTTTTTTGATGAAGGTAGGTATCCTTGTTCTAGTTTCCTTAAGATATCAACATTAACCTATGTTAACATCTTAAGGTTGGGGCACCCACACTGCTCCTTTGTACCATACTTCTCTCATGCATTGAACAATGGGACATTCTTTGAAATAGAGGGAAACCTCTTAGAGAAAGATGTCATCACTTTTTGTACAGTGGGTCATTCTCAAAACTAGAGCACGATCTCTTAGAGTGAAATGTATTCACTTCTTCTTTTCTTGTATAGTGAGAAATTCTTGGAACCAGAGGGAGACCTCTTAGAGCAAGATGTCATCACTTTTCTCTTGTACAGTGGGTCATTCTCGAAACAAAAGCTAAGTCTCTTACAACAAGATGACACAACTTTTCTTTTATGCGGGGTGATTATTCTCAGAACCAGAGCATAGTCTCTTAGAGCAAGATATCACACCTTTCTTGACACTTGTACTATACATTATATATAGGTCGTAGCGTACTCGGGCATAGAATCCTATGAGGTGCTTCAAACCTCACTTGCACACACGTGCATGAGGTTGAGTGGAACTAATGATATTCTCACTCTCTCTCTTTACATGGATCACCTAGGAAAGCTCTATGGGTGAGATTTTTCATTTCCTTCTCTCCATGGATCACCTAGTTTTAGGGGTGAGACATCCATGGTTTCTTTCTTCTTCGCCTTTCTTCTCATGGGTCACCAAAGTGTGTTTTCATTTTTTCTCTCTTCTTCCTCTCATGAACTCATAGGTTTACTACTGATAGTTCATGGATGATGTCAAATTTTCTCTTTTATGTGATCACTTGTATTTATGTGATGGCATTGGTCTTTGTGTCCTGATTAGTTGTTGAGACATCTGAGCTCGAGATCTCTTTAGCTAGTTAGTTTGTCATCTTGTGTCTTGTTCTTCTTGTGTGTCTTTTTGTGCTTTGTCTTTTGTGTGTCTTGTGCCTTTTTTTTTGTGTGCTCTTGAATATGTTAGTGTGAGTTGAGACCCTAAGATTGGGGTATTTTTGCTCCTCAATATTAGTGATGTCTTATACTCCTTGTGGTCTTGCTCTGCATTTCTCATCTTCATCTCTCCCTTTCTTCTACTTTACTGGCAGTAGTGGCATAAGCCATACTCCTGCTAAAGTTGGGGCTAAATGTAGTGTCATAAAATTACAACCCATGCAATTTTAACCATATTTTGAGTCCTCACCTTGGCGACGACATCTCCTTCCTTAACCAAGACCTATTTTTGCATTTTCAACCCTTCACTCTTTCTCCTTCATGTCTTGTGTCTACTTTATCCCCTATCTAGGCCCTAAAATAGAGCATGATAGGGGAGTGGTGCCCCTTTCCCCCTTAGGATAGGGGCATGGCTACCTTTTCCCCACCCCTTAGGGTGGCCCTATGTCAGGTATGCCTGATCTCCAATGCATTTCTTGTCTTTGGGGTTTGTAATTCCTCTTTGTTGGCCTTCGGTGGTTGAAAATTAATCTTTGAGGAATGTATAAAAAGGAATTAAATAACCTCATTCAAGGATGGATGGACAACGCATAGACAAAAAGACAAATAAGGAGCATAAGGAGAAGATACAATATTTCAAGGTCATCATCAAGCATTCAAACATTCAAGTCTTCTTCATTCATCCATTGGAGCAACATCACAACATTGATTTGCAAGCATGTGTGTGTGTTAGATTTTTGTCATCTTACATGTTATTTCATACAACATTTATGGTTACATTCAAGAAAAAAAGCAATCATCATCAACAAGTTGCAGATCTGCAAGGTATACATCTCCATTGTTTACATTCAAGCATTTGTAATTACTCTTTCAAGGTTGATTCCTCAACCAGGGTTTGACTCAGGCAAACCCTATCCACAACCATTCTCCCTCTCTTTACTGTGTGTAGGTTGTAGGTGCACAACTGTAATTATAGGTTTGGGCTTCATTTGCATAGACATAAGAACCCTTTTCATTTCACAGATTTTGTGGCAGACCATGTACATTCACATCACAGTCCTAACGACTTTTATCCAAATTTGTAGGGTAGGTCCGCATTAGTATAATTAACTCAAATATGAAGTTACAGTGTGATCTTGAACTGGTAGCACCTCATTTCACTCATTTTCTCTCTCTTTTCTGCATAGTCAACAAGTCAACTTTCTCATTTACAGAAGAGGGTAAATTACACATCAGCTGCTTAAAATCCACTCAGAATTCACATCCTTATTTCCCTTGGATTTGGATCTAGTAGATTCAAGCCCCTCTTTTGAATGTAAAGTTCTTATCAAGTGAAAATCATCCTAGTAGCTTCCTTTCTCTCTCTTAGGTGGGGAGTCACTAGGGTCCAATTTTTCACTTTACAGTTACCGTTACACGTTTCATGAACTAGTTGGTCTTTGGGCTGACTTGATTAAGTTGTTATTATTTGCAGACGATATAAATGGAGGTTCATGAATTATTTAAGAGGAAAAAAGTTAGAAGATCAAAGATAGAGTTTAGAGATCAAGTGAAGATGTACAACCGACAAGATTCTGATCTGGTGGACTGAGCCCGAAAGGCTAAGGTTCGGATTAGGGTAGAACAAACAGACTATTTCCAGAGGCTATTCTGATATATGGATGATCTATAGATCCGATATCTCTATTGTAAGCATTGTTTGTATCCTAGACTGCGATCCAACATGTGTCGTATGTAATTATTCAAACTGTTATAAGATTTATCCATATTGTTTATCGGTTATGCATTTTGTGTTGTTACCGGTTGTTCTTTCTGCTATTTCTAGTTTTGTCTTACTGGTTACAGGTATATTTTGCATGGTATTTGTGCTAGGCTGCATGGATGGGTTGTCCTTCATTAGATCTCCCTACCTTGACTGCATCAAGTGGTATGAGAGATGGTTTGTGAACTTGTTGTTGGACAAAGTGCTGATTGTGCACTGGTTGGTTGGAAAGGAAGTTGAGGCAACTTGTGGACTTGTTTAGATCATCGAATGTGAGGTAGAGAAATGTTTGCAGGTAGATCGCCAATCCTAGAGATTGAACTTAAGGCAGATAGTGGGTGGAGACTTGAACAAATCGTCGATTGAGGTAGGCTACAGTTTGGACCGGTAGATCACCGAGGACAGGAAACCAAGAGCTATAGTCAGATTATCGAACCCTCGCAAGGAAGTTTCAAGTACTTACTGATAGATTGCCAACCAGATCAAGTGATGAGACTCATTTTCAATTAACCCTGAGAATTTGATGCAGGAGCACCAGTCTAGTTCTTACTGGTTGAGCAATTTTTAGTGGAATTTCTTGAGATCATGGCATTTCTTCATGTTTAAGTGTTTAGCATTATGGTTTTGGGTTTATTCCCTTTTGTTTATGGTCTTTGTCATGTTCGAGTTTCATGGTATTTGGATTTAATCTCGATGAGTTATCGATTCTTATATTGGCCCGGTTGATATGTTTCTATTGGTTATTCTATCAATGTGTTGAGTGAAGTTGTGTTTCTTGTGTTGTGTCCAATGTTCCTAGAGGACTGTACATTGTTTTATGCATTTTGGAAGTTGTTCTTAGTGATTTGAGCTGACATGTTACGGTTACACATTTCATGAACCGAATGGTCTTTGGGCCAACTTGATTAAGTTGTTATTATTTACAGACAGTATAAATGGAGGTTTGTGAATTATTTGAGATGATTAAAGTTAGAAGACTGAAGACAGAGTTTATAGATCAAGCAAAGATGTAGAACTGATGACATTCTAATCTGGTGGATTGAGGTTTTAATTAGGGTAGAATCGACAAACTATTTCAGGAGGTCGATTTGATATGTGGATGATCTTTGGATCTAATATCTGTGTTGTAAGCATTTTTTGTATCCTGGACTATGATCCAGCATGTGACTTATATAATTCTTCAAATTGTTATAAGATTTATTCATATTGTTTACTGGTTATACGCTCTGTGTTGTTACCAATTGTTCTTTCTATTATTTCTGGTGCTGTGTTACTGGTTACCGATATATTTTGCATGGATGGGTTTTCTCTCATTGGGTCTCCCTACCTTGACTTCATCGAGGATGGGTTGTCCTTCATTGGATCTCCCTACCTTCATTACATCAAGTGGTATTAGAGTTGGTTTGTGAACCTGTTGTTAGATAGACTGTTGATTGTGCATCGGTTGGTTGGAGAGTAAGTTGAGGGAAATTTTGGACTTGTTGAGATCACCAAATGTGAGGTAGAGAAAGGTTTGTAGATAGATCACTGATCCTAGAGCTTGAGTTTGAGGCAGTTAGTGGGTGGAGACTTGAATTGATTTCTAATTGAGGTAGGCTACAGTTTGGACTGGTAGATCACTGAAGAGAGGCAACCAAAAGTTGTAGTCAGATCACTGAACCCCCCTAAGGCAGTTGCAAGTACCTACTAATAGATCACTGAAACAGATCAAGTGATAGGACTCACTTTTTAGTTAACCCTGAGAGTCTGATGCAGGAGCACCGATCTAGTTCTTATTGGTTGAACAATTTTAAGTGGAATTGCTTGAGATCATGACATTTCTTCATGTTTAAGTCTTTAGTGTTGTGGTTTTGGGTTTATTCCCTTATGTTCGTGGTCTTTGTCATGTTCGAGTTTCATGGCATTTTGATTTAATCTCGGTGAGTTATCGATTCTGGTATTGGCCCGGTTGATATGTTCTTACCAGTTATTTTGGTAGTGTGTTGAGCAAAGTTGGATTGAGTTGTGGTTGATCTCTATGACTTGCAAATCATGGATTTATGTTTCTTGTGCTATGTCTGATGTTCTTGGAGGACCATGCATTGTTTTATGCATTTTGGAAGTTATTCTTAGCGGTTTGAGTTGACATGTTACCATTACACTTTTCATGAACTAGTTGGTCTTTGGGCCGACTTGATTAAGTTGTTATTATTTGTGGATGGTATAAATGGAGGTTTGTGAATCATTTGAGAGGATAGAAGTTAGAAGATCAAAGGTAGACTTTAGAGATCAAGTGAAGATGTAGAACTGGTGAGATTCTGATCTAGTGGACTGAGGCCAGAAGGCTGAGGTATAGATTAGGGTAGAACTGACAGACTATTTCTAGAGGCTGATCTAATATGTGAATGATATGTGGATCTGATATCTATGTTGTAAGCATTGTTTGTATCATGGATTGCAATCTAGCATGTGACTTATGTAATTCTTCAAACTGTTATAAGATTTATCCATATTATTTATCACTTATGCATTTTGTGTTGTTACCGCTTGTTCTTTCTGCTATTTTTGGTGTTGTGTTACCGATTACTGGTATATTTTGCATGGCATTTGTCTTAGCCTGGAAGGATGGGTTGTCCTTCATTGGATCTCCCTACCTTGACTACATCAAAATTTGTGCCAACCATGTTTGATAGAAACTATATGTTCTATCAAACTCGTTTGATAGAACATATTTTTTATCAAACATCCTGGATAGAGATCTCCCACCCAAGCTCTCCTAGTTTGTATAGATTTTTAGCCTTTGAAGCTCTAGTTAAGGGATCAAATAGAACAATCCTAAGAAACCCAAATGCACGATAGTAGTACTCTAAGTGAGCATTCCAATTATTATAATTTTAGTATATATTGAGTTTATCATGATTTTTTAAAAATTAACTAGACTTAGGTTTCACACAAAACATCAACTTTTCTATTCAACACTTATGGAAAAAGAGTAAAATAGTGTAAAAAAATTCTAAAAATATCTATGTAGTAGATATTAATGTCCTCTTTCCAACAAGAAAAATAAAATAAAATTTTGCTAAATGCACAACAAGTTACAAGATACTAAATGAACATATGTCAAATTATAAATAACTCGACTTCAAAATTCAATAAAATATGAAATATTGAAGATAATACTAGAAAACTAATTGCATATATTAGATATTGATGTTACAAAACTAAATTTAAAATAATCACATTCATATCTATTTTAGAAAAAAAGTTATGCCTTACCAAATGAGTATCACTCTTTAAAAATGTTGTTTACTATTAAAAGTGAGCTTTCAAGGGAGATAGAAAAACAGATATAAATTGATTCCAAAAATTTTGAAAAAAAAATATTTAGAATTTTCACAAAATGTGATAAACCACTAGTTCACATCATCTACAAATTCCTTACAGTTTAGTAGTAACAGGTGTCTGAATGTGAAGTTTTTATCGAAATGATTATTTTAGTATCAAAGTTGGCTAAAAAGTGTAACCCACTATAGTGGCATTAGCATTGAAATTGAGCAAGTTGCATATATCTTTATGAAGGCATTGTGTAAAGATACTTTAGAGAATCTCTAATAGATGTTTGAAGTCATACCCCTTCCTAGTTTGAACTAAGTGCATCTGGTAATGCATTAGTCTAGGATATTTCATGCATATTTCAATCTGGGCTAATGTTTGGGGCTTCCTCTTAGGGGGAACAATGTGATTTCTAAGTGGAATTTTTCTTCACCTTTGTCTTTGATGTCAAAGGGGGAGATTTTTTGGAGAGTTCTTTTGGAGATTTTTTTTGGAGAAATTGTTTGTTGCTAATGAATGTTACCATCAATGACAAAGGGGGAGATTGTTGAAAATGTGAAGTTGATTGATGTTTTAGTATGGTTTCCATTGATGTCAACATACTAATTCTATATTTCAATGTTTCACTTTTCTCTAAATTTTCTAACTTATTGCATATGTATTCATGATGTGTTAGTGTGTTCTTGGATATTTCTTTGAGATGTTACTCTCATATTTTTGGTGGTTTGGAAGTTATGCTCCAGAAGTCTATGCAGTGATGATGATGATTGTCTAGTAGAGTTTGCAAAGCTCTGTATTTCTCCAAATTTTTGGTTCTCCTATTGTGTTTTTATATTTATGCTAGTCATGCATGTATCTTTATTATTATGATTTGACACATGTTGATGTGCTTTGAAAATGTGTTTTTGGTTATGTTCTTTCCCAGTTAAGTTGGCATCGGATGCTCTATATTTTTTCTGGTGATTGTAGTGTTTGGATAAATTATTGTTGCAGTGTGGTGTGGTCCACTTCTCATTCCATTCTACCATGGAAATTCTTAGTGAAGACCTATTTTGAATTGTGTTTCATTATCTTCTTGGCCGACTTGAAAATTATATTTCGGAGACTAGTATATATAAAGAATGGTTGTAATGAAATATATACATAAAATAATTTGTAGAAGTTGATTGTAAAAGGAAGATCTATCTTTGTTGATGTGAAGTGGTTGATCAGTATGGTTTTATGCTAATGTTGTTTGGTACTAGTGGTAGTGATCCTAAGATTTATTTTGGCATTGCAACAAGTGTGAAAGTTGTGCCCTTGTGGTGGATTCTTTCTTTCTTTCTCCGGGTAGTGAGCCTTCTTTTTCTAGCAATTTTAGTTGGGTAGTGAACCCACCTATAGTGAGCATTTTGATAGTGAGCCATCTTTATAAAATCACATTAATCAGTGTCACCCTAATAGGTGTTTTTATATTGAGAACTAACATTCTTCATGGTTTTTACCTCCTCAGGTTTTCCATGTCATACATGGTGTTTCATGTGTGTGTTCTTTCATGTTCATATCTATTTATTGTTAAGTAATCTGAGTTTTAAACTGTACCAGATCTAAATATGTGAGAAAAGTAATATATTTTTAATATACAGCTTATTGACCCCCCCTCTCAAATGTCTGGAATATTCAACAATTTCATCTTCATCTTGTCCTTTTCCTTATTGATGCCAATCTTCCTTTCTAGACCATTAGATATCTTTTTCTTCATTCTATAATTTCTTGTAATATGACCCATTTTGTTACAGCTATGACAAACTAGACCTTTTTGAGATATTCTATCATTCGTCTTGATGTTCCCAAAGTTTATGTTTGCCCTGCACTCAATATCTTTGTTGTCAAACTATTTTGAAGCATAGAAAACTCCATTAAAAGTATGAACATATTTCAAATTTTTGTATCCATTCCTCATTACTCTAGTTCTGCATTTGATAGCCTTATGACTAAACTTATTACAAGAAAAAATAATCATGCCATTTGACTAATTTTTGTTCTGACTTCTACATTCACTAGCTCTATGCCTAAATCTATTACAATTGAAATAGTTATCATTAAAGGAAGAATACCTAATAGGAGTAGGAGAAGCTCTTGAATTTTTTTAAATCTTTGGTTATTTTGAACTTTATCATAACTTTTTATTTTCCTTTGTCATTTCATGTGCTTTCACCTTCTTTAAAGAAAAGTCTACTCTTTAACTTTATTTTGTCTCTAAGATTTCAAAACCGTATCCAATACTTCACTCCCAACTTTGAACTTTAATACATCATCAATATGATCTTTTACAAATTTTAGTTCCTCCTTGATTTTAACAACTTATTCAGTAAGATTTGCACATTCCTTGGTCTTCTCATCGAGCTTTGTTTTAAATTTATCAATAACCTTTGTGATGCTAAAAATGTGGTATATAGAAGGCATACACATATAATGAGACAATAAAATGTAATTGAAAAACTTAATTAAAAACTAGATTAGAAATGCAAACCATAAGCCTTCCTTGAAATGTCCCATTTTCTTATATTCCTGAGGACCTTGAAGGTGTTGGATTGATAAGCTCTCAGTGGAGCAATGACCTCCAAAGTGGCAACTCAAGAGTTGAGTAGCTATTTGATCATGATTGACTATGGAGATGATATGAAATGCATGATTTAAGAAACTAGATTAACATGCTATGACTAATCCAAAATGCTAATTACTAGATGATTGAAATGAAAATTGCCTATAGTAATGATGCTATAGATATGAATGCAAGGGATCCCTATTGCTCCAAAATGGGGGATATTTATAGGAATTCCAAGGCCAAAGCTGAGGTGATAGGAATCGATGGTCCAGATCTGATCTGAAAATATCAAGGGCCAAGATTGAGGAAGTTGGAGAAGAGGTTGCGGGAAGGGACACTTGTCATATCTATGGTGACAAGTGTCAAGGAGCCTTGCTCATGAGAGGGAACATTTCCATGGGAGGAGACATGTGGAAAAGTGCCATGTGTCTCAAGGAGAGAATATCCACACCATGGGAGGCTAGGATAAGGAGGTTAGAATGTGCAAGATAGGATAGGATTAGTTAGACCCAAGATCAGGTGGAATGGGTTAGGTTAGGGGATGGTTAGGTTAGGTGGTTAAAAGTTAGGAGCAATGTGCTCATTTGAATTTCAAAATTCAAATAATTGGAAAATGATAATTAATCTCAACAAACTTGAGTTTGTTAATCTTAATTAGGGATTAGAAGAATTGATTTATATGGGGGACATTAATTAATTTAGAATTAATTAATCAAAGGAGGATATGAAATGAACTATATCAATAAATCATGTTGATTTATTTACTAGTAGATGAATAGAGAATTTAATTAAATTGCTTGTGAATTCAATTAATTGGGAAGGGGAATTAATCAAATAATTGCGTATTTAATTAACTATCTTCAGACCATTTTTAGGTGTATACATTTTGCCCCTCTTTGAAGCAATGTGAGATGACGTGTTGGTTCAAAGAAAACATGATTGATGATGTTGTTGATATTGATTTCGATAGGATGCAAATTCGATCTTGGTTTGATGTGGATTTGGTTTCGATATGATACTGATTTGATTTTGAGATGATAAATCTCGATATGATGCGGATTTGATGCAGTTTCGATCTTTGAGATGATAAATCTCAATATGATGCCCCAAACACTGATTGATAGATATTGAGGCGAGGATGCCCCCTCGGGAGATGAATCAGATAATTTTTGAATATTTTTTAAATTTTCACGATTTTTTGATATTTTTTAAATTTTCAATTTTTTTGAAACTTTTGAATTTTTTCTTTTTTTAGATTTTTAATGATTTTCTGATTTTTAGAGATTTTTAGAGTCAATCTGATTCATTTCCCGATATGAAAATTGAAAACGCTACCCTACCAGGTTGATTAGGTGATTAGATGATTAAAAATTAGTGGAATAAAAATCCCACTTAAATGCCCTAGTTTGAGTTTAAAAAGGTGAATTCCTTTTACCACTCCTCATTTGTGCACTTCAGTTGTTTGAGAAAATTGCTTTAGAGGAAGGAATGGTGATCCCATACTACCAACATAAGTTCAAGTGATTTTGGAAATACGAGCGTCCTCCAACATACGGTCCAACAGTACATACCTTGAGAAAACCCAACTTTGTTAATTTTTAGTTGATTTTTGAAAAAATTAGTTGTTTGCATAAAAAATCATTTTTTAGCGTTTTTGCCAGATGGGTTGGGGAAAAGATTACATTTTTGAGATGGGTTTTTTGATTTACGAAATGGATTCATAAGATTTTTTTGAAAATTTTCAAGTTGCATCCCAAATTTTTTTTATTTATGCATGCATTTTTTAAAAAATACATCAAATTTTTTGAAAAAATGTCATTTGTTTTTTGCTTTGCATTATGGGGGCAGGCAGTGGCTACCACTGTGGGCTCCATCGGCACCGCGGGTGTTGTCGATGCCATGAGAGGCACCCTAGGCACCACCATGGGCGGGGGGGGGGGGGGGCGTGGGGCTGAGCCTGATTTTTTTTTTGGATTTTGTGATTTTTGGATTTTTTGATGATAATTTCATGATTTTTTCAATTATTTGATTTGATTTTTGCGATTTTGATGATTTTTTATTATTATTATTGATGAGTTGATTTGATAAAGATTTTTTATTTTTGTTGTCAATTTGATTAGCTATCTAATTGATAAAATTATACGCTTCTGATTGATAAATTTGATGATGAGTTCAGATTATCTCGATGTACATGCGAGATGAGATAGGATTGATAATGGCCTCATGATAGATGAGTGTCATTGATAGGGGCCAATGAGATTTGATAAAAATCTTAATTGAGCAAGATAGACTGATAGATAGATTGATGTTTATAGATAGATAAATCAAGAAACTAATATGATGAAATGATTTGATTTTAGGAGCACTTTACTTTTCTCCAGTCTCGGGAGCATTTCCCGAAGACATGGATTCTAATACCCCGCCTTATCTAGGTGAAGTGAGACCACATGATTGGTAGGTGTGGTTTATCTTCCTCCTTGACATGCCCTGACCCTTGATAAACTAGGGATTATTGATAGCCTTAGCAAAGCGTTGGCATAGCGAGCACAACAATTTTCATTTGCCGATGGGCGAGATGACGGTGACACCCGAGGATGTCCATCAGATATTGCACATCCTTATGATGGGCAAGCTAGTGTATTACGATCTTAGGGAGTGAGGTGGGACAGATGCACTTTTTCAAGTGTTCTAGGATGATGAGATAGGTGGATACGACATTGTGTGGTAGGAGATGCTAGAGCTAGGATATGCCACATTACCTACTATACTCACTGAATTCATTGGAGGTTTCCTTTGTCCTAATCATAGGTCAAAGGGCTTATATGTTGGATGGGGCCATCTTCTTGAGCAGATGGTGACACAAGGGACCCAATTTGTATGGGGGTCATGTATGCTAGTGCACTTGTATCTTGACCTGCACTAAGTTGTATACCAAAGATTAGTTGCGTTATCAGCAGGGGTGATCATGCTTCAAATATGGGCCTGGGAGCACCTGCCTATCACATGACCATTGGCTGATAAAGATAGACCTGTAGGCATGCCTTATGCTGACAGGTATCCAAGTATCATTGTCTAGAGAAAGCTTGGAAAATTGGAGTATTGGTGATGGACCTTGGATGATCTAGATACTTTGATATAGAGACCATATAGGGATTGTGAGATTTGGCCCGATGATGTAGTGGAGATGCCATATGTATTCATGACGCGATATCTGATTAGATTGACACCCTATGTCATCGAGTGATTCCCTTGTATGAGGGTGTTGAGATAGTATGGAAGGATACAAGGGATACCATAGGGTACAACTCATTATGCTCATAGGAGATTGGATGTGGCTACTTGGGGGCCTTCTATTTCATATGACTAGGCATATGCAGAGTATTGATCATTGGGGCTACTAGATTGGGATTATCTATCAAGTGTGATGGATAGTGGGATGACACATGAGTATGTCATGCATTGCACTGTACATAGGTTTCTAAGGCTGACATGCCCGAATGAGCCAAAACTAGTTTTAGATGAGGATGATGAGAGGCTATGATGCAGAGCTCCTAGACGACGAAGGGATGGTGGGGGGGAGGAGGTGGAGGTAGAGATGAAGGCAAAGATGGAGATGGATATGGAGGAGATGTAGGAGATCATGGTGTAGGAGATGATGATGGAGGAGATGATGATGGGGGGATGGGGGAGATTGTCGAGCAGTAGCAATGACAGGCACACCAAATGCTAGTAGCTATAAATCTACCAGAGATGTATATGCAAATTGGATAGCTCAAGTGGTCAGACGAAGGAGATTAGGTCTAGGGGATTAGGTGCATGAGGTCCTAGAGTAGGAGGTTCCCCCGGTTGAGCTAGTACCTATGAGTAGCCATAGGAAAAGGTAGCTCGATGGATCCTCATTAGGATGTCATCTCATCAACAGCAGGCTCAAATTAAGGACTTACAGGCTCAGGTTCAGTAGCTAGAGAGTCGACTAGCAGAGAGGGACTCTCAGATGGCCCAGCTAGAGAGTCAGATGGCCCAGCTAGAGACTCAGATGGCTTCTCTCATAGTTGAGAGAGATGTAGCTAGGGATAGGTGTCGGCAGGTCAAGGCACAGGTATAGTTGTCAGGGGAGTCTATTTCAGGGAAGACTGCCTTGAAGATGGTGCACCAAGGGATCCGAGAGGCTGAGTATTACAGGACCTTATACTTTATTGTTGTTCCTACTAATCAAAGGGCTCTAGAATTTTCACAGCTCAGCAAGAGATTGGGACAGAGCCAGACTGAGAGTCGAGGAGTGACAGGGACACTTCAGAGAGTTCCCCTAGGTGGGGACTCAAGTACAAGGATACCAACTAGTGTTACTATACTTGCTGCATTAGGACAAAGTTTTGCTCCGTGTCCTAGTGTTCACATTAGTATGGGCCATTGATCCATTCATGTACACACCTTTTTGTGATAAGATATTGATGATTCCCATGATGTATATTTGTGATGTATCTCATATATTTTGTGATATCAGTGTACCTTGGACATTGATCTTGTTTTGATGAAATGATATGAAGTCGATCCTATTCACTCTACATGACCTATAAGATTATGGATGTATTCTATTTGATATATGATTGTGTTGTGCAGTTATTTTCATGATGTATGCTTGACGTATGCTTTAATTTCTATATTCTTATGGATTCTAGATGATGGATATATGATAATGCAGTATTTACATGATGTTATGCAAATGCAAATATGTATGGTGATGCTTATAAGTGCTATGTGATGTATGTGCAATGCAATTCTTTCTATGCTTATGATATATTTATGATTTTGTCATGCATGTTAATATGAGATGGATGCAATGTAATGCAATGATGTTACTTTATATGATTTGAGATTAGATGAATGTCATGCAATGATCTAACTAAATGAATGAATTATTGGACGCTTCATATGAATGATGCCTTAGTATGCAATGGTTACATGAGATGAACTAACCTATCATGCAGGATGAATGAATTGATTATTTTTGCTATTGTCCAATGTACTTAATCACGTAATAAGAGAGATAACACCATGTTAGTCTTTGGCCTTAGAAAAGATGAGCATTGTGATCCCATGCAAAATGAAATGCAAATCTACTTTAAAATGCAAATGCAAAAATGAAATGCAATGCAGTGATCAGACCGATCATGGAGTCATTGCTTTGTTTCATCATTGAGTCTTTAAAATGTGGGAAATGAGTGCAAACATAAATGGTATAAATGAACCATGATGACCTGAGCACCACTTTCTTGGGTTTTGATATTGCAAGTTAGCACAAGCATCGAGGTATAATTGAACCAAGATAACCTGAGTGTTGCTTGCATAAAACAGGTAGTATTAACCATTCATATATGCAAGTCCAAAATATCTTCCATGATACTTTGATGATCATGTCCTAAGACAACTTTGCACATATTAATGATCAATTTATAGACAGTAGACAAGAAAAATACCATGTTCCTTCCTTGTTCCTCTAGTCAAAGACATTGGAGTTACTTAGAAATCATGATAGCAAAAATCCAAATAAAATAGTTGAACCATTATTGCCAAAGTGTTAAAACCATGAGTCAAGATATATCATCCATTGATATGTGTTTTGTCATGTTTAGATTGATATGTGATAGTTAATGGTTGACAATGTGATCTTATGTTCAACGTTCGATGTGTCTCAGTTTTTTGCTTGACTAGTGTTGTCTAACTGTTGTTCTACCTATTTGATTAAGCTCAAAATGATCAAATCTTTTTGGCCCCCAGCCAAGTTCAGTATTTTGCCCCCAGCCTAGAAGCAAACCTTTATTATGATATACACAATGATCCAAACCATGATGACAAATCACCTGGGATGCCTGTGTATGTACAAAGGCTATATGATGGATATGAACAACATTGAAGGAAAAGAATGCAAGTGAAAGAATGCATGAACCAATAGATGGCAGACCTTGCTGATAGATAGCACCTATTTGCCAGTTTTTTCACCATCAGTTTTTATTGCACTTTTTCTCATATTTGATTTTTAAAAAAAAATTTTTTACTATTTTTGTATTTTCTATTTTTTTGACTATTTTTGGATTTTTCTTCTTTTTCACTATTTTTGGATTTTTCTACTTTTTCAGACATAAAACTTCTTCAGATGCATGCTATTGATGGGCTCCTCAAGCTGATCCCCATCTTGTGTTCATAGCGGATATACTCCTTACCCAAATACTGTTGTGACCACAAATAGACCTAACTAGTTTGGTTCAAACTTTCCTTTGTTTTCTTGATCTGATTGGTTTCATGGATTTTTCTTTAGTACTAGTTCTCCCACTTGAAAGACTCATGGTTTTACCTTGTGATTATAACTTTGGTACATTCTTTGCTGATATACTTTTAAATGATCAAAGACATTTTGTCTTCATTCATGGATCAATTCTAACACAAACAATATAAATACTCATTGTTCTTCATCTAGGATAAGACCTTTTAATGATACTCGTAGAGAAGGTATTTCTACTTCTATTGGTAGTATTTCTTCTGATCCATAAACAAGAGAGAAAGGTGTGGCACCTATTGGTGTGTGAATACTAGTATGGTAGGCCCATAGAGCAGGGTTCAATTGAATATGCCAATCTCTGCTAGCATCATTCACCATCTTTTTGAGGATTTTTAAAATATTTTTGTTTGATGCTTATACTTGCCCATTCCCTTATGGATAGTAGGGTGTGGAAAATCTGAGTTAGATCTTGAATTTCTCACATAGTTCTTGTACATCCTAATTCTTGAACGGTCACCCATTATCAATGATAATGGTCATGGATATTCCATAGTGACAGATGATGTAGTTTAAGATAAAAGCAGCAATTTGTTTTCCTATGATATTTATGAGAGGTACTGCCTCAATCCATTTTTAAAAATATTTCTTAGCTACAAGGATGAATTTGTGACCATTGGATGAAGGATTTGTCTTTCCTACTAGATCAAGACCTCATTGGTAGAAAGGCCAAGATGTTGCCAAAGTATGAATTTCTTGTGCTGGTGCATGAATCAAATTCCCATGGATTTGACATTGTTTGCATGTTCTATCTATCTAAAAAGAATCTCGTTCCATAGTGGGCCAATAATAGCCCAAGCATATGAGTTTTTTCGAAAGGGTAAGGCCACTTGAATGAGTGCCACAAATGTCGTTATGGACTTCATGTAAGGCCTCATATTATTCTTGTTTGAGACATCTTAAAAGAGTATTGTCTAGACCTCGTTTAAATAGGGTATCCGCGACAAGAGTAAAATGGGAGGATTGGCGAATAAAGTTTCTATTTTGGTTCTTTGATAAATCGGGAAGTAGGGTGTTATCTTTCAGGTATGTGTAAGTTTGGCCATAGCGGGAGGAATCATGCCCAACAAGGTGACATATATTTTGGGAATCAGGACAATTATGAGCGGGGTAAAACAACTCTTCCACCAAGAACTCACAATGCTCTTTATTTCCCTATGTTTGAAGTAGAGAAGCAAGTGTTTCCATAGCATTTGTTGCTTTGTTGTCATTCCTTGGAATTTGCTCAAAAGTTATTTCTGCAAAATACTTCTTGAAATTATCTACCATCTTTTTGTAAGGCATTAATTTTTCATCCTTTTTTTGGTAATCATCATTAATTTGATTGATGATGAGCTGAGTGTCTCCAAAGACTTGAAGTTGTGTAATGTTTGATTCTACAACCATTTTGATACCTGTAACCAAAGCTTCATATTTTGTTGTATTGTTGTTGCATGGGAAGCTTAATTTTTATGCTTTTGAAATTGTATGACCTTGTGGTGTGATGAATAGAATACCTGTTCTTGATTCATGTTGTGTATATGAACCATCAAAGTATAATTGCCATGTTTTTGTGGTGACTGTTAGGATATGAGCATTTGGAAACTCAATGTGTAAAGGATGATCATCTTGAAGTGGTGCCTCAGCTAGTTGGTCTGCAAAGACTTGTTCCTTGATATCTTTTCTATCTACATACTGTTAACATTAAAAACCCCATGACTAAGGTTTTCGGCTGGGTTACTTTTTTTGCCTTTTTAGTTTTCCAGCAGCGCAGGGCATACAAGAAAATTGTCAGCTCGATGTTACTCCCTCGGTCCGTATTTGGGATTCAATTTTTGGAGTAGCGCGATGGTGACAAATGGAAAGATGTGTTGACTAGGTTTCTTTTTGGGGCCCACCTTTTAGTGCAGTAAGCAAATGGTTACTTGGCACCGTCATGTTTTGGCTGGTGTAGTTCTATTTGAAAGGATTTTCTAGCTTGCCTGTCCATGGTTAGTGAAATCTTTTTGGTTTATCACAATATGAAGATCATTGCAGGCAGGGAGTGAAGTCTCAGGACCATTTTCCTGGGTGTGATCTTTAGGGTGACATGACATGGTTTTCCATTTGGGGGTGGTTATGCCTTTTTGGCATGTTTGGGAGCTTTTTTCCATAGTCGTGGGCTCTATTTATGCTTGTTTTTTTTCCCTGTTAGAGGGGTTCAGAACTTTTCAAAAATAATTAAGTTTTCTTAGTAGGAATTTTAGCCTTTTAAAATTATTACTTTTTTCTGGAGAAGGTTATTCAAAATTTTCTTGCCTTTGTGATACTTCTTTCAATATGCTTTGATGGTCTTTTCTATGCTCTTCTATTAGAATTCCAATAACTTTAGGAATACATTTATCTAAGATTTTGCCAATTAAACTACATTTTGCACATGTTATCTAGTAAATGCATGATGAGTATTTCCTTATGTTGGCAAGAAATTTAATTGTATCTTGGTTATGTTCCTAATTTAGACTTGTAGATTGTTGAATGGGCTTAAATAATCATACTTACTTGGGTTTTGTATGCTCATGTCTTTTAAAAAATACTCTAGCGTATCACCTCAATAGCTTAGATTTACTATTCTTAAAGTTTCCTTATTTTCCCTTTCCTCCAAACCCATAAGGATGAGCTGACTTCTCAATCTCGGAGGTTATTCAATGAAACCCGCGTAACTGGTCCCCCATCACTAAATTTCCCATAAGGCTGATCGTCTCCAAGGTAAAATTTAGAGTCAATAGTTCTTTTTCTGGCACACCCGGTGGGACAAATTACTTCAAATATATCTTTGAGGTAGTTTATGAGTCATAAGCCTGTCACTAGGAGTCAGAAACCTTTAAATCCTCACCTTCTTTTTCCTCCATTGGTGACCATCCATTTAGCCACAACTTCATCCTCTTAGAGTTTTCCCATAGTCATACACGCTGTGATGACACATGTTCCCCCTAGAAATTTTGTGACTTGAGATAATGGTAGCCCTCTCATTCCCTTAGTTCCACCCATGGTTTGGGGAGCCATCCCTACAACTACGCTTAAGGCCATTCCTAAGTTCATAGGAGAATGTCATAAAACTCTTGGTGAGCATTTGCAAGATGTAGCCACTATCTGCATTGTCCATTGTATCACTGAATAGAATGTGGCTCTAAGATTGCTTGTAGCCTCTTTCAAGGGAAAAGCTTTGGACTGGTTCAGATCCTTAGGCCCCAACACTATAGGAGATTGGGATCAGCTGGGAGATCATTTCTTTCAGAGATTCTCAGATAAAGCCAAGAGATCATCCTCGATGCACCAACTCATCACAATAAAGATGGCTCTAACCGAAGCACAAACTGATTTTAATCTGAGATTTCAACAAACCTAGCAGAGGATATTGTTGTCTGCTCACCCTCCAGCGGATATGTCTTTCGTATTCTATCTAAAATCTTTCAATTTTGACATATCAGTGATGATTCAATCTTTAGGAGGTAATACGCTTTCGCAAGCATTTGACATAGCAGTCCAAGTTGAAAATAACCTTATCAATGCTAGGAAGCTAGCCCCTCACCCTATAATGCCAATATTCCCTGAAATATCCACTAAAGTCTTAGAAGAAACCACTCCTAGTATGTCTTCTCTGCAGTCTATGTATTTGTTCCCTACTCCCCAAACCGCCTCTCTGGCTGCTAAAGTTAGTGATATGAAGAATCTCCTAAGATCCTTCTCCAATGAAATAGTCAACCTAAAAAGAGCCCAGGTCTCACCCGCCAAGCCCTCTTTTCAGCAAAATTTCCAAGGGAATTGACTTCCATACCAGCATACAAATCATTATGCTATTAAACCTCCTCAACCGAATGGGCAAATAGTCCCAGTCCCTAATCTGTTGTAGGTTGTCTACCAAACCATTGGTAGGGAACTGATAGTGGGTCAAAATAACTTGGCGGACAACACCAACTCTTGGTGCTTCACATGCAAAAATTCTCATACTCTGAGGAGTTTCCCAAGAGGGAATTTGTAGCAGAGGGTTGCAGAACAAAGGAGTTCAGGCATGATGCTGGATGAGTCTACATATACATCTCTGGGTATGGATAATGCGGCTTTTGTCACTCAGATGCAAGGGATGTCATTGCAATAAGAAGTAGAGATCGTCCCTAATCATGCACTTTTTTCATGGATGCAAGACGAGGACGTAGTACTGACCAAGGGCACAATCACCCTAAAGGATGGAACCCCTCTCATGCACTCAGATTACAATCTCTTCTCTAAAAGGAATTTGATCAAGGAAAGCACTAGCAATATGAGAGCAGTGCCCATGGACAGACCCCCTGAACAACTGGTCATTAATTTTGCCTATCTGAGAAAAAAGTTCATCCTTTAGAAGCCAAAGGAGTCGAGGGTTCTCATGCCTCAGGTGGTGGATATGGTAAAATAGTTGAAGAAGGCTCTAAATCATGTCTCTATGTGGGATCTCTTGAATAATCTAGAGAAAAAGAAAAGACTAAGATAGGCATTATCTCATGACTGAAAATATGCAAGTGTGATAGCTCCACAATCTATTCAGACTGATGGAACGGGTCTCCGACCAGTAGCGGGCAAAGCGCACTCTCTAGCCGTATTGACAAATGAAGGTTCACTCCCTGCTTCCCAAGGAGAAGGTAAGCCTAACCTAAATCCATTCTACCTTACACTTATAGTTGGAGATAAACTTTTGCATAACTCCATGATAGATTTTGGGGCTAGCACTATCGTCATGCCTAAGCAAATCATTGAAGTATTAAACATCAGGTATGACCCTTTGAATAAAGGGGTCATGCAGCTTAATGAGAATAGGGTTCATATGGTAGGTCTCATCAAAAACCTCCCCCTAACATTATTTGCATGTCTAAGTGTGACGGTGTCTCATAAAGTAGTAGTCATTGATATCCCTCTTGGCTTTGGACTCTGTCTTTCTCAAGATTTAATCGCTAAAATAAGAGACTATATGTCCCTAGATTGGTCCCATCTCATCCTCTGTATGCAACACGATGCCAAGTTGAAAATCCTTCTAGAACCCCTTCATGCTTGTAATACCCTAAAATTGGTCATCTAAACCATGGGCCCCTAATCTCGATAGCATCACCAAGGTCCTAACCAAAGACAATTAAATCAATCTTGAGCACAATATTAATTCTTTAATCATCAAATATCACATGGCAAATCAACTGCTCAATATTAATTAAATATTTATTTAATTAATCAAATCATTTCCAATAATATCATTTTGATCAATTATCCCATTTTAATTTATTAAATATCCTTACATATTTAATTAATTAATAAATTTGCCATTCAATCATGCAAAAAGGATTAATTTATTACAAAGAGTTGAATTGAAAATAAAACAAAAAGAATTGAATTGAGAGAGAAATCAAAATTGAGATATTATTTCTTTTTCTAAATTTAGAACTTGAAATCAGAAAAACAATTTAATTGAATTATTGAATTATTCTCTAAAATTAGAACTCAAAGTTTCAGAAAAAGATGTTTAGTTGCATTGAAAAGACCTTTTTCTTGAACAAATTAAAGAATTATCTATTTTCATCATATATGCATGGAATTAATTTATTCTTATTTTCCAATGCAACTTGGACTTCTAATTTGAATGCATTTCAATTAAACTATAATTGGAATCTATCTCAAGGTTAACTGAACATGATTTCTCAATTATTTTCAGTTAATCCTAAATTGAGCTTTTTCATCATTTCTCTTGTGATTCTCTATAAATTTAGTCTTCAACTCTCATTCCAATTCACCCCAGAGATTTTTGAGAACATGCTTGGAGATTATTATCATGCTAATTTCGCTCTGGAGTCATTGAAGATTATTGTGCTTTTTAGATTATTTGCATCCATTTTATATCCATTATTGCTTCCATTGTTGCTTGAAATTGATTATTTGCTTGAATTATTCATCCATCTTGCATCCATATAGCTTAATATCATATAGATTAAATCCTTCATCTTGGTGTAGTCTAGTCACTGGTATTTCTTATAAAAGTCTGAGAGCAATCTTATACTCGCATCTTTTAGAAGGCAATTGGTTGCTTTGCTATGGTTTATTATTTTTTGATTATTGATTACTAACTGTGCATATAATAACTTAATTGAAGTGTTGTGCTTGCAGCTATAGGTTCACTTTTTCACACACACATCTTTGGCACCCACCGTGGGGCCCGAAGACTACATTTTGTTTGGCCTCCAAGACTGCCCACTTTTTTTTGTTATTTTCTAGATTTTAGGTTTTTCAGTTTTTTTTTCATCCGTACATCGTATATGACAATTTTTATAGGCTGAAACAACAAACTGCAGGTGTTGCACGAATTGCAAATATCCTATCGTACGAGCAGATCCTTTGTCGTACGAGTAGATCCTCTGTCGTACGAGCATACATCATCAGCAATCTTATTTCGCACAATACTGCATCCTATCTCGTACGAGTCATGTGTCTGTCGTACGATTCTGTATTTTCTGGTAAAAAAGGCAAATTTCATAATTTTCTCATTTCTGATTGATTATTCTGACAACTGACCCTAACTGTTTATCTATCTATCTCAGAATTTTTCACAACCTAATAAACTTTTGCAGAATGTTTGTCAAAGAATATGTTTATCACACAAAGAAAATATGACTACTGATTTGTTGTCTTTGTAGGTTGCCTAAGGAGAATTGACCAAACAACATGTATTCTTTAAATTCATTTTTACGAACCTAACTTGCTATTTGGTTAAAGAACAAATTTGTCTTTTGTGCTTTTAAAAGATTCTGAGAGATAGGAGAGTATGCTCTTGTCTTTTTCTAAACAATCAGAAATACAGACCCTTGAAGATTTTTCTTTGTTTGAGATTTGTACATCTTTAGTAGGCCTGCCCTCCTGAGTGGTTGAAAAACTCTTAAAGCCATTACGGCTGGTGTGAGGGGAATGACCTAAGTGGGAATGGCTAGACAACAAGTACTCCAACCCACTATAAAATAAACATGATTTGATGAAAATCAAGTCAATGACAGTGCTCCGGAATAGCTCTCCTCCATACCTTCGAGTATATTAGACCTTAGTTTTCAAGACTAGGAGACCTCTTAATTGAGTTTATACCTTGATGCACTGAATGGATCCTTGACTAAATCCAATTTAAAATTAGAAGCTACCTAGTTCACCTCCGAAAGGGGGATAATCTTTGTGCAAGAGAGATAGTAACTCTCCTAAGATACTTATCATTTCGTGCCCCCATTAGCATTTGGAGTCAGATAATATGACGTTGAGAATCCATTGCGTGAGACTCAGCGGCCATATTCTGATTAGCTATTGGGTGTGTGCTTGAGTCTACAAGCAAAGGTTTTCTTTCCTCACCAAATTCCTTAGGGTTTGCATGATGTGATTGGAGTCACTATACATACTACTTATTTTCTGTGTTTTCATCCCTGAAACAAAAACTGAAATACCAAAAATTGGTGAAAACCAGAAACAACTCAGTGAGGCGAAAATCTGTCTATGTCAGAAACTAGTTTATCCTGGTCAAAAATTAGTCCATCTCAGAATTAGTCATACTCAGCAATCGGAAAAACTCAGAATTTTTAGATTCTGTCCTGTGAATAGTCGTACGAGTCTGATAATCCATCATGCTGTACCAGGTCTTGTGTTGTATGAGTCTACTGGTTTGTTGTCCTATACCATATTATCTATCATACAAGTCTAACTCATCTATCGTCCTGCACTGTATCCTGTCTCGTACGAGATAGAATTGTCCTCAGTCTTTTGTTGTCCTGCACATGCCTATTTGTCATACGGTATGAGGTAGCAACTCATACAAAATAGAACTATTGTTGTCCTATAGTTGCTAAATTATCATCTGGTCCAGAAAATACTGTCATACGAGTCTCTGGTTTTGTAGAATAGAATAGTCAAACTTGCCTTGAAATAGCTTACAACAAACATAATATTGGTTATCATTTTCCTAAGCATAAATAGATCAAGACAGTGTACCTCTGCCATTTGCATTGCACGATTTCGTCGATCACCTTTCAGCTAGTTCAATCAACTACCTATCAAATTTTAGTCACTTAGATAACGTCTTATACATGATAGATCATTCCTGGAACCAAACTGAATCTTACACTATGCTTAGAATCAACTTAGATAACATCTTAGATAGGATAGATCATTCCTGAAATCAAACTAAATCTCAGTTGTTTCTCCTAAACAATACTCTAAATAGAACAACTAGCTCTGAAATTGATCTTGTGTTGGCATATGCACACTCCAATGAGACATTGTATGTGATTGAAGGTTTTGTCATTGATGGCAACCTTGCAATCATATGGCACCGGCAAGACATTAGACCGGCAAAACATTACACTGACAAGATAGTGCACCAGCGTTAGCAGACACAAACTGACCTACCAGAGGTCAATACAAGCTTGGTTACTTCCACTGGTACTTAGATTGTTGGATCATCATTAGTATTAAAGTCAACAAATGTGACTGAGGTATTACTTGACTCTATCAAGAAAATAACTGACTGTAGCTCACAGGCTTATAAAGCAATTGATGATTCCATACCAATTTTGAAGGTATTAGCTCCCAACTGTAATATAGATAATAAAGATTCTTTAGGACAATTGGATACATTGTGTAAATATATCTTAGAAAACATTGAGAAAATAAAGGAAGAGTCAGTAAAGGATAAGGTAGAAATTGAAAAATAGAAATTCTTTGATGAGGAAATAAAGAAGTGTAACAGAGATTTTGACACACTTCTACCGGAACTATGTAGTTTGTTGAAAGAATACAAAAATTTGTATAAAGATACATGTAAAACAAACTTTTTGACTGTAGATATTGACAAGAAAATAAGCAAGGCACAGGATGAGATAAATAAACTTGCAAACAACTTTGTCAACTCACCTTGCAAACAACTTTGTCAACTCACTTGATTCACTATCAGTTTTTGAAGAGAAGATAGCAAATTTTGAGGAAGAATTACTCAAATTAGAAAGGGAAAAAGAAAGAATAATAAATAAGGCAAAACATTTGAGATCTAGACTAAGTCCAAGATTGGACTATTTAGCATCTCTGTGGAAAGAAATTTCTGAGGCATTAACACAAGGAAGCAAAACATCGGCAGAGCATTTGCAGCATCTCATCGGTACAGTAAAGAGAACTGAGACAACAATAAAAGATAGTAAGAAGTTTTTGGATAGTATAAACTTAATTTTGGGAGATCTTTTTCAGATTATAACTACCTAGCTACAAGGTTGAGGATATGGATAGATAAAACTATAAAATCTACTGACATCTAGAAAACCTTTGTCATTGATGCCAAAGGGGGAGTAGTAGGATGAGAAAATTCAAAACACAGGAATCATATGCTCAGAGGGAGCTCTCACATTTTTGGTAACATTTTTGGACTACACATTTTTGGATACTTTTTGAAATTTCTCATGAGTGTTTCCATCAATGCCAAAGGGGGAGATTGTTGGCATATGCACACTCCAATGAGATATTGTATGTGATTGAAGGTTTTTTCATTGATGGAAACCTTGCAATCCTATGGCACCAACAAGACATTATACTAGCAAAGCATTACACCAACAAGATAGTGCACTGGCATCAGCAGATCACACTCTACACTGGCACTCAGGACACCGGCATCGGCATAGAAGAAAACAAGTATACCAGCACAGAGGTTGACAAGATTTTTGTTATGTAATATTTTGTTTATTGTTGTAAGTCGACTTGGAAAATTGTAAAATGACTCTTATATATAAAGGAGATCGTTGTAGACATTTGTAGGAGTGATGTAAAAGAATTAAAGAAAAAGTTAGGTAGACCTAATGTGCAAAATATAGGTCAAGGGTATATGTAAAGAACAGAGCAGGAATCAGTATTGAAACTGGCATTGAAGATGCTATTGTAAAGTAGTACAAGTTGTTGGATTAGTATAATCCTTATTGTAAGTCAGTGTGACTTCCCATTGAGTAGTGGGCTCTAGGTAGTTGGCCTTCCTACATGTGCAGGCCCCTATTGGAAGTAATATTCTTTTATGGCCAGCGAGTGAATATTGTGGGTCACAAATCTCATCGAGGTTTTTCCCACACCGGGTTTCCTCGTTAAACATCTTGTGTTATCATGTACTTTTCATGTGGATGTTCTTGATTTTGTTTATTGCATTATTTCTTGCATACCGATATACTGTTATATTATGTTCTGCATGTTTTAACTAAAGAAATTCTTATTACCAGTTAGATACTGATTCACTCTCCCCCCTCTCAGTATCTGTGGGACCCCTAACATCTTGACCTCTGCATCACAAACAACTCTAGGTCACACAAATCCATAAAGATGCCTATTCAAACCAGGAGTTCTCATAAGAAACAAGCCAAAGGAAAAGAACAAACCTTCACCTATCAAGATAATCCATTCTACATGAAGGATCCATTCACTAACATGTCATCGTCATCAGGCAGACCAATTTTTGATGAACCTGAATCTCCCACCATACATGAGACAGAATACAATGATGGAAACAAAATCGACCGTAATATTCCCAAAAATCATAATGACTCCTCATCATCAAGTGAGATTGACGAAGATGCTGAACCTCCAGAAAAAGAAATCGTTGACTGTCAGAAAGACAAAGACTTTAGAAAAATGATGAAAACTATCATGACCCGAGAGAAGAAAGACTATTTCTTAGAACTAGCAAAACAAGGTGCCAAACTTCCTATTGGATATGATGTTCAGACACTTGTTACTAAAAAGGAAGACTCACCTATACTCATGGTACACAAACAATTACTAGCTTTGCAGATGGAGGTCACAGAACTAGAGAATAAGGACAAGTCCCCAAAACAATATTCTCTAGAAACAATATGTCCCTTTCCATTTGACAAAAATCTACACATGCCTCCATTTCCTCCATGAGTGGAAATCCCAAAATCTGACAAATATGATGGTACCTCAGATCCTCAAGATCATGTTAGGGAATTTAGTGATGCTTGTATGGAATTCATGCATGATCCAATGTACCTCATGCACGATCCAACGTACCTCATGCATCTCTTCCCAAGGAGTTTAGGGGGTCAAGAAATGGAATGGTTCTCAATTCTACCCAAAGGAATAAAAACATTTGAAGAACTAATCCAACTATTTTTACAACAATACTCATACAACACTCAACATCCTGTGACTATGATCGATCTTTGTAATACTCAACAGAAAATATGGGAACCTCTACTTACTTTTCTCCAACATTGGAGAAACATGTTCTCTAGGTACCCACGACCTATTCCAGACTCTGAGAAAATGGATATATTTGTCAATAACTTGGTCCTCGAACTGAAATATAGCGTACAAATGCAAGTACACCCATCATTTAACAAAATGGTAGATAATTCCATTCGAATGGAAGATGTACTCATAAAGAAAGGAGATACCACACCTTGGAAAGAAACACAAACAAGATCTAGCTCTAAAGAGAAGAACAAGTATTGGAAATTTGTTAAAGACAACAACAAGAATGTTGTTAATGATGGAGTAGTAGACACTATCAAAACCAAATCAAAATCCATAATATTCAACTTGGCTAGTGGTACACAAGCACTTAAAGCTACTGAGATTGCAATAGAGAATCCGCCAAAGAAAACAAAGGAATGGTTCAAAGAAAAGCCTTGGCTTTCCAAACCTAAGCGTGATTTTACTCCTCTTGAAGAATCATATGAATTTTCTTTCAAGAATCTATTGGAAAACAACTTGATAACACTACCAGATGACTCCAGACCATATGATCTAGATATCAAACCAAGATTGTGGAGAAAAAATGAATACTGTGAATTCCATTGGAATAAGGGTCATAACATAAACAATTGCATGAAGCTAAAACATGAGATTCAAGATCTCATAGACGCTGTTAAAGTTGTTGTTGGGAATCATCCAACCAATGTTGATCATAAACCATTTAAAGACCCTTTGCCTGCTTATGAACTAGGTGATTCCTCAAAGACCAAAGGAGGTGCCAAGGTAAATTATACTTATGCCAGCCAGGACAACATTATCAACATGATTGAGCCTTCACACTCAGAATATTGCAATATGATTATAGTTTAAGATAAACCAAATGAATCTTGATATGCAAGAGCTCTAACCTGATCTCAAAATAAAGTTACCCTCCAAGGAGCTAGTTCTTCCAACCCAGCTCAAGAAACATCAAATCCAGCAACCTTGCCAAACAAACAAAAGGAATCAGCCTTGGACAAATTTAAAAGGTTAACCTCATCATCATCCTCTGGATACAGCATGGTTGAACAGTTAAAAAGGACAAATGCTCAAATTTCAATTTTTGAATTGCTACAACTCTCATTTGCTCACAAGGAAATCCTAGACAAAGCATTTCTCACTACCAACGTTCCAAAAGATTTAGACATTGATCGGTTTCAGTCTATGGTGGGCATCTGACTTCACCTCACTATTTGACCTTCTCTGAAGAAGATGACAATTTGTTAAATCATCCACATAACCAACCATTTCATATTGAAGCCATGATCCACAAACATAGAGTCAAACGTGTTTTGATAGATGGAGGCACGGGGTTGAATATTTGTACTTATCATTTGTTTACACAACTAGGGTTCTCTGAAAATATCATTAATCTGAAGAGAGGACCTCCAAAGGTCTGGTATCATTACCAATCAGAGTGGGACCAGTAGAGAGAGATGTCCTTTTCTAGGTTCTCGATATTCCATTGTCATACAATATATTACTGGGCAGACCATGGATTCATGAAATGAAGGTAGTACCGTCAACATATCACCAATGCTTAAATTTTCCTTATAATGGAGCTGAAGTCAGTATTCCTACTGATACAAATGTCATTTGTAATGCATTGACAAAAGGTGCAGATACTTTTGTGCCACATAATAGGGAAGCCTCTCCAAATGAAGATCCAGAAACATTGATGAAAGACTTAGAAAAGAGATTGAAGATTATAGATACTGGCATGGATGGCTACAAGATAGAACTGGTACTATCATTAGTTTCTCTTCCTCCATCACCAAAACAATTGGGCAAACCATCAAAGGCTATGAGAACACAAACTTCAGCTCTGAATACTATATATGATGGTCTCTTTATACAGTCTTCTACCTCTTTGGTAGATGAAATAGAAGAGGATGTTGTGCTTAACTGGCTTTTTAAGGAAGATAGTCCAAATGAGGAGGTACGACATTGTGAGATTTCCTCAAACCAATATGGTCGTGGTTACAAAATGATTCAGCACATGGGGTACTCAGGTACTGGTCCTCTGGGCAAACAGAAAGAAGGTATTACTGAACCAATTCTACAAACCAAATCCACACATGCTAAGGCTGGACTGGGATACAATCCGAAAAAGACATTAGAACAAAAACATGTTTCTAAGTCTAAGTGCTCAAAAAATATATCGCCTTTAATATTACATGAAGCAGACACTAAACAAACAAAAGTAGAGTGTAGAAAAGAGAAAGAGGAATCAACAGTCAAGAAAGAAGAAATAGTCAGTGCCTAGGCTTTGATGGTATCAGCTATGATAATACAAGAAGTTGAGGTTCTTGGGGATATAAAAGATGAAGTGGTAAGAATCCAAGAATTGTTTGCACCATTAAAATTTCTAGTAACATATACTAGTAGGCAACAAGTAGATGATTCAGAGACTGATTCAAACGAGTATGAATGGGGTCCTGACTATCTTTCAGACACATCCACTACAGAAAATCCAGAAGAATCTAGTGGTTTCATAGATGATACTCAAGAGCTAATGCGAATAAAACTAGAGAAGGAAATACAAGAAATTAGACAAAAGAGGCAAGCAAATTATGAAAAAGGATTGAAAGAAGGAAGAATACTAGAAAGTTTCTCATTTATGTGCCCTTATCCTAAAACAAAACAAATCAGTTATAGCACTACACAGGAAGAGTTGGAAGCTACAAAACAAGAACTAGTCATCAGTCAAGAAGAAGTTGAATGGAGTAGATGACCACAAATCATAGAAACAATGAGATCATGTCAACAGGTGTGTCAGATACAAATGACAAATGAACCACAATATGAAGGAACTTGTAGCATTAAAGATGTTGGTATTGATACCATACATATGCTTACTAAATCACTTGAAAGAGGCTTAGAAACTTCATTCGATGACTCTGATGACTTTAATGAAAGTCTTATTCATGATGATATCCACTTAGCCTCAAATTCTAAATCATCTGATACAAACAATGAAAAGTTGCCTACTAGTCTTATTGTTGTTAAACCATGATATGACATCCAGTCTAGTGTAGTAAACAATGTTACAAGTATGTCTATTGGATTAGATTGATTAACTATTAACATGAAATTTAATAATCGTGATCTAACTCTTCCTCATCTCGAGACACTTACACAAGGTATCATTCTAGAACTTGACTTTTTGATCCACAGCTATAATAACAATATCGTGAACGCTCTTGAACCTATCCAAAATTTGTCCTTAGTACATCCCAAATTGATTGACTATACTTTAAGGAATCAACCCATGGATATACCTACTTTTACCAATGACTATACATTATCCTATTATCTCAATGCAGTCAAACCTATAAACTCTTCCACCAATGAACAGAGTGAGAATATGACTGAAGCGGATATCAAGTATCTTAGTCGCAAAAACAAGAAAAATAAAAATAAAAGATCTGATGGCCAAAACCATATTGTGGTGGTGTCAGAATCTAAAAAATAGAAAATAAAGAATATACCTAAAGGTGAAAACCTCTTTGAGGCACCTGAAGGTGAGATACTTGGTATACTACCTAGTCATTTCTAGGAGTGGTCTTCCATATTGATTGAGCCAACTTAACCAGTGAATATTGGGAATCAAGAGACAAGACAAATCATTCATGTAGCTCAATCACTATCAACAGAAGCATTGAAGGATTTCACTCAGCTATTCTCAGAAAAGAAAATAAACTTTGCATGGACGTACTCTGATATGCTAGGCTTGGATCCTGATCTCATTATGCACCATCTCTCAATCACACTAGGAATAAAACTAGTTAAACAAAAACTCTATAAGATGCACCTGCATGTAGCATTATTGGTCAAAGCTTAACTAGAGAAATGGCTCAAAGCTAGATTTATCAGAGCAATAGATTATGCTGAATGGATTTCCAACATAGTGCCTATGTCAAAAGTAGATAAATCTATCAGAGTTTGTACAAATTTTAGAGATCTCAACAAAGCATGTCCAAAAGACAACTTTCCATTTCCAAATATTGATATGATAGTCGACATGATAGTTGGGTATGAGATGTACTCACTAATGGATGGATTTTCCAGTTACAATCAGATTAAAATTGCTCCTAGAGATCAAAAAAAGACAGCTTTCACCTGTGCGTGGGGAACCTTTTGCTGGAACGTTATGCCATTTGGGTTAAAGAATGCAGGGGCGACCTATCAAAGAGCAGTTACAACCATCTTTCATGGCATGATGCATAAGAATATGGAAGATTATGTTGATGACACCTTAGTGAAGACTATGAAAAGATCAACACATATTCAAGAGTTAGGTCCTATACTTGACAGAATGGAAAAATTCAAGCTTTGATTAAATCCAAAGAAGTGTGCATTTCGAGTGACATCTAGTAAACTACTTGGCTACATCATTTCAAAGAAGGGAATCGAGGTTGATCCTGAGAAGGTCCAAGCTATAATGGAAATGCCACCTCCAAAGAACATCAGTCAAATGAGAAGTCTACAGGGACGTCTCCAATCCATTAGAAGATTCATTTCTCAGCTAGTAGACAAGGTTCAACCTTTTACAAAAGTATTGAGAAAAGGAATAATATACAACTGGGATCCACCGAACAACATCTTCAGCAGATAAAAGAGTACTTATCTAATCCACCGATATTGATGCCACCTATTCAAGGTAAGCCACTAATCTTATATATATCAGCAACTGATTTATCACTGGGGGCACTTTTGGCACAACAGGATGACAACAAAAAAGAATGAGCTATTTATTACATCAGTAGGACATTGGTGTCTTATGAAATGAGCTACATTATAATAGAAAAAGCATGCTTGGCATTAGTCTTTGCATCATAGAAACTAAGGCACTATATGCTAGCACATTCAGTCAAGTTGGTGGCCAAAATTGATCCACTCAAGTATCTTCTTAATAAAGCAACACTCACTAGAAGATTGGCGAAATGGGTAATGATCCTTACAGAGTTTGACATTGAATATGTGGAACACAAAGCCATAAAAGGATAGGTAATTGCTGATCAACTTGCTGAAGCTCCACTTGAGGATACTCAACCACTACACATTGAGTTCCTAGATGAATCAATAATGCATCTTACTCAACAACCCTGGAAGATGTTCTTCAATGGTTCCTTTACTTAAAATGGTTCAGGTGCTGGCATATTATTTATTACTCCTTAGAAGTATTCAATCCCAAAGTCTTATAAGATTGTATTCCCTTGCACAAACAACATTGTAGAATATGAAGCTTTGGTGAATGGGATAAAACTAGCTATTGAATGGAAGGTTGTTGAATTACATATCTATGGAGATTCTCAACTGGTCATCAATCAGATCAACGATACATATCAGACTCAAGATGAGAAATCGATGTCGTACAAGAGGATGGTGGACAATCTCAGGAAGTACTTTGCTTTTGTATCATTCCAATAGATTCCTAGATCAACGAATAGAGCAGTAGATGCTATGGCCACCTTGGCATCTATACCTGAGTTACAGGAGTCAAATTTTTGCTTTTATTTCCTGGTGGAAGAGTTATATTACCCTTCTTATGATTCTCCTGAGACCCAAATAGTCTGTTCTATTATTGGACATGACTCATCCTGATACAGCCACATCTATTCCTATCTATGCTATCAAATTACCCCTAAAAACCTTACTCGTAATGAGAAAAGAAACCTAACTCGAAACGCTTTGCGGTATGTTATCATAGCTAATGATTTATTTAGACAAGTTTTGGATGGTACACTGCTTAGATGTCTAGAAACTGAAGAATCTAAATGTGCATTATTGGAAGTCCATGAAGGTATTTGTGGATCTCATTGGAATGGTTTTACTTTAGCTTGAAAACTATTATGGGCTGGCTACTTCTGGCTAGAAATGGAAAAAGATGCCATAAAATTTTCTAAGACTTGTGAGAAATTTCAGCTTCATGGAAATCTCATACATGCCCCGGCAAGGGACCTCATAAAATTTATAACACATTGGCCTTTTCAGCAATGGGCCT
Organism: Cryptomeria japonica; assembly: GCF_030272615.1. NCBI lineage: Eukaryota > Viridiplantae > Streptophyta > Pinopsida > Cupressales > Cupressaceae > Cryptomeria > Cryptomeria japonica. The sequence goes on from NC_081412.1 coordinate 59,467,076, forward strand.
TTGATCTCATTGGTCAGATATATCTGGCTTCATCCAATAGACATAAATTCATCATAACTGCCACTGAGTATTTTACCAAGTGGGTAGAGGTAGTTCCGCTCATCAAAGCAACTGGTAAACAAGTCGCCTTGTTCATCTAGAACTATATCATTTGCAGGTATGGGACACCTTCATCCATCGTGACTGATAATGGAGGACAATTCAAGAATAAATATTTGGACGAGCTTTGTGAGAAATTCAAAATAAAGCAACACTAGTCATCAGTATATTACCCTCAAGGTAATGGACAAGCTGAAGTGTCTAACAAAAACCTACTGACTATCTTGCACAAAACAGTGAACAAGTTTGGGAAGGATTGGCATCTGCAACTCAATCCTACACTATGGGCTTACAGAACAAGTATCAGAACACCTACTAGGGCTACACCTTTCTCTTTGGTGTATGGGTCTGAAGCAATATTACCTATTGAAGTAGAAATACCATCTCTAAGAGTTTATTTGCAAGGTCTTGTTACTGATGAAGATCATAGAATATCTAGATTGCAAGAACTCGAATTGTTGGATGAGCATCGACAAGTGGTGTTTGATCATCTCAGAGTGTATCAAAAGAGAATGTCCAGAGGATATAACAAGAAAGTTTGACAAAGAGAATTTCAAGTTGGTGACCTAGTTCTGAGAGAAAATCCAAAAAATCAACAGTTTCGAGACAATAAAGGGAAGTTTGAACCCGACTGGCTGGGTCCCTACATTATTACTACAGCATACGGCTATGGTGCCTATCAACTCTCAAACTCAGAAGGAGAACAAATCCATGAACTGATTAACACCATCCACTTGAAGAAATTATTTTCTTAGCATTCTTTGCTCCAACAAACATGTACAGCTGAAAAAAGTCCTGAAAAAAATCCTAAAAATCAGAAAAAGTCCTGAAGAAATCCAAAAAAAATAGAAAAAAGAAAAAAGAAAAATATAAAAGAAAAATAATTGCCCTAGTGAAAACTTGGTAAACAGGCACCTTGGTAAAAAAAAATGAATCTCTGCCAAGCAGGTGAAAACCTGGCAAACAGGCGCCTCTTGTACTCAAGCGCTTCATCTATCAATGCAATGTTGGCATTTCCCGCTTTCATGCATCTTTTTCTTTCGCTTGTACATATTTTCAGTCACTTTTGTGACATCCTGGTTTGTTGGAACCCTCATGACTTGAAACTGATCAATGTCCTAGCTTAGGTTACTCGACAGAGCACATTACATATCCTAAGCAGTGTCAACCAAGTCATTTTTGTGTTAGTGAAACCTGGTCATCCACTCTGAGTCAGTCACCTATCTCCTAACTACCAAAGAGTTTTATCATTGAGTTCACAAGAAAAACAACATAATGGAAAACATTCACTAAACAGTTTGAGCTATGAATGAAAATTTTCTTTGTATGTTATCTTTTATATTGATTTTTCATTATTCTCCCTCTGAGTAACTCGAGGAAGTCTATTGTGACTAAGAGGAGCAAGGATTGGGGGCATAATATTTTCTTTGTTTTTTGCTTGTAGGAATGAACTTTATGATCTAGAAACATATAAATTATCTAGGTGTCTATGATAAGAGCCTTCACATCAAGGTGAAATCGTCTCACATAACTCGACTCCACTTATTTGTATGCTGGAAGGAGGTCCATATCATTTCTTTGTTTGTTTTGAGGGAATTTCTTTATGATGCAATTCGGGTCCCTATGAAATCTGTCCAAGGATATGAATGAAAAAGGGGTCATTGCAGACAAGATAATTAATATTGCACATTGAAAAAGAAAAGAACTCTAACCTGCCTGTTGTATTCGTTATGCTCAGTGATGAATCTTAAGTATTTTAAATCTAGTGACTAGGTTTAGGTTGCATTTTACACATCATTTTTCATATCATTTCTCACTTTTGTGAATCTAGAGTCATTTCGGTATGGTCATAATCTCTTTATCTTCTGAACAAGAGCTGAAAGCATCATCATTTCTTATGCTAAGTGGTCTTTTTATCATCATTTCTTTGATTGAGTACTTGTGTTTTGAGATGTTTAGCTACATACATTTCCTTATTACTTATTTGCATTATCATTTATTTGCATATCAAAGAAACAAAAATATACATTCATAATCATTTGCATTACACACATTTATATGGAAAAGAAATGCGTACATATAGAATAAAGCATATAAGAGACATCTCATAAGCGAATCAACACAAGTACAATGAAGTTAAATCAGATCTCGTATATATATAATGTCAAGTATAAGAGTACAAAATGATGTCCAATGACATATACAAACTCCCATCGGAGCAAGAATCATATAGGCTACAAAAAATGGGTGTGTCTACAAAAAAATATATATCCAAGCTACAAAAAAATGAATCACCTAGCTGGCGCCCTCTCCCTCATCGCCTGGTGGAGGAGCAGGAGCCTGATGCCTGGGATCTTGTCAAGGTGCTCATGCTCCCTCTGATCTAGCCATATACTATGAATAGGGTTGCACCTACTGTGCAACAGGAACTGCAACACTATATGTCGCCACATAATAAGTTGCCCTACTGCTCTAGAGAAGCACCTCCTATTGTAGAGACTCTATCTTTTCTCTTGACTCTACTCTTAATGCTATGATCTAGCAATCACGCTCGGCCCTAACCTTGACTAGCTATCGGTCTCACTCTGCCAGCTGAGTCCGAGCCACTGTCAACTATGACTATAGCTCTACAAGACGTGCTCTCATCGACCATCCCGTGTCAGCCTCATGCTCTCTTGCAGGCTCTCCACCACCATCTCCATGGCCATCTCCACCTGTGGCTCCGCCCTGCTCATCCCACCACTACCAGACCTACCTCGGAGCTACTTGCTCTTCCTCTCCGCCACCCAACCTCATGCCTACTCTCCCAAGGGATCCACCCTCACCCCTCTGTTTTCCAACATCAGCTGGCACCCTACTGCTGCTAGCACCAGGACCACCACCAGTCTATCATGGAGCCTCTGATCTTTGTGCCTATCCTTGCCTCTGGCCCTGTCCCTATGCTGATGCAGGGGCATTATCCTCCACATCCTCAATTTGAGGAGCCTACTCTCCCGGATCTATAAATTGAGGGAATAAATGTTGCTGAAAGTAATCCCTATACTGAGGCAATACCCCCACATTCACTACATCCTTTAGGTAATCCAATCTCAGGCAATGTAAACCTATCAGCTCTTGCATAGCCAAAGCATACGACAACCATGGAGACCATCCCTACCTCTCCTCATCAACATAGCGAGCATACGTTGTATACTCTTGCGAGATCCCCTGAGGTCGGCCATACTGCCCCATCACTCGTGAAATGATGAATTGCTCCACAATAGTTTGTGATCTCCTGATCAGTGGGCGTGTCACAAAAAGGTCCCTATGAACCCTCTGCCAGTCATCCCACAACTCCAATCCTCTGTATGGTCTCTAGACAACTGTTAAAAGGTTGTCAAGCTGTCGTCACCAAAAATCTATCTTGCCCAGATGGGGCTACAGAATATATCTGCCATACCTGTAAATAATCAGTTGCCCTGGCTCTCTGCTATCATCAACAATTGGCCAACAAATAGGAAGGTGCTCCCAAGCCCACACCTATAAAATGTATACACCCGTGGCCATGCTCCACCCATCTCTGTAAATAATCTCATGCATCTCTTGATACATGTGGGCCAATAAACAAGAGCCCTAGTCAAGTCTCTGAGGGGTCTCTATCAACCTCTCTAGCATTTGGCCCCATCTACTTTGGAAACCCTGCTGCCCTCTGTCCGACATCAAGAAGCAACCAATGAACCCTACTAGAACACATGCCAGGGGATACTCCTCACTATACCTTCTCAATAGAATATCCCAACTCATGGAACGAGTCAAAATGTCGGGGTCCTTGAATACATTCCTAAGAGCCTGTAGTCCAGGTAACAACGTAGTATCATAATCCACCTTATCCCTAACAAAAGGGAGATGAAGGATCCTATACACATTCTCAGGAGTGATAGTCAACTCCCCAACTAGCAAATGAAATGTATTCAGCTTCGAATGAAAATGCTCAACCAATACCATGAGAATTCTGTGGTTCACATGGATATCAGGTAATCATAATAGATGAGTCAAGCCGCATAAGTCAACATGAGTCTGCTCAACCTCAGATAGATGATAAACTAATGCCATCGTAGGTGGATATACACATCTGAAGAGCATAGGAGGTAATCAAACCTGCAAAAACCCAACAACAATCATCAAAAAACATTCCAAATGAGCCTACAAGAGAAGTTAAATATCATGCAAATCCAAAACCAAAATTTCATGTTTACACTTTCAAAAATGATCATTGTCTTTTGAATGACAAAATGGTCTTTTAACAGACCTATCATACGACACAAGGGTGGACTCCGTACGACAAAACTAGTAGGCTCAAATGAAAAGAGATTTTTTACCAATTTCTCGTACGAGATAGGATCTTGTCTCGCACGATAAACCGAGACACCCGACCCAAAACCCATGAAAAACATCAAAAAAGCATTAAAAAATTCAAAATTGGAAACATAAAGAGGCTTAAGATCGATCACTTACCGCTGGCTCATAGTTTCAGGGTCGATTGTGACATCTCTGGCACTCAAATCGATGTTGACGAGTAGGGACCACCATTTTTCATCCCATATATAGCCTAAAACCTAATTTTTCAACTTGCTCCGATGGTTATGAAAATTGTACCCTTAGCTAATTTGCCTACTCTGATTCCATTTTCGAGATTGAAATTAAAATTCGAGATCATTTTGCTAGCCAATTTCACAATTTTGACCACTTAGCGCTTTTTTCATCAAATGCTCATTCTTTCTTCAAATTGTGCTCAAATTTTAACGCTGAATCTTACTTCAGTTTCATTCTACACATCAACATTTTGATCAACTCTACGCTCAATTTCTCATCAATCAATGCCAAAATTTTCAAAAAATCCTCAGAATCAATTTGTGCTCAAATTAGTTATTTTCGCCAAACAATTGCCTATAATCAATCCCTCACTATCTTTCAATCAAAAGTCGAGCAAAATATTTTCAACTAAAGGAAATCAATCCTTATTGCTAAGGGGCATCTCAGCTTCATCGCTTCACATCAAGTTGAGATCCCTCGATCATATGAATCGAATCAATCGCTAGGGGCATATCAGTTTCATTGCTTCAAATCAAGCTCATATTTGTCTTTCATCTAAATTAATCTCTTAACATTAATCAGTTGCATCCCTCCAAATCAAGCTGATTATTCATTTAAACTCAATCAAAAGTTTCAAGTGTATCTTTGATCACACTAAATCTAAGCAGGTGTTCAGTATTTGTTTCTTGATAAAGCTGAATGATTTATTCTTCGCTCATCGTGTCTTGATCAATAAAGTTCAAGATCAATTTTTATCATCACTCACTGTATCTAAGATCAATCAAGTTCTAGATTAGTAAGATCTTCTTCTTGATCAATCAAGTTCAAGTTTGATATCTTTGTTTTCTATCGTTCCTCAGTTCAATCAAGTTCGGGATCAGTATCACTTTAATCAGACTTCATTCAGCTTTGTTGCTTCAAATCAAGCTAAACACCTTGCTTTTCATCTAGTTCGTGATCAATCAAGTTCAGAATTGGCATCTCCTAGACATCACACATTCTTTGAACCAACGCCTTGCTCGAACATTAATTCAAAGAGGGGCAAATGTAATATCCTAAAATTCGTCATCTAAACCATGGGCCCCTAATCTCGACAACATCACCAAGGTCCTAAACAAAGGCAATTAAATCAATCTTGAGCACATTATTAATTCTTTAATCATCAAATATCACATGGCAAATCAACTACTCAATATTAATTAAATATTTATTTAATTAATCAAATCATTTCCAATAATATCATTTTGATCAATTATCCCATTTTAATTTATTAAATATCCTTGCATATTTAATTAATTAATAAATTTGCCATTCAATCATGCAAAATGGATTAATTTATTACCAATAGTTGAATTGAAAATAAAACAAAAATAATTGAATTGAGAGAGAAATCAAACTTGAGATATTATTTCTTTTTCTAAATTTAGAACTTGAAATCAGAAAAGTAATTTAATTGAATTATTGAATTATTCTCTAAAATTAGAACTCAAAGCTTTTCAGAAAAAGAAGTTCAGTTGCATTGAAAAGACCTTTTTCTTGAATAAATTAAAGAATTATTTATTTTCATCATATATGCATGGAATTAATTTATTATTATTTTCCAATGCAACTTGGACTTCTAATTTGAATGCATTTCAATTAAACTATAATTGGAATCTATCTCAAGGTTAACTGAACATGATTTCTCAATTATTTTCAATTAATCCTAAATTGAGCTTTTTCATCATTTCTCTTGTGATTCTCTATAAATTCAGTCTTCAACTCTCATTCCAATTCACCCCAGAGATTTTTAAGAACACACTTGGAGATTATTATCACGCTTATTTCACTCTGGAGTCATTGAAGATTATTGTGCTTTTTAGATTATTTGCATCCATTTTACATCCATTATTGCTTCCATTGTTGCTTGAAATTGATTATTTGCTTGAATTATTCATCCATCTTGCATCCATATAGCTTAATATCATATAGATTAAATCTTTCATCTTGGTGTAGTCTAGTCACTGGTATTGCTTATAAAAATCTGAGAGCAATCTTATGCTCGCATCTTTTAGAAGGCAATTGGTCACTTTGCTATGGTTTATTATTTATTGATTATTGATTACTAACCATGCATATAATGACTTAATTGAAGTGTTGTGCTTGCAGCTACAGGTTCACTTTTTCACACACACAATGTTGAGCATATAGCCGATGAGGCCTTGATTAATTTTGAGCCTACCCACACCTCTATATCAAATGAAGAACGAAAGGTGGTAGAGCTTTTAGAAGATGAAGAAGTAATGAGATAAATTCCACTTGAGCAAGAAGCCTTCCTGAATGAGTTCATAGATTCAGACCCCTTCTCTAACTACCATGGTACTGACCTAGGTACCTATTGCATTTTTGAAGAAAATCAGATCATCCCAAAGCTTACTAAGGATCCGTTCTCTGAAGAGTATTTGTCTTTGGCACTATGGGCCCTACACTGCGACGATACCAAATGCAAGATGGGCTCTGGAGCGAGAGTTTGTCTGGTGTAGGAGCACCTAACCCAAACATACACTAGGAGGTTAAATATCATTCCATGAATCATTTCACTCATATTTGAGTTTATATGGTCATTTTAATATATTTTGAGTCATTTTGTGAAGCATTGTAAGACATTTGCTCAAGATGTGTATTTGAGTCCTAATGTGGTCTAGGAGGTCACGTTGTGCAAATATGCCCATGGAAGGGTAAATAGGATGTAAATTTTTTTTTTGAGTCCATCTAAATGTATTTCAAGTGCACACGCAAAAATTATGGGTCATATTTATCAAAATGTCAAAATTGTCAATTGTGTCAAAAATGTTGTCAAGCACAAATTGCATTATAAAGTTTCAAACCAAGGATGTAATTCTTCTTGGGTAGTTTTAACTAACATATGGATGTGTGGTGGTTATAAAAACCATCACTTGGTTGAATCCAATGGTGTGTGTAAGATTGGAAGAAGGAAATGAATAACATTTGAAGTTTTTACACACTCCACATTGTTTTCTGGGTATAGCAGTCTGATCATTCAGGTTTTTTTAATGAAAAATAATTTGTATCCATTGGAAATGTATTGGATATGATAATTGCATGAGTTAAATTTGTTTTCCCTTTGGTTTCATTCAATTTCAACCATTTTGAAGCAAGTTATGCAAGCTTTGGTGAAAACTGTCAAAAAACCCTCCAAATTGGGGTTTGTGGAGAGTTTCACTAAAATCTTTTGATTGCACCATTGGAAATTGTTGTAAATTTGGTGTTTGATATAGGGTTGAATTATATTTCAAATTAATTCAGTTTCAATGTGATTGGTTAAGTATTTCATGAGATATTTGATGCCCTAGGTGGATTGGGAATGCAAATTTCTTGTCTTTTATGTAACAGTCAAAATGGTCTTGGTGCAGAGACCATAACTCGTAACTCCACTGTTAGATTGTTCTCAATTTTGGATATGCTTTTAGAAGCCTAGTTTTCAATAGCCTCATTGAAGTGATCTTCCAAATATACTTGGGTTTGAAAGTTATTAATAACTGACTACGGGTATATCAAACTATCATTAACTGGGACAACATAATGCATTGTTTTGGTCTCGATTAATGTTCAAAGGGTTATAAAATGATATGATGGATTTGATATTGGATTGGTTGGTTGATATTAATATTGTTTTGGACTATAGAATGATTATTTTGATCAGATTGTGCTTCTAATACAAGTGAAGATGTTGTGTTGAGATTGGAACTCCATGTTGATTTGGGGTTCTTGAAGGGTTTTTCATGATGCTCTCCTATCATTGTCTCACCCCCCCTTTGGGTGAACAAATCCTAAATCCTTTCCAGTTGCAATTCGCATGCTCAAATAATGAAGTGGAGTATGAAGGACTGATTCAAGGTTTGAACATGGTGGAAAGGATGGGTATTAAAAACTTGAAAGTCCTTGGCGATTCTAAGCTGGTGGTTCATCAAGTTCAAGGGATATCCAGTTCCAAGCATGTTTGCATGAGGTCTTACCATGCTAGAGTGTGGGATCTAATAGAGAGTTTTGATGCTTTCAATATCATAAGCATTCCTCAAAAACTAAATACCACAGTGGACCAAATGACCACCATCGAAGCACAATTTGATCCTGCTATGGACTTCCTAACTAGCTCCCAAGCAATTAGAGTGGTTGTCCGCCCGGCTATCCATGATAATGATACTTATTGGCAAGTGTTCAAGAGAAATGAATAGATTGCTTTGTTCATCCAAAGCTTGAGAGAATTTTCTGATCAGCTGCAACCTAAGATAAAAGAAGCCTACAAGAATTAGGTCATCCAACTGAGATCCAATAAGCTCCCTAATGGTTTGATCACTCTAGAGAACCTGTTTGACCATGAAAATGCTAAAAATTATAAGCGGAAGCTCACAAAAAAAAAAGAGGATTACGTTGAAATGTCAGTAAATAGTGGAAGAGTTCTCAAGTTAGGAAAGGGTGTTTCCTCCGAAGATAGAAAGTTGGCGCGATACTGTGATGAATATGAAGGTGTCATGGCTTGGTCTTATGAGGATTTAAGGGGATACGATATCAATATCATCCAACATACCATCAAGCTTGCAAATGAGGCCAAGCAGGTCCGACAGAAGAAAAGATCAGTTAAACCAAAAATTGAATCTCTCATGGCCCAGGAGTTGAAAAAGTTGATCGAATCAAGGATCATTTACCCCATAAAACACATTACATGGGTGTCAAATTTGGTCCCTGTTAGGAAAAAGAATGGAGATATCCAGCTCTGTGTAGATTTTTGAGATCTAAATCAAGCATCTCTCAAAGACCACTATCCTTTTCCATCAATGGAACAATTACTGAGCACGGTGGCAGGATCAGAATTGTTCTCAATGCTCAACGGTTTCTCAGGATATAACCAGGTAAGTGTGAAAGCAGAGGACTAGCACAAGATGACCTTCACCACTAAGTGGGGGATGTTTGCGTACCAAAAGATGCCCTTCGGATTGTCAAATGCTGGGGCAACCTTTCAAAGGGCCATGGATTTAGCTTTCAAAGAGATAATTAATAAGATCATCTTAATATACTTAGATGACCTGACTGTGTTTTCCAAACACCAGGAAGACCATTTTGACCATCTCAAATTAGTCCTCCAAAAATATCTTGAATTTGGGATTTCCTTAAACCCAAAAAAGTGTATCTTTGGGGTTCCTTAAGGAAAATTACTTGGGCATATAGTTTTAAAAGAGGGTGTTTCCATTGACCCATATTGGGTCAAAGCTATTAAAGACCTTCCCCTCCTGGTCAATAAAAAGGGAGTCCAATCTTTTTTAGGAAAGGTCAATTTTGTTAGTCGATTTATTTATGACTTTGCCGGAATCATAAGACCCATCACTCTCATGTTAAAAAAAGATATACATTTCAAATGGACTACTGAGGCCAATTTTTTTTTTGATGAAATAAAAATGCTATCTGCTCCACTCCCATATTGTCTAACCCAGACATGTCAAAGGACTTCATAATGTACATTTTTTCTGGTCAGCATAGAATCACCATGCTCCTAACCTAAAAAGATGCCCAAAAAGGAGGAGAGCATCCCATAGCTTTCCATTAAAAAACTCTTAAGGATTATGAGGCCCGATACAACTCTGTCAAAAAATAGGCCTTAGCCATTGTAAAAGGACTAAAGAAATTCAGGTATTTCATTCCCTGTAATAAAAAAATGTTGTAAGTAGCCCATCCCGCAGTAAGGGAATACATTATGGAGGGTGACATCACTAAAAAAAGGGCAAATTGGATCACCAATATCTTGGAATATGATGTCAATATCAAGCCAACAAAGCTCATTTGTGGGAGACGCCTATGTGGATATATAGTGCAAGAATGCGAGCCCCGCAATAATGAAGTGGCCATAGAGGAAACAATTGTGTTTTTGCCTGATGTTCCAAACAACAGCTGGATTGAAAAAAGAAAGCACTTTATGAAGAATGGGATTTTTCTCAAAAATCTCCCCCTGGCTAAGAGGAGATTTAACAGACTCCAAAATAGCAGTTTCCACTTAATAGATGGAACTCTTTTCAAAAGAAATTTTGATGGAGTCCTGCTCTATTGTGTGGACCAGAGCCAAGCTGATAATATCCTACATGAGTTCCACTATGGCTCCTCAAGGGCCCATTTCTCTGCACCCACAACCGCTATCAAGATTACTCAAGATGGGTATTTTTGGCCGTCCATGTTCAAAGATACACACAATTTAGTGAGGGGATGTAAAGAGTGCTAGTATTACATGGGAAGGAGTAAGAAAGATGCAATGCCACTTAGGTCCATGTTAGTGGAAGAGCCTTTCACTCAATGGGGGCTTGATTTTATTAGAATGATCAACCCCCCAAGTTCAACTGGACATAAGTGGATCCCGACTGCTACTAATTATTTCACCAGATGGTCCGAAGTTGTTCCTTTATAGAATTCATTAGAAAGCGAGGTGCTGGCTTTCCTAGAGGATCTGATGTGTCAATAAGGTCCCTTAAAAACTGTTATATCAGATAATGCGTGCACATTCACAAGCTCACAAATTACCCAATTTGCCCTCAGTAGAGGTGTTAATCTCAAAACCTCTTCTAACTACTATCCTTAAGGGAATGGACTTTCTGAGTCCACTAACAAAAACTTGATCAAACTTATTAAAAGGATAGGTTTTGAATACAAGAGGGAATGGCATCACCACCTAAGAAGCACACTATGGGTAGACTGCATAACCCCCAAGAAGATTCTAAAGTACTCCCCGTACAAGTTGGTATATGGAAAAGATGCACTTTTCCCCATGTCGCTAGAGATCCAGCATTGCAATTGCTAAAATCAATGGAAGTGGCCGAAAATGGCCCTATGGCTGTAAGATTGGCAAAGATTATGGAGCTAGAATAAGTGAGGGAGGCAGCCTTTGTGGCCCTCCAAGATAGACAGGAAGTCATCAAAAGATGGTTTAATAGTAAAAAGAGCTCTAATCTAGTCTTCACCCTCGGGGACCTTGTATTGAAATATAATGAGAAGGTGGTGAAGCCTGATCAGTACGCCATGTTTGACTACCTGTGGGAGGGATCTTTCTGCATTATACATTGCAAAGGTTTCAATTCTTTCAAGCTAGAAGACATGAATGGGGACCCCCTCCCAATCTCGGTTAATGGTTTCCACCTCAAACCTTTTCATTAAGTGTTCTGTCCCCTTTTAATGTATATAATGTTTTTTTTAGTGTCTATTTACCTTATTTATTCCCAGCTAGAATTAGGCAAGAAAATATAGAAAGATGAGTAAATAGAGAAAGAAGAGAAAATAGATAAAGGAGAAAAGCAAAAATTGATTATATTAAAAGCATTTTTGTATTTTCATTACAAACTTTGTAGGCTTTTGGCCTCTCCTTTTTCAAATCCAAGATGATGATTCATCACCTCTTCAATGGCTCTCTTTAGTCTCATCCTCATCAGCGTCAGGGGTTTCCTCTTCTCCCAGCCACTCAGAGTCATAGGTGCTCTCAAGCTTCCCGGGCTTGAAAATAACAGCTGGGTTTGGTTTCTGATCTGGCATCAAAATTCTTAGGAAGATATAGTCCCTTAATCTAGTATACCAGTCTGTACCTTCCGAGATCAGAACTATCAAATGGATGTGTAGAAGAAATTTTACAGCAAGCTCGACGGGATACCGATGAGAGGACAACATCATTGTTTTTAGCCTGCTAATGAGTGGGTGCCAAGCTACATCCTCGTTGTGTGTGATGAACCACTCCAGGTCAGACACTAGAGGAAGCCCTCAGAAGGGGATGTAGTATGCAACTAGATTCTCTAGTCTACCCAAGTAATCCTCAGAAAAGAGAGCCTTAGTCAGCTACATCGCTAGGAACCCAGACTGATCGCAATCCAACAAAGAGGCTATGAATAGCGAAAAAATATCAGTATTCACTCGGTATCAATCTAGGTTACCAATAAAATCCTCTCCAAGTATCTATTTGATGACTACTATTATTAAAGGATTCTTCTTATGCGTCATCCCCTGCAACCTCCAGTCGAAGATATTTCCCAAGAAAGTGACCTGCGCTTTGTTGCTGATGAGTCTAATTGGAGTATCCATTACTATAGAAGCTCTGTCATTAAAGCTTGCAATATGGTAAAAGAATGTCTGAAAAAGATATATTTATAGTAGAATTTTAGCAGAAAGATGTCGAATTCGCAAAGTGCATGCCTTCCCAAATCTCAATGTTTCCATCAAATCTCCATTAATTTGCGTCATGTGAATGGGATTGTTCTTAGAATATTGATGTCCTTTCAATTACCTCGAGAGGGAGGTTGATATGAGAAAATAGCCACATGTATGTACAGGTACATCGTGTTTTAAATACCAAGTTCCATCAGAGTGTTTCAGCCCATGCAAACTTTATTACTAGTTGATCCTCTCGATCAAAGGAAAGATTTGCCTAATGGAATTTTCCTTGAGTAATGGAAGACTAGCCAAAGGGATTATTGGGAAGCGGGAATGATGGCACCCTTCATCTGTGGGAGTTTATTACAGCAATATTTTGAGCTAGCATATATGTAAGTAGGTACTTGCCATTAAGCATTTTACTTTTGCAAAAGTCCAGGCACGTTTTGCATTTAAGGCTTGAAGCTCTTCCCTCTTATCTGTCTATTTTTTAAAAGAGAAAGAAAAGAAGACGAGCAAGTTTTATCTCCCAATTTTAGAATTTTTCTAGCAAGGAAAGGAATCTTTCTACCCATAATGGATTTTGAGGCTGCGTCCACAAGTGCTATTCCTGGAGGTTTCTGGGTTAATGTTTTCAGGGAACTATCCTATTTTGCACATGTCGTCCCTCCAAAGAAGGAATATCCAAAAATGAAGGCCAAGGCTAAAGCGATGGCCCAGAATGCGTATGCTGTTCTGGACTCCTTGGAAAATATTTTCAAACCTGATGTTCATAAGAAGCTCAAGAACCTCAGAGAGGCTTCTTTCTTGAGGATGCTTCATCACAGAGCTGACTCTCAAATCGTGGCAGTAAATTTCTGGAATAGTGGTGCTCCCTAATGCTTGGTTCCCATAGTCCTGTACTGCCCTAAGCTCGTAGCAGCTTGCGCAAAAGTTTTTGATCCCACCTCATGCTTTGTCAGTGGCTCCCTCCTGAGATTGGTCATATCTCCAAAAGCCATTAGGGAGATGATGTGTTGCCCGATATTAGAAGTAACAAAGGTTTTCTCATAAAGCTCAATGGATGAGTTTTGGAGCACTAGGAGAGACACTTTGACTTTCTGTCAAAGCACTCTCAATCAAAGTCTGTCTGCTAGACTTTTGAAGTTCCCTTTGTCCTATAGTGATCTAAGCCAAGATGACCTCAAGGATGTCTCTTCTACCCTAGCATGGTTGTGTGGTCATGACAGTGACCGAGATATCACAGCCTCCATGATGGTTTTCTCTTCAAATGTAGGAAGGAAAGGGAACTGTTTCACTTTGACTTCTCTATGACTATTGCTAGAGCCATTATTAAGAAATTATCTAAGTTCCAATAGTTGTAGCGCTTCAAATTCTCTTCAGTATTGGTGCACCTACTTTTGCACCAAAATGAGGTTTTCTTTGGACAGTTCATGCGCTTGGCCACTTACGATGAATCTGGAAATGTAATGTCAGTGTCCTATTGGACACCTCTACTACTGGCCTCCTATGATTCATATTAGTTTTCATATCTGTTCATGACTCCCGTGCTCAGAGACCTTAGAGCCATCCCCAATGAGTCATTATCCCATTTCTCCTAGATCCAAATGAACCAGATGCAAAATGAGCACCCTCCTTGCGACGGGTTCGTGGGCCTTGATTTTTTTCTCATCTGGGTTAATGGGTTCTCTGAAGAACCTTTTCGGCTGCCCACTTATGTAACTGATCAATCCTTGGCTCTTGAAATGGCAAGGTAGTTGGTGAGGATCGAAGGAGCCATTGGGGTAGGAAAAAATGGTACCTCTATCACCGAAGATAACAAGGCCATTGGCCCAATCACTCTAGTGAGAAGAAAAATTGTAGAAGAGATCCTAACATCAAAAATGATGTAGCTTGGTTTTGTAGTGATTGATGAATCTTCGAGCTATGACCCTAATGATTTCTTAAGCAAAAGAAAGAATGTCATCAAGGATGAGCCTTAGAATTCATGGGTAGACCGCACGAACCCTCGAGTTGATGACCCAAACTTGTATGTGGGCCCTGATGATTTTCCTATCTTAAGATGCCCTCCATGGCTAAAGTTCTATTCCCCCTTGTAGAAATTCAACTCTGCAAAGCCTATCCCTCGGGCGTTGTTGGAAAATATGAAGACTTTAGTTTGGTCCAGAAGGAAAAGGGAAGATTTTTGGGTCTATCGGCAAGAGGTAAATCAACCTAGCACTAGCATTGGAAATGCCCCTTGGATGAGCATTTTGAACAGGAATGGTGTAAGGTAAATAAATCTGATGATGAGACAGTTGACAGTTCCTCACACAGGGACTGGTCTCCTAAGTTTGTTGTGCGGGAGGAGGTAGAGGTTATAAATATTGAAAGGCAAGATCTAGAACCACAAATTCTCCTTTCTTTGGATAGCATAGCTCAGAGACCTCATTCATAGGATGGTAAGAGGTGGTCTGAGAAGCAGTCCCGTGAAAGCCCTCCGAAGAAGGGGCAACATCCTAGCACATTAGGAGGGAGCCCACCCTCTCAAATTCCAAAAACATCCTTAGATCTTCAGCGATCGACACCTTCCACTATTCAAGTACCCCCCTATTTTCCCTCATCTCTAGCTCAGGATATTTCTTCAGCTGTCCCCATGACCACAATGTAGGCCTCAGTCCCTACTACTCTCACTTTAGCCCCAATGGGTACACCGGTTGATCCCCAAAATGTTCTCCCATAGGTCTCTATCCCTTTCCTAGCAACAACTTTTATATCCATAGTGTTTCGGTCGCCAACATCAGAAACAACCCCCATTTCGCATAGGCTAGGTTTTGGAGAATCCTCTCTTTAGGTTAGGGGAGTAGTGTCCTTAAGGTGTTTCCCATTAGGAGCTCCCCCCTTTGTCCCTTTATTTTCCCTGTCAGCTCTGGCCCATCCCATCTAGACTACTTTCGTTAGGCCCATTTCGCAATTCCCCTTTGTAGTTCCTCCTAGTGCAGCTTTTGCAGGTCAAACTATTGATAATACAGATGAGTTTCAGTAGGAAGTTGCTTATGATAGAACTGCTCACCTTGGTAAGACAGGCAAGTGAAAGGAAAAGGAAGGTGCTTGTCTAGCCCACCCTCATTTGCAAACACTTTTCAGTGAGCAAAAGGATTGTCTCTACTTTGCAAATCTTTTTCTCAAGGTTGACAAGTCAGAATCTCAGATGAGACCAAATGATTACACACTACATGCCATCGATGTTAGTCTTCAAAGTGCCACAACATCTGACAAAGTAGAGATGATGGACGAGACTTCAAAATCCGTATGCACATATTTTATCAAGAAGAGTCACCATCTGGAAAATCTCCAAGTGGAGAATGCTAGTCTCCGAGATTCCCTCACCCAGTAAAGGAAGGAAGATAAAGCCCAAAGCTCAGAAACCAATTGTCTGCAAAGCCTACTAGCTTAGGATAATTTAGAAAAAAGGAAGTTGCAGTTGACCTTCAACAATGTGATCTCTCAGCTAAAAGGCCAAGACGCGACAAGGAACGTGGCTATGAAGCAATTGCAAGAGAAGGATGTGGAGATACAACAATTAAAGGCAACTTCTAGGGATGTTACTTAGGTCCAAATGGAGCTGCATGAAGAAATCCTTCTAAAAGAGGATTATTCCCATCAACTGAATGAGGCCCAAGTATCATTGTCTGAAGAAAAGACAAATTTTGAACCAAAGCTAAAAGCAAGAGAGGCTAGTCTTGGACAATCCGATGAGCGCATTTCAGAGTTGGAGACTCTTTTGCAACATGAACAAAATTGTACATCACAGTTGCAGAAAGATGTCCGAAATGGAGAGGCAAAAACCCTTACTTTGGAGAATTAAGTGGCTATTGAACAAAGAAAATATAGTCAGCTCCAGTAGGAGAAGATTGCGAAGGATAATGAAATTTCAAGATTGTTGAGCATTCCACCTCCGGAGCAGATTTCTCAAAGAAATTATACCATGTTGAAAGAGTTGTATGTTTCTCATTGGGAAAAGGTAAAACAGTACTACCCTTCCCTACAGCCTATGCTAAGATTTCTTAGTGAAGCATAGTCCCTCTGTGCTGAGGCCAATGCCCTCATTAGCAGTTCCATGCTTGTCAACAGTCCTAAGTTCTCGATAGCCCAGGGTCTTATTCGGTTGTTGTATTCTTCTCAGGATGAAGGATTAAGGGAGAAAGAGATTGCTGACCATCGATAATTGATTAGAAAGATAAATGATTTTATCAACCGGCACAGGATAATCATGTAGGCTTCAACAGCCCTTGCACCCTTACAGTTTTTAGTTTCGGACATCAAGTGATGTTTAGAGAGGTTTGTTTCATTGGGATTGCCTTCTCCATTTCCCATGGATGATACTGTGTTAGGATTGAGGAAATATTAAGCCAGGTTGAGCATTTACAACAAGATAGAGCTTTCCTGCAATGCCTAGGCAATCCTATTTGGCAACCAAGGTGGAGTGTCTTTTACACCCTTTGGCCCAACTCTCTGCTCTCCTAAAGTAGGTCTATGATGAACCTGTACCCTTACCTTTTGATGAAGTGATTTTCCTAGATCAGTATTTCCAGAATTTAGAGGCACAGGTTACACTCTCTGAGGATGAATGGTTGTCTTTGCAGCAGGCCTTTGATCTACTCTGTCCCATTTTTGCATGAACTCTGGTCTATGAGCCAACAATTTTGGGTTCTCATATTCTGCAGGCAGAATTTCCCCTTTCAGTCGCCAAGAAATGTTCACATTAAAAACCCCGTGACTAAGGTTTTCGGCTGGGTTACTTTTTTTTGCCTTTTTAGTTTTCTAGTAGCACATAGCATACAAGACAATTGTCAGCTCAATGTTACTCCCTCGATCCATATTTAGCATTCAGTTTTTGGAGTAGCACGACGGTGACAAATGGAAAGACGTGTTGACTAGGTTTCTTTTTGAGGCCCACCTTTTAGCACAGTAAGCAAATGGTTACCTGACACCGTCATGTTTTGGCAGGTGCATTTTTGTTTGAAAGGATTTTCTAGCTTGCTTATCTGTGGTTAGCGAAATCTTTTCAGTTTATGACAGTATGAAGATCATTCTAGGTAGGGAGTGAAGTCTCGAGACCGTTTTGTTGGGTGTGATCTTCATGGTGACACCACATGGTTTTCTATTCGAGTGTGGTTATACCTTTTTGGCATGTTGGGAGTTGGTTTCTAGAACCGCAGGCTTTATTTATGCTTGTTTTTTTCCCTGTTAGAGGGGTTCAGAGCTTTTCAACAACAATTAAGTTTACTTAGTAGGAATTTTAGCCTTTTAAAACTATTACTATTTTCTGGAGATGGTTATTCAAATTGTGCATGCAGCCTTTTTGATACTTCTTTTAGTATTCTTTGATGGTCTTTTCTATGTTGTTCTATTAGAATTCCAATAACTTTGGGAATACATTTATCTAATATTTTGCTGATTAAACTATGTTTTACACTTGTTATCTGGTAAATGCATGATGAGTATTTCCTTATGTTGCCAAGAAATTTAATTGTATCTTGGTTATGTTCCTGATTTACACTTGTATATTGTTGAATGGGCTTAAAAAATCATATGTACTTGGGTTTTGTATGCTCATGTCTTTTAAAAAATGCTTTGGTGTATCGCCTCAATAGTCTAGATTTACTGTTCATTTTCCATAAGACTGTTCATTTCCAAGATAAAATTTAGAGTCAACACATACTCAATATCAAACTCACTTAGAATCATGATCCATTTTGCTAGTCATCCTGTCAATGTTGCCTTACTGAGAAAATACTTCAAAGAATCAATTTTAGCTATCAACTTCATGGAGTGAGATAGTAGATAGTGTCTTAATTTTTGAGAAGCAAAAACTACCGCCAAGCATTATTTTTCTATTGGGGAATAGTTGAGCTCGTATCCCACTAGTGTTCTGTTGATGTAGTAGATGGCCCGCTCTTTTTCTTCATTATCCTATTGTGCAAGAAGAACTCCTAATGATACTTCAGTGGTCGATACATAGAGTAATAATGACTTTCTTGGAATTGGTGACATTAGAACTGGTGGTTGCATGAGACATGCCTTGATCTTGTTGAATGTGTCCTCTCATTCATGGTTCCATTTGAAATGAATATTTTTATGCAATAGATGAGTAAATGGTTGACATTTATTTGCTAGTTGAGCAACAAATCTCCTGATTTATTGGAGTCTTCGTTCGAGTGATCTAAGTTGACTCATATTCTTGGGAGATGCCATTTCCATGATTTCTTTGACCTTAGCTGGATCTACTTTGATACCTCTGTTGTTCTAAAAAATGAGCAAACCAAGTTCACTTGCAATCTATCTATGAAATAGTCAACTTCATATAATGAAGAACTTCAAGACTTGGACAACATAACAAGGATATGAATCCTTCTACTCTTCAGGCTCTGCAAGACCAATGTGGGTGTACCTTTGATGCATTGACTCAGACCCATTACACACATATGGTGGCATCAATAAAAGTAGATAGATCTCATAAGACTTAACAACTAGGAGGTTACTACAGATGGGCTAGATCTACATTGAAATCTCAACTAAGTTGAAGCATGAGATAGGTGGAACAAACTAAAACTACAAACATAAAAGAAAATGGATATTTGAATATTAAAAATCTCTAAGAATCCCAAGAATCTGCAAGACCAGTGCCTTATCTAAGGGCAATAGAGTCATACATCAAACTGTAAATGAGAACCTCTACTGTAAGTGCATCTTCATATTGAAATATTCATGCATTAATTCCTTGCATAAATGCATTACTTAGCTCATTCACAAAATCATCATATCTTGAATATATATTCCATTATTTATGATTGATTACAGAGTTTAAATTCTTCCTTGAAGAATACCTACAAACAATCACAACAATCTCCTTGAGATGACAAATTCCAGCCTCCTTGAGGATTTGATTTGTAACAAAGAAATACATATATAGAGAAAACTTTGTGTGAATTTATGCATGCCTTACATACATATAAACCTACAACAAGAAACACCTACAACAAGAAGATATACTCCATTAATTGAAAGAAGACATTACTATAAAAACTCTAAAAGAAAAAATCAGAGCTAAAAACACAGAATATGGAGCTCTTCTCACAAAATTTTTGCAACCCCTTACAAATGAGAAAACCTCTAAATAAGAAGGAAGAAAATAATTTGAGATTTCATTAGACAATGACAACCATCTTGAATCTTTCTGCCTTAACTGCTGACACACTTGGCTTGCAGAAAATCTTCTCTGACAAACTGAAAAATCCTTTTGAAATCCTGAGGCAACTTCTCTTGAGATACTTGGTATATGCAACAACCAACTATAGAAAAAAACTCCTCAAATCAAGAGCTTTCTAATGATATATAACACTTGTATATTCAGGCAAAAAATAACCCCTCAACCATCAATCTCTCTGTAGGTCAATCATTTAAATCTTTTCATTTTCACTATAGTCGAGACTATACAATTAATTTTAACTTTTCCTTCTGTGCTCCACCACGTGTCTTCTTCTGGTTTGCTCATGAGTCCCTCTGGGCCACTCCCTCATCTACCATTGGACTGCCACCTCACCATCACCGAAACTACCACTAGAGTTTGCCTTTCTTTTTCACTGATCCATAATAGATAACTAGCGATCATCTTTCCATTGTGATACAACAACCACCATTGGATCATCTCCAACCTGCTCAATCTTTACCTCTTTGTCCATCTGTGCCATGTGTCATCCTTCGGCCCACTCATGGATCAACCTATCTTGCCAATTGGACCCACCACCTGGACCTGATCGCACCTTATCGCCAAGTCACAATGGGTAACTGACGGGTGGTTACCATCACAGTATAGAAATAGCCGTTGATCATCCTTGAATCTACTTGCCTATTAATCACCCCTTTTTTTGTTCATGCTTTGTCATTGATCCGCAATGAGTTTTGGTCATGCATCTTCCAATCGCAGATCAGTGACCATCGTCTGATCATCTACGATCTGCTTGGCCTCTAACTTGCCTTAGCTACTCTCCTACTGGGTCCCACCACTTGGTCACCATGTCGCAAGGGTATTCATTTCAGGCACCTCACAACCTTAGTACAATGATAGCCACTGATAGTCCCATAATTTTACTCCACCATTGATCTTCCTCAGATCTGTCATTGGATCTTCTCAATTTGCACGACCATTATCTCACTTGGGCTGCTCACCCCTTCTATCAGGCCCACCATGTGTCAGCCCCTGGTTCATCTTTGGATCCATCTAGGCACCACCTTAACTGCCACGTTGCCTTAGGCCGAACCTTCCCCTTCTTTATCATTGAGCTGCAATGGTTATTCATCGAGCTAATTTGGACTACGGATCAATGACCACCATCTATCTTCCTCAGACTTGCTCACCCCTTAATCACTTTAACTTGCTCCCTTATGCCACATGTTACTTCCTTATTTGTTTGTGCATCCAGCTAGCCACAACCTGATTTGCCATATGACCGCCACTTCATCTGCTTTTGGATCACTGCCTCACCTTTGTCAGACCCACCACAACCCTATCATTGATCCGTAATGGATAACTGGCGTGCACCTTCACATAGTGGATCAATGATGGTCATTGATCTATGATGGACCTTCTCGCTTGTTAATAGATGAGATACCCTCCTGTTAGGCCCACCACCTAGTCATTGAATTGCGATGGTTAACTATCAAACATTTTTACATTGCGGTATAGTGATGACCATCAGATCATCTGCAACTTGCTAGCTTGTTAATTTTCCCTTTTGCTACAATATTTGGTTTCCTCCAGATGTTTGCACACATGGAGGGCAGCACTGGGCGCATGCTTCCTTGTCAAAAGCCCTTAATATTTGACACTTAATGTGTGTGTGGCTTTGTATTGAAATACAAAATATTTCCTTCGCACTATAAATGTGGGATAAATGCTTCTTTATGCCTGGTGACTGAAATTACGTGGAAAGTTCAAAAAACCTTTTGCACCTGCCAAGATGCATTTTCTTGGAAGTTTTTAAAGTCTTCACCTTATGCAAGGGATAATTGAAATTACACCTACCTATTGCATTTGCTGAAAGTTTCTTGTACCTTCCATCTGCCATGCAAAAGATTTGGTGATACACTTGCCAAATGAATTTTCCTAAAGGTTTCTTTGCTTCCCATGTTTCATAGGTAGTGAGGGGAGGATTGCTAGCTCTATTTTTCATGCCCTCAAACTAGACGATTTAGGTTGATTAATCAAGTGCCATTTGAAAGTGCAGAGCAAAATTTTGAAATGGGCCCCTCAAATTAACAAAATTTTATTGGTCCCAGCAGTGGCTCTTACTAGGGATGGTTGATTGCAAGATCAACACAAGAATTCAAAATCGATAGTTGAGAAGACCACCCAAAAAAAAATAGGATACTTCCCTTCTTCTCAAAAGTAGGGGTTCCTTATTGAAAACCACATAACTGAAGCAAAGCAACTGTACAAAGGCCATTTATTTACATATGGCCCCAGGCCATCAAAATTGAAATCAATGCTTACCTTTGTCAAACACATGATTCTCATTTCTGTGAACTAAAGGTAAGCTTGAAATTTCACCATTATCTACCTGATCAATCACACTTCCACTTCTAATCAG
This sequence comes from Cryptomeria japonica, assembly GCF_030272615.1. Lineage (NCBI taxonomy): Eukaryota > Viridiplantae > Streptophyta > Pinopsida > Cupressales > Cupressaceae > Cryptomeria > Cryptomeria japonica. Next base: position 59,489,554 of record NC_081412.1, read on the forward strand.
CATATCATACAAAGAAAAATCAGCATACTAGTAATCACCAAAAAGTTGGAAATCAAACAGATGCTGAAAGTGTTGATCACTATATGACAAAATAATCTCATACCCTTTACAATTATTTCCCTACTAAAAAGAAAAGTAATCCAACTCTCTCTGAAAGATGGAAACATCAGGGACATACCGATCACTAGTTTGCACAAAAGGGATAACTCATCCTTAATATTGTCTTGTAAACTAGAGAGGAATACTTCCTCATAAAATGACTGCAATTCAATATCTTGCTAATCACAATTCCTATCAGCCTCTTGAAAACATGAAAATGCATGATCATCTGTCAACGGTTCATTTACCACTTGCAAATCTAGGAAAACTACTTCATATTTGTTTTTCTCTTTAACACCAAGATCAACATAAGCTTTAAATTCTGAATTCATATCAGCATATGAATCCACATCATTATATCTATCAATCTTATATGCATTTTCATTTTGTCCATTATTCAAATCAAATTTAGGGAAAGAATCAATATCATATGTATCATATTGCACACCCTAGAAAATATCATCAATATCAAAATGTATACCAATTGGGTATGAGAGATTGGGGACACTTCTGGATGTATACCTCTAAAGATCCGCAGCTAAGATTTTTGATATTTGTTCACTACTTAGTGAACCTTCTCCTTTATTTTCATTTTCCTTGGCTTTACCTTTTGTGTTGTAAACATTGTCCCAATTTCATGCAGGCATTAAATCTTTTGTGCTCATGTCTTTGTGCATATTTATTTTGTCATTACAATAGCTTGCATCTACACCATAACCTTTATCATGTTTATCATAAAGTGTTGCTATATGTTACAACAAATTTTCATAACCTTGGTTGCAAACACCTTGTGGATTAATATTGACAACAAGGTCATCTATATTATTCAAATCTGAAACCTCAACAGGCTCATGATTATTTGAATAACAACTTATGTTCTCACAATTTTCTTCTTGCTCTGAATACACATCTACACTGTCATACTGAGAATAATAGTCATCTTCAGTATCAAAAGAGGTATATCCATTCGTGGATTCATTTCCATCACTGTACTCAATACTATGTACATTTTCAGATTTAGTCATTTTAATCTCATCTATCCATTCTTTAATACATGCAACACTTTCTTCCCTCAAGGTTGAAGACCAATTGACTGAGTTGGGCTTATCAAGCTCTAATAATAATTGAATCCAAACAGACTCATGGGATCTAACATAAACTGGGAGCTCATTTAATGCAGCAATAAATCTTTCATAAAAAAATATGATGATTCTTCCTTTCTTTTCCCTACTTTCTTTCTTAAAAGCAAGATGAACTTTTCTTGGATATTTTGAAGATGTATTTCAGTCTCCCTATCAATGTCTTTCAAATTTGACAAACAAATTTTAGATCTAGGAACCACATCTAGATCCATCAAATTTGAAACATGTACTGAACCATTACCATGACAATACATCTTACTGTTTTACAAACACTTTGCAAAACACATGCAGTCATTAACTTCAAAACTTGACATACTTCTCACAATATTTGTGACTAAAACTTTTCAAAACAAGAAGTATGTGAAGTGCGGATTTCTTTTCCTTTCTATAGTGACCTTTTCACCTTATAAGGAACAAATAATTATCTCAATAATTAAGAATACCTGGAATAAATTTTCTACTATTGTTCACTTCACCTCTGCCTGAAAAATTTGAAGAACACCTCCAAATCTTAGGTTTGCTCTTATAGAGTCGCCACCTGCCTGAAGAGGAAGAAATTTTCAACCACTGATCTTCACTCTGAAACACTTTCACATTTCTAGCTCTCACACAACAAAGTCACATAATATTTTTTTTTTTAATTTCTCATCAGCAAAAATTCCAGGACACACTTTCAAATCTGAAAATAACTTTCAGATGTGTAAACTTCTAAGACTCTTCCCCAAATGACTTTGGCCAAACTCATGGATTCCCTAGCAGAGTCACCATTATTGTTGGTGAATCAGATGGGATTATCTCAACTATATATTACATATCTTTTTCTTAACCAAAGATTCTCAATAATTCATTATTCCCCAGCAGAGTCACCATTTTTGTGGTTCTAAAAACTGAGCAAACCAAGTTCACTTGCAATCTATCTATGAAATAGTCAACTTCATACAATGAAGAACTTCAGGACTAGGACAAAATAACAAGGATATGAATCCTTCTACTTTTTAGGCTCTACAAGACCTAGGTGGGTTTACCTTTGATGCATTGACTCAGACCCATTACACACATATGTTAGCATCAATAAAAGTAGATAGATCTCATAAGGTTTAACAACTAGGAGGTTACTACAAATGGGCTAGATCTACATTGCCATCTCAACTAAGTTGAAGCATGAGATAGGTGGAACAAACTAAAACTACAAAAATAAAAGAAAATGGATATTTGAATATTAAAAATCTCTGAGACTCCCCATAATTTAAAAGACCAGTGCCTTATCCAAGGGCAACAGATTCATACATCAAACTTGAAAAAATACATTACTATACAAACTCTAGAAGAAAAACTCAAAGCTAGAAACACAGAATATGGAGCTCTACTCACAAATATTCTAGAACCCCTTACAAATGAGAAGACCTCAAAATAATAAGGAAGAGAAGAATTCAAGATTTCATTTGACAATGACAACCGTCCCAAATCTTTCTACCTTAACTACCCACACACTTGGCCTGTAGAAAATCTTCTCTGACAAACAAAAAAATCCTTCTAAAATCCCAAGGCAACTTCTCTTGAGTTACTTGATGTGTGCAACAACTGGCTATAGAAACAAACTCCTCGAATTGAGAGCTTTCCAATGATATATAACACTTGTATATTCATGCAAAAAATAACCCCTCAACATCAATCTCTCTCTAGGTCAGTTATTAATTTCTCTTGCAGATCAGTTAGGCACAACAATCATTTAAATCTTTTCATTTTCACTATAGTCAAAATTATACATTTAATTTTGACTTTTCCTTCTGCACCTCAATGTGTCTTCTTCTGGTTCACTCTTGAGTCCCTCTAGGCTATTCCCTCATCTGCCATTGGACTACCACCTCACCATCGCCAGACCCACCATTGGACTTTTCCCTTCTTTGTCGCTGATCCACAATGGATAATTGGCGATCATCATTCCATTATGGTACAACTCCCACCATTGGATCATCTCCAACCTACTTACTCTTTACCTCTTCGTCCATTTGTGTCGTGTGTTAGCCTCTGACCCACTCACAGATCAACCTATCTTGACACTTGGGCCCGTCTTGTCACCAAGTCATGATGGGTAACTGATGAGCGGTTTCCCATTGTGGTATAGTGACAGCCATTGCTCATCCTTGGATCTGCTCACCCATTAATCAACCCTTTTTTTGCACATGCTTTGTCACTGATCATCTATGATCATCATCCAATCATCTATGATCTGCTCGGCCTTTAACTCACCTTAGCTACTCTCCTTTTGAGTCCCACTACTTGGTCGCCATGTCACGAGGGCATTCATTTTGGGCACCTCACAACCTCAGTACATCAACACTCGCTGATAGTCCCAAAATTTTACTCCACCGTAGATCTTCCTTGGATTTGCTGTTGGATCTTCTTGATTTGCATGACCCTTATATCACCTGGGCTACTCAGCCCTTCTATCAGGCCTGCCATGTGTTAGCCCCTAGTTTGCCTTTGGATCCATCAAGGTGCCACCTCAATTGATACGTTACCTTAGGCCGGACCATCCACTTCTTTGTCACTCAGCTGCAATGGTTATTCATCGAGCTATTTCGGACTGCGGATTAGCGACCACCATCGATCTTCCTCAGAATTGCTTGCCCTTTAATCACTTTAACCTACTCCCTTATGTCATGTGTCACTTCCTTATTTGTTCACACATCCAGCTAGCCACCACCTGATTTGCCACATGACCGCCACTTCATCGGCCACTGGATCGCTGCCTCACCTTTGCCGGACCCACCACAACCCTATCATTGATCTGCAATGGATAACTAGTGTGCACCTTTGCATAGCAGATCAATGATGGTCATTGATCTATGATGGACTTGCTCACTTGTTAACACATGAGTTGCTCTCCTATCGGGCCCACCACCTATTCACTGAGTCGTGATGGTTAACTATCTAACATTTTTGCATTACGGTATAGCAAGGGCTATTAGTTTATCTACAACTTTCTCGCTTGTTAATTCACCCTTTTGCTACAAAATTTGGTTGCCTCAGGATGTGCATGCATGGTGGGGGGAGGCACTAGGTGGATTCTTCCTTGTCAAAAGCCCTTAAGATTTGACACTTAATATTTGTAGGGCTTTGTATTTAAATACAAAATATTTCCTTTGCACTGTCAATGTGGGATAAATGCTTCTTTATGCGTGGTGACTGAAATTGCTTGGAAAGTTCAAAAAACCTTTTGCACTTGGCAAGATGCATTTGCTTGGAAGTTTTTAAAGTCTTCGCCTTATGCAGGGGATGATTGAAATTACACCTGCCTATTGCATTTGCTGAAAGTTTCTTTTACCTTCCATCTGCCACATAGGGGATTTGGTGATACACTTGCCAAATGAATTTGCCTAAAGGTTTCTTTGCCTCCCATGTTTCACAAGCACATGAGGGGAGGATCGTTGGCTCTATTTTTCATGCCCTCAAACCAAGCGATTCATGTTGATTCATCAAGTGCCATTTGAAAGTGCAGAGTATAATTTTGAAATGGACCCCTCAAATTAACAAAATTTAATAGGTCCCAACAACCTCTAGCTGATACAATGTATCCTAATAGCTTTCCTAAAGTGACACCAAAGGCACATTTCTTAGGATTTAGCTATCGCTTGTACTATTCTAACCGGTCAAAGATCTTTTCCAATATCTCTATATGTTCTTCTCTATTTTATGATTTGGCCAAGATGTCATCCACATAGTCTTCCATGAATGTATGCATCATGTCATGGAATATCATTGCCATAGCTCTCTGATATGTGGCACCTGCACTCTTTTGTCTAAAAGGCATGACTTTCCAGCAGAAAGTACCCCACGGACATGTGAAAGCTATCTTTTCTTGATCTTCAGGTGCTATTTTAATCTGATTGTATCTAGAGAAACCATCCATTAGAGAAAACATGGAGTGTCCTATTGTTAAATTTACAATGATGTCAATGTTAGGAAAATGAAAGTCATCCTTTGGACATGCATTATTAAGATCTCTAAAGTTTGTCCATACTCTAATACTTTTGTCTGGTTTTGAAACAGGAACAATTTTTGACACCCATTGAGGATATGCTACAAGTCTGATGAATCCTACATTCAGTAATTTCTTTAAAACTGCTTTGACCAGGAGAGCAATATGTGGATGCATTTTCCATAATTTCTATTTGACTGGTTTGGCTCCTAGACTAATATTTAAGTGATGCATAATAAGATCTAGATCTAATCCTGGCATATCTGCATATGACCGAGTGAAATTGATTTGTCATCATTTGAAGAATTCCATATATTGCTTCCTGTATTCTTCTGACAGAGAAGTCATTGGATGTAGGATCTTTGGCTGCTTTGTTGTCCCAGTGTTAACTACCATGGTTGGTTTGATCAAAATTGATGACCTTTCTTGATAGTACTCAGATAAAGTGTCAAATCTCCCATCTTCTAGTGCCTCGCGGAGGTTTTCACTGTTAGATGCATCCTTGCTTTTTACTTTTTCCTGATCTAATGTTGCCAAGAAATGGTTTTCAACATTAGACCTGATATTGTTTTCTTTATTTTCTTTTTTACGACTAGGAGATTTGGCACCCAATTGACTAGAAGATGCATTGCTGAAATTCCTGGTGAAATTTGTTGTGGGTTTGATTGCATTAAGATATACAGATATGGCATGGTCATTCAGAAAGGTATCAATGGTAGTATGTCCTTCACTTTCCCAATCAATAAGTTTGGAGTGGATTAGAAGTAGGGGGTCCTCAGGTTGAAATGTTTCAAGAGTATTTAGGATCATGACTGAGCTATCAAAGTTTTTTATATATATGTCAATGTCTAGAATGGTACCCTCATCAGAATGAACTCACACAAGAAGTTCTTGATCATCCTCGATTAAGTCCTAGTTAGCCAAATGTGATTCTAATTCAAGTGAACTAGTTCCTAATATTTTCCCTGCATACATGTGAACTACATTGACTGCTACATCACCTTCAAAGAAAATGTCTTCAGTTGATTCTTCAGAATGATATGAATCTCATTCCCATTCATTATAATCTATCTCACTTGTAGCTTGCAATCTACAAATTTGTTCATATAGCTTTTCATGTGTTTCTTCTATTTGTCTTGCTATATCTTTTCTTCTTTCATATTCAACTTCTTCTGGACTGAGATTGAGTTCTATCAACTTTACTATCATCTCTCCTTGATTAGTACTAGGTTCATTCTTGTTTTGATTGAGAATTAATGATTCTTGGGAGGTATCATTGGTTTGTTTCTCTTGTTGATTTGAGGATTGCTTCTTTTTCCATTTCATGTTTGTTTGTGCTTGTTTCCTTTGCAGATGCTTCTTCCCTTTAAATTGCAAGTTGTTCTTGTCTATTTTCATATTCCTCTTGGTGCTGGTTAGAGGATGTGTTCCCTGGTAGAGTAACTTGTAATGTGGTATATAGAAGGCATACACATATAATGAGACAATAAAATGTAATTGAAAAGATTAATTAAAAACTAAAATAGAAATGCAAACCATAAGCCTTCCTTGAAATGTCCCATTTTTTTCTATTCTTGAGGACCTTGAAGGTGTTGGATTGATAAGCTCTCAGTGGAGCAATGACCTCCAAAGTGGCAACTCAAGAGTTGAGTAGCTATTTGATCATGACTGACTATGGAGATGATATGAAATGCATGATTTAAGAAACTAGATTAACATGCTATGAGTAATCCAAAATGTTAATTATTAGATGATTGAAATGAAAATTGCCTATAGTAATGATGTTAAATATATGAATGCAAGGGATCCTCATTGCTCCAAAATGGGGGATATTTATAGGAATTCCAAGGCCAAAGATGGGGTGACAGGAATCGATGGTCTAGATGTGATCTGAAGATATCAAGGGCCAAGATTGAGGAAGTTGGAGAAGAGGTTGGAGGAAGGGACACTTGTCATCTCTATGGTGACAAGTGTCAAGGATCCTTTCTCATGAGAGGGTAAGTGTCCATGGGAGGAGACATGTGGCAAAAGTTCCATGTGTCTCAAGAAGATAATTTCCACACCATGGGAGGTTAGGATAAGGAGGTTAGAATGTGCAAGATAGGATAGGGTTAGTTAGACCGAGGATTAGGTGGAATGGGTTAGGTTAGGAGATGGTTAGGTTAGATGATTAAAAGTTAGGAGCCATGTGCACATTTGAATTAAGAAATTTAAATAATTGGAAAATGATAATTAATCTCAACAAACTTGAGTTTCTTAATCTTAATTAGGGATTAGAAGAATTGATTTATATGGGGGGATATTAATTAATTTAGAATTAATTAATCAAAGGGGGCTATGAAATGAACTACATAAATAAATCATGTAGATTTATTTACTAGTAGGTGAATAGATAAATTAATTAAATTTCTTGTAAATTCAATTAATTGGGAAGGGGAATTAATCAAATAATTTCATATTTAATTAACTATCTTCAGACCATTTTTAGATGTATACAACCTACTTTCCTCTGTCTGACAAGCATCTTAAAATTGAAATCTTTTCAACCTCCTTCTTATGCTTTTCTCTGTTGTCATCCATATATGCCAACACTAACCTTAGTTCACCTTCGATTTCAACTATTGCATCTAAATAATTCCATTCATTATCATTCAATTATTTTTCAAACATATTATTTAAAATCCAAGATCTAGTTTAGTGGTTAACTTGACTCTTTAGGAGCTAGAGATCTGATACTAGTTGTTGAGCACTACCATAGGTCGAGATGGGGGTGAATTAGCATTCACAAAATATCATGAAATTAAAGAGTTTATAACTTCACCATTCACTAACATTAATGAGTAGAAAATAAATTGTTGTAACACCCAAAGAATTCACACCATGACCCCTGATTTTTACATGGAAAATCCAAACTAGGAAAAATCACGGTGATAATTAAACTCACAATATATATTAAGTATTTTACAATCAACAAAAGGCTTCCTATAAAAAAGTGCTTACTACTCTAGACTCACAGATTGAGAAGTACAACCTCAGGTAAGATTAAAAAGAGAGACTTGATCTATTGAAGATTACTTCTTGAGGGAAAGGTACAAAAATCATCTCATAAACCAATAAGAATAATAGTTTGAATTGTACCAAAAATGCATCTATATTAGAGTGTAGATAACATTTTCATGCATAAAGTCATCTGACTACTCTGAATCACTTCTCTTACTCACTTTCTATATTGGTCATCTATCCATTTTGCATTTGCATTACTTTTGCTTCTCTCATACACCTTTTCTTATGTGTGCATTTGATCCACATATATTACAACCAATTCATACCAATTAGATAAAGAAAAACTATCACTATAGTGGCAAAACATGTATGTGGTGTGTATTTAGAATCGACCCAAAAATATATTCTTTAGAAGGTAAAATGATATATACCAAGTTGGCACTCCTTCCAACTAATAACAAATATATTTTTTATTCAACCACTCAAACCAAAAAGCACAAATTAGTACCACTAAAAATTTGTCTTGTGCAACACACTGTTTATCCCAAACCAAAAGCAAGTAAAGTGGTTTACCCAAGGGAGCCATAACATTTGCCTTAACCAAACATAGTCTCCTAAGATATATATATAACAAATATTTATATGGGTCCATGATAGGTTCCTCCAAAGAAATCACTAGAAGTATTTCCAGACCAAGTGAAGAACACTAAACCTCTAAAAACAAACTGACACAAAATTCCATATCTTCTTATCAGCATAATGTCAAGAGAACAAGACATCTAGACCACCAACTAATCCTATCCAATATTCATATCACCAATAAAAACCAATAGAATATGAGATTGACAAGGTTTTAACATCAATGACAACAATGATGTCATCCAAATGTGTAACACATACTCCAAGCCAAATGAGACAAATTTGAATCATTAAACAATTAAAAACTATTGAGCAAGAAATGAAAGATGATATCAACCTTCTTTTCAATTTTCAACATGTTTCATGATAATAGGTATAAGAAAAAGTCTTATCTTTTCATTTGAAACATCTCTCAACAAGTTTCTGATTCAATTGTAATTGACCAAAAAATCAAGAATCATTAAGGCAATGAAGTAGAGGTCGAGTATTCATATTTTTATTAAGGCTTCAAGGAAAAAAAGATTCATAAAGGAATGTACTACATTTGAATTTAGAATTCATTTCTAGATCTATCAAATGCATTACAAGGGTAAGCTCTCTTTTCTATTTATTCATTGTATGTTTAATTCTAAACTTGAGGTTTGACCTAGAAAAACCCCTATCAACCCACCAAATTGTTTTTCTCTTGTATGTGCAGGTTTTGAAATTAGAATACAAGGAATGTAGACTTAGAAGTTGGTGTAATTATTTAATAATCTTGGATATAATTACACTTTACTTAAGTTTACTTAAGTACATGCATATCAAAGTAGTTTGGGTATGAGACACTTGGGTGTTTGTGCCACATTGGGATAGTGTGTGTAGAAGAATTTTCACCTTTTATGGTGTGATCTTGTTACTACTCTATCATATCCACTTATTGTGGAGTGATAATTCTAGACCTTCGGTGGGTGATCCAACTCATGTGGAATATTTTATTGTTTCTCCTACCTATCACACCTATTTCCTACCTACCCTTGTTTCTTATTGAGCCACAAATCATGTTTGTGTGCTCACATATCCGTATAGTCATGCCTATATAAATAGGCTCATATTCATTGTATGTAACAACTATGATCATTTATCTATTCATGAGAATACATTTTATTATTATCCTATATTTTATCTCTCTATTTTTTAGTTTTAATTGAGCTCTTGATCTTGGCAAAATCTCACATGGTATCAAAGCCATTCGAGTGTCATTGGTTTGTCAATTGAGAGAAATTTGGGGTTTTGTATATTGGAGATTTCTATTGTAGATTATTACTGAAATTTGTTGGGTCAAATCTGAGGTCACCATTGGATTGAGGAGGTTCAAGAAATTTAGAATCACCTTTTATTTCATTTGAATCCGACATCTGAGGCTAAATCTAGAGCCATTTGAATGTGGAGGGTGGTGACTTGTCCTGGCAGCGATCTGCAATTTTGGAGCTTTTTTGGCCAAATCTAACATTGCCATTGTGCTCAGAAGGCCCAAAAACCCCAAGATTGCTTATCCATTCGTCCAAATCAGCCTTTTTCACTCCGAGCTAAAAAAAATCCCCCTCCCTTAATTGCTGGTACAGACGCAGTGAGCAGGGATGATTTTTTAATTTTTTTATTAAAAAAGTAAATTGTTTTTCATCAAAAAAATTAAAAAAAATAAATTAAAAATCGTATTAAATTGGGGGGGGTTGTGCACATTTAAAAAAAAGAATTATTTTAAATTTTTTTTTGGGCACTTTTTATAGGGCCTCTAGCCACCCCTAGGCCTTGCTACGTAGGGTACCTGCGGCCACCCGTAGGCCCTGCTACGTAGGGTATCTACGAGTGACGCAGGATGCCCTATGGACCCCATAGGGGCTTATTTATTTTTTAAATAAGTTTTGTTTAATTAAAAACTAAATAAAGTTTTTTTAATTGAATTTTTTAATATGTTTTGTCTATTATTTTTTAATTAAGTTTTTTTAATGGGTATTTTAATAAATTATTTTTATTAAACTTCTAATTAAGTTTTTAAAAACAAAAATATCATTTAATAAGCAAAAATGGGAACATTTATTTTTCTTGTCACTTCACACCTATATTGCAGTGCTTCCAACCGATAGTCAAGGGGGGTGGGGGTCAATTTGCTCCTTTATATCTCTTGGCAACATCCCAATTGGAGGCATCTTTTTCTATAGTATTCTATAGGGCTTCTTTGGTGGAATCATTTTCATGTTTCCATATTTGCACTATTTCATGTTGTATGCTCTTGCATGAGCAATGTTGTACTCACGCTATCATAAAGTTCCACACCTCTTTGTATCTTGTCATTGATGACATATTTTGATGTAATCCTCTTGTACATGTAGATTAGAAATATCTTGTGAGGCTTGGTGCATGGCTCCAGTTGAGACTTAGATTGTACATATTTGTGCATGGCTCCCATGAGACTTTGATTGTACCAATATTTCTACTATTTACGAGTATCTAGACGATGCTCAAAGTAGGTTTCCTCCATGTTTTATCTTCATTTTGTTGCAGCAAGTGATTCATCGTCATCGACTTGGTACCTAGTTTTGTCACACTTTGACATTATTGGTGTAGCATTGGCTCTCTTTCTTCCTTATGGGAAGGTATTTTGGTCAACATCATTGGACCATCTTTGCAGGAGATTTTACATTGAGGGGGGGCTTCATGGTCTCCTCTTCTCTCTTATGTGGGGGACAAATTTTGTACTTCTCATTCATCATTGAGAGCATTGTGTGCTTTCATCATCTCTCTTTTGGGGGGGAGTTTTTTCCCATGTTATTTTTCTCTCTTTCTTCATTTATGGGATATTGCATTTTCATTTGCATTTGTACATGGGTACCTAACATGGCCATGTAGGTAGGACCCATCTTGCATTTCTTACTTGCATTGTAGAATTAAGTGCATTCCCTTGACTTGCACTTAAGGGAGGATGTTGGTGTAATTATTTAATCAACTTGGATACAATTACACTTTACTTAAGTTTACTTAGGTACATGCATATCATAGTAGTCTGAGTATGAGACACTTTGGTGTTTGTGCCACATTGGGATAGTGTGTGTAGGATAATTTCCACCTTTTATGGTGTGATTGTGTTACTACTCTATCATATCCACTTATTGTGGAGTGATAATTCCACCTTCGGTGGGTGATCCACCTCATGTGGAATATTTTATTTAATTCTCCTACCCACTACACCTATTTCCTACCTACCCTTGTTTCTTATTGAGCCACATGTCATGTTTGTATACTCACATATCCATATAGCCTTGCATATATAAGAAGGCTCATATTCATTGTATGTAACAACTTTGATCATTTATCTATTGATGAGAATACAGTTTATTCATGTCCTATATTTTGTCTCTCTATTTTGTACTTTTCATTGAGCTCTTAATCTTGGCAAACTATCACACATACAAAGATGAATAGGACCAAACTTTGAAGAAGAAAAAATGTATGGATGTTGTGGTATCTCAATGACTAACACTTTGTCACAAAATTTGAGGAGTATATTCTGAGTGAGATCCTAATCTTGGATAGATTTCTAACATCTTCATCTAACAACTTTAGGACTAGGTCACCTAGCTACATACTCCAACACATTTGGGCTCAAATTGTAGACACATATTCCTCTTTTTTACCTATTTTGAAATCTATACTTAGTCTTTAAATTTGTTCAGAAACTTAATTTTAATGGTGATTACTCTCAATTTTACATCATTTTCCTTATTTAAATCTTATCCAATTGCTTCCATTATAAAAAAGGTTGTTACTAACTCTCTTATTTTCTCTCCTTATTGTTTATATCCCTCCTCTTTCCATTCTCTTGACTATTACCTCCCCTTTCTACCCTCTCTCTCCTATCTGTGTTTCTCCCACCCTCCCTATCTCATTACCAAACTTTATGTCTCCCTCTAACCTTCTCACCTCTACCAATCCCTCTCTAGGTATACCACCTCTCTCCCTCTCCCTAGGCTCTTGGTCTCTCACATCTATATCACTCTTCTCTCTAGTCCCTTCCCTCATTACCCCTCTTTCTCTTTCTAAACATATCTCTCACCCTTACCACTCTACCTATCCCTCCACAAGGTCTCTCACTTATTCTCTATCTACCTAACCCTCCCTCATTCCTTATCCCTCTCTTTATCTTTTTTCTTCTCTCTCCCTCCCTTTTATTGATCATCACCTCTCCCTCCCTTGTATAGGGTGTAAGGTTTGAGCATATATGGTTTAGTTTTGAGGGTATTTCTATAGGTCTTAGGGTATAGGGTTTAGGGTAGAGCATTGATAGTATTACCAGTGTTGCTACTTTTTGAATATCCTAGACAATTGAGAAGGAAGGGGTGAATTAGTTGTAGATCAAAATATTTAACTTTTTCCATAGAAATAGATCTGATAAACAAATCTCAAATTACTTAACCATAAGTAGATATAAACATGAAAAATCATACACATGAAACACTAGATATGACATGGAAAACCCAAGAAGGGAAAAACCATGGATAATGTTAGTTCTAAATGAAAATACCTATTAGGGTGACACTAGTTAAGGTAATTTTTTAAAGATGGCTCACTACCAAAAATTCTCATTGTAGGTGGGCTCACTACCCAAGTTAAATTGCCAGAGAAAGAAAAAAAAAATCCACCATTGAAGGACACAACTGACTTGCTAGAAGAAACCTTAGGTTCACTACCACTAGTACCAAATTGCATTAGCACACAACCAAATTGATCATCCACAACCTAAAATGACTTCACACAAACAATAGGAGATAGATCTTCTTTTAAATCCAATTCCTCTATTTCTTTTTGCTTTATTTCTATATCTTCCTCATTATAATAATTCTTCATTTATATTGATCTCTGAAATAGAGTTATCAAGTCAGCCAAGGAGATAATTCAAAATAGGTCTTCACTAAGCATTGTTGTGGTGGAAAGGAATGAGAAGTGGACCACACCATGATGCAACATCATGTTATCCAAAAGTCATAGTTACTGAAGCCAAATATAGAGCATCCGTGGTTAACCAGAATTAAAATGATCATATCCAAAAATACAACTTTGAAGCACACCAACACATGTGGAATCATAATAACAAAGGTAGACACATGAATAACATAAATATGAAATCTCATCAACAAAACTAAAAATGTGGAGAAATGTAGAGCATTGCAACTTCTACCAGAACACATCATTGCTACATAGGCTTCTGGAGAACAAGTTTTGGACCTCCAAAACATGAAAGAAATATATCAAAGAAATATTCAACAACATATCAACAATGTGGAGGAAAACCAAACATTGAAAACATATAGCTAGTATGTTGACATCAATGCCAACAATACTAACACATCAAACAACTTCACATTTGCAATAATCTCCCCCTTTTTCATTGATGACAACCTTCATCAACAACAAACACATATTTCATCTTTTAGATTCTCCTTCATATAAAAATGGATATATCTCTCCAAACCCTCAACCTCCTCAAACTTCTCCAACTTCTCAAACTTCCCCCCCTTTTGAATCAAGGACAAAGGTAAGCAAGAACTCAACTTAAAATCCACACAACTACCCCTAAGAGGAAGCCCCAAAATATTACCCCAAACTAAGATATGAATGAAGTTCCCTAGACTAATGCATTGCTAATTGCACTTAGTTTAAGCTAGGAGGGGACTTGACCCACAACATTTGCTAGGGATACTCAAAAGTATCTTTTCACAAAGCCTTTGTAAAGATATCTACAATTTTCTCTTTTATAGGTACATATTCAAGTTTTACTTCATTTTCCGACACCTTCTCCCTTAAGAAATGATACCAAATAGAGATGTGCTTTGTTATAGAATTTAGTACTAGATTCTTAGAGATATTTATTGCACTTGTATTATCACACATGATTGATATTGGTTCATCAAACATCACACCAATATCCTTCAAAGTCTATTTCATCTAAATTACCTGCGTGCAACATGAAGTAGTTGCAATATATTCAGCTTTTGCAATTGATAAAGATACTAAATCCTACTTATTTATTAACCATGCAACTAATTAGGAGACAAGGAAAAATGCTCCACCACTAGTACTTATTTTGTCATCAACACTTCCTACCCAATCTACATTAGTATAATTTTTCAAATTAAAGTTTGATCCTCTGAGGTACCACAATCCAAAATCTTCTTTTCCTTCCAAGTAACTGAATATCCTTTTTACTACAACAACATGAGAATCCTTTAGTTCTTGCTGAATTTTAGTTGTATGACAAATATTGTACATAATATATTGTCTAGTAATAGTCAAGTATAACAATCCTCTAATCATAGATCTGGACTTTCTTGCATCATCTTTGGGAGATTTATCATAATTAGTCAACTTATATCTAATAGTCATAAGAGTATATAGCAGTTTGAAATTCTCCAATCCAATCTTCTTTAGTATCTCTTTAATATAATTTGATTGAGAAATGAAAATACCTTTATTTTCCTGATTCACTTGCAATCCAAGACAAGAATTTAACTCACCAATCATAGACATTTCAAATTTCTTTTTCATTTCACTAGAAAATTTCTTGCACATATCATCATGCCCTCCAAGGATTATATCATTCACATTCACAAAAAAAAATTAGGATCTTACTTGAATCAAATTTAAAGAAAATATTTCTCTTAGCAAACCTTTTTTGAAAACCTTTATTCAATATATACTTGTCTAATCTTCCATAGTAGACTAGATTCTTGCTTCAACCCATACAATGCCTTCCTCAATCTACAAACAGTATTTGAATCATCTGATAACTTGAATCCTTCTAGTTATTCAATATAAAATTCTTCTTCTAACTCTCCATTCAGAGATGTTAATTTCACATCCATTTGATAAACTTTTAAATCCTTAAATGTTCCAAAATAAAAAAACATCCTGATAGCCTCCATTCTAGAACCGTGATCATATGTTTCTTGACAATCAATTCCTTCAATTTGCATGTATTATTTTCATACAAATCTTTCTTTATTTATTACTACATGACCATCTTCATCCAGGTTATTCTGGAATACCCATTTTGTTCCGATAACATTCTTATTTGCTAGTAAAGGTGTTGGGAGAATGTTGCAAATATGTGCTTAAGAGATATTTGAGAGATGTGTTGTCATTGATGTCAACATATTTCTTTTTCCGTGATAGTGATGCAGTGTAGCTCAGTGATTTATTTTGTTTAGTATGTTGAAGATCAAAGTTTGTGGATTAAAGGTTTTGTAGAGGATTGTATATAGTTCATTCAGTTCAAGTTTCATAGGTCCACATGGAGATTTGATTATATTATGAGTAGTTGTGTTATGGCTAATTTTTCAATTGTTTAGTGGTGACAAAGTGTTAGTATTTTGATCTGCATTGTTGTGCACTGTAATATCTTTATTTTTTGATTTCAAGGAATATTTGGGACGTTGGTGCGTGTCCTCAATTCAAGTGGTTCATGGTTTGGGTGTTCACAAGTAATTTTTCTAGGTTGACAGTCATTGCAGTTAGTGTTCTTAAGGTTTGATATAAAGATGTTGATGATTGTAGTAATTAGTGTTGGTGCAAATGTTGTTGTGGTAATTCATGATACTTGTGTATATTTTTGGATCTTGTGTCTTTTGTTTTAGTATTCCATATTCTTTTTTGTTCTCACAATTAATGTTTTTCTTTGGTATATTAATGTTCTTCATGTTCCTGGTTGACTGGATGCTTGTAGCTTGTTGCATATGTTCATGGCATAATTTTTTGAGGAGTAACATATTTGAGGCAATATATTTGAGTCCGTTCTATGTCTTGACCGACATTGTTTGGTCCGCATATTATATTGTGTTGAGTGTCGTTGTACTTTTGTAATTAGGTGATGAGTGTTGAGATGACCTTATTGATTTCTCCAAGGTTGATGTCATTTATAAATAATTGTAATATCTTTGTATTTTGGTATGCAAAATTGAGAGTGAGTGGATGAGTATGTATGTGCACTGAATGTATACATCTTTTGGAGGTAGAGAAGAAGTGTGAAGAATAAAGTTGTCTTGTGCTTCAAGGGGACTAAACTAGAAATTAAACATATACTAATTCTTGTTGGTAATTTGGAGGAATTGATTATGTGTTGCATTGATGTTTTTCATTGATGTCAACACTAGCTATTTTGTTGTCTACTGACTTCTAGTAGAGTGGTTGGTCTTTGATGTTGATCTGGAGATTTGTCTCCATTTTTGGTCTGGCTATTGGAATTGGTTTGGATTGGTTATTCATGTGTTCCTAATGTGTATCGCATTCAGTAGTTAAGAATTTTATGATCTGGATACTATCATATGTTTGAATAGGTCTTTTGGTTACTGGTAAGGGTTTTACCGACAACGCTTTGATGAATCCAATAAATGGTGTTGGTGTGGCTTCTAGAAGGTTATCAGGATGCTGATGATTATCATGTTCATGTTCCAGTTGTTCATGATGTTTCATTTAGCTTATGACAACCTATTTTGGAACTGGTGGCTATTGTGTTAGGTTATGGACCGGTTTATGGACTAGTTTATGTACCATGTTGGTTGATGGTCTTGATGCGTCACCAATTGGATTTGTTGTTTTTTTTATGTTGTTTCTGTCTTAAGCCAACTTGGTTTATCATTGGTTTATGGGATTATGTAACCAATCTATTTTATTATCTTTTAGGTGGCTGACCTAATTTTTTAGGTCTAGGGTTGGTATAAATATAATGTAAGATCTTTTTGTAGATCATATATATGTGGTAGGAAAAGGTTATGGGATTATCTATATGCAAATAAAGTTATAATCATATCTATAGGTTTTGGTCAATCATAGGTGATAGAATTAGGTTTGTAAAAGAGGCTTAAGACCTTCAGTATTGAGCTTAACCAAATTTGTACTCAAGCATAGGAGATTCTATTCTTGCAGTTCTTTCATCTTTCCAAATTGTAGTCTGGATTTATTTTGTAGTCTGTGAGGCTCCTTTTGTGATGAATAGTGCACTCTATGGCATTGGCCTTCCTCTATGTGTAGTCCCCTCTTATTCTAAGTACATACTTACTGCATAAGTATTATCATGGTGTTATGTGTTATGGATGGTTGGTAATTGTTCTATGATTAATGTTTATGCTTAATTGTTATATGTAGTATTCTGGTATTTGGTTTATGCATTCTAGTAAAAGGTTTTATGTACTTAAAGTTGTATAATGTATTGACAACTGATTCACCCCTCTCTCAGTTGTCCATCGATTATCCTAAAAATTGGCATCAGAGCTTGGTCCTCTCTGTAGAAACTTAACTACTTGAGGAAGATCCTATGCCAACTAATAGTTCAACTGCATCTATTTTTTTGAGAGAAACCCTTAAGCTTCATTCAACAAATTATAGGGTATGGAAGATTCATATGGAAACTCATTTGAGATGTATTGGGAAAGAGATTTGGGAGGTCACCGAGAATTTCTATACTCCTCATAATCCGACATCTAGAAATCCTCCTCCAACAACCTTGGATAAGGATATTGAGAATGATTGTAGAGCTAGAGAAGCACTCTTAAGTGCACTTTTTGATAAAAAAAATTATGGGATTAACTAACCAATCATCTGCGAAGGCTATATGGGATAAGTTTGAGGCTTTGAATTAAGGTGACCCTATTGTTAAAATTGTTAAACTTGATGGTTATCAGGTGAGGTATGAGAATCTGAAGATGAAAGAAAATGAAAGGATTACTTCTTTTATGGAAAGAGTTAATAAAATTGTTATGGGAATTTAGTGTTGTGGTGGATCTCTGACTGAAGATGAGATTATTTCTAAAGTATTGAGAGCTTTGCCACCGGATTAGAAGATGAAGGCTACTGCAATTAATGAGCTGTGAATAATGGCTAACACTTCTATTAACATGGATACTTTGGCTAGAAAATTATCTACTTTTGAGCTTGAAGAATTTTGTCCTCAAGGAGCTACAAAGACTAAATCTTCTTTTCACACAACTGCATCATCAACCAGCAAGAGTGTCTAGAAAGCTTTATATGTGAAGGAAATAGAGGAAATGAAGAAAGAAGATGATGAGTTTGAGCAACTTGAAGCCCTATTTTCTAGAAGAGTACCTAAAGGTCCAAAAGGAAGTAAGTATGAAGGAAAATCACCTTTTAAATGATTTGCATGTAATAAGATAGATCATTTTGCATCTAGATGTCCTGAAAGGAATTCAAGATTTGAAGAGAAAGCTAGAAGATCTTTTAGGCCTGACCATGATTATCAAAACAAGCTTAAGCATAGGAGAAACAGAGACAAATCATGTTACTTAGCCGATGAGGAAGGTGTGACTAATTCTAATGATCAACCAATACAAGATTCAGCTAGTTGATTCGATAGAGGAAAGGAATGGGTATTTTTGGCTATCAAGGAAGATGCTTCAACACTTGTTGTTCAAAATGAGGAAAAGGCCCTTGCTTCTAAAATTGAAGACAAGGATGAATGGGTGATAGAGAATGGATTTTCACATCATATGACTAGAGATAAAAGGAATTTTTTATCTTTGCAAGAATTTGATGGTGCACTGGTTAGATTTGGAGATGACAAAGTATGTATGATGAGAGGAAGATGAACTATATCATTGGATGGTAAGAATAACACTGATAATGTTTATTATGTAGAATATTTAAGGCAAATTTTTTTGAGTGTAGGATAGTTAGTGGATAAGGGATTTCAATTATAGTTCAAGGATGGAAAATGCAAAATCATTAATAGATCTAGATTGGAGATTGCAACTAGTACATAGACTAAAGGTAACATCTTTAATTTGAACTGTAGTGAGAAGACATGTTTGATTGCACAAGTTGATGAGAGTTAATTGTGACATAAGAGGTTGTGTCATGTGAATTTTGATTGCATCAGTTCAACTAAGGTTGTTAGAGATATACCTAAGATTGTGAAGCCCTGTAATCTGGTATGTAAGGAATGTGAAATGGGAAAGAAAGTCAAAACTTCTTTTAAGAGTATACAAGCGAAATCTAATGATGTTCTTGATCCTATTAATGTTGATTTGTGTGGTTCTGCTAGAATAAAGAGTTTTTAAGGTGATAGATATTTCATGCTAATCATTGATGACTATTCTAGAATGATGTGGGTTACTTTTCTAAGGGAGAAATCTGAAGCCTTTGTAAAGTTTAAGATCTTTAAAGCTAAAGTTAAGATACAAACGGGGTTGAATATTAAATTCTTAAGGTCAGATCATGGTGGTGAATTCAAATCTGGTGAATTTAATAGTTATTGTGAGAAGCATGGGATAAGGAGACAATTGTCTGCTCCTCAGACACCTCAGCAGAATGGTGTTTTGGAAAGAAAGAACATAACTATCTTGGATGTGGTCAGAACTATGAGGATGGAAGCTAATTTTCTTCATATCCATTGGATAGAAGTTGTGAACATGATGGTATACACATTTAATAGAGTTCATATCAAAGGAGACACTAGTAAGACACCTTATGAGTTATGGTTTGGTCATACACCTACAGTTAAGTATTTCAGAATCTTTGGTAGTAAATGCTATACCAAAACAGATGATTCCATTGAAAAGTTTGATCCTAGATGTGATGAAGGGATATTTCTTGGTTATTCTAATGAAAGGAAAGCATATAAATGTTATAAAAAAATAGTGTAGCTCGAATTGTGGAAAGTACTAATGTCAAGGTAGATGAGTTGTACAAAGGTCAAATAAGAAGTTATGAGATAGAACTGGAAGTGGAGGTGATCATAACTGAACTAGTAGCACCTATACCAGAACAAAATGTTGAAAAAGTTACCCCGATAGTATTAGAAAATTTAACAGTAATTGAGGATCAGAGAAGAGGAACAAAAAGTCAGAAGACTCCTAGGTATGTAAGGTAAAATCATTCAAAAGATCACATCATTGGAGACAAGAACAAATGAGTAATGACAAGAAGAAGGTTCACAACTGATGAGGTATTTTTAATTTCTGAAGTTGAACTGGCATCAGTTATTGAAGCTTGTAAAGATGAAGCTTGGATGAGAGATATGGATGAGGAATTAGACTAGATTGAGAAGAACAACACATAGACTTTAGTTCCCTGATCTAAAAAATAAGAATGTTATTAGAACTAAATGGGTTTTTAGGAATAAATTGAATGAGGATGAACAAGTTGTGAGGAATAAGGCTAGATTGGTATGTAAAGGATATTCTAAAAAGGAAGGAATTGATTATGATGAGGCTTTTTATGGGTTTTTATGTTGTTTCGGTCTTAGGCCAACTTGGTTTATCATTGGTTTGTAGGATTATGTAATCGATATATTGTATTATCTTTTAGGTGGCCGACCTAATTGTTTAGGTCTCAGGTTTGTATAAATATAATGTAAGATACTTTTATAGATTATATACATGTGGTAGTAAAATATTATGGGATTATTTGTGTGCAAATAAAGTTGTAATCATATCTAGAGGTTTTAGTCAATTATAGGTGATCGAATTGGGTTTGTAAAAGAGGTTTAAGACCTCCAGTATTGAGCTTAACTGAAGTTGTACTCAAGCATAGGAGATGCTATTCTTGCAATTCATTCATCTTTTCGGATTGTAGTTTGGATTTATTTTGTAGTCAGTGAGGCTCCTTTTGTGATGAGCAATGCGCTCTACGTCGTTGGCCTTCCTGCTTGTGCAGGCCCCTCTTATTGTAATCACAAACTTGCTGCAGAAGTATTATCTGACTGTGGGTAGGCTTTCAACATGTTTTTTCCCTTTACCGAGTTTTCAACATACAAATCACTGTGTTATGTGTTATGGATGGTTGGTAATTGTTTTGTGATTAATGTTTATGCTTAATTGTTATATGTAGTTGTAGTCACATAAATCTGTCCAATTTAATTAAATGAATATTTAGTATTTATTTGATTAATAAACCTTCAATAATCAATTAATTAAATTAATATTTAATTAATTCATCCTTAATCATTCTCCTATTAATTAAATAAATTATCCAATTTATTTAAATTAATTCATTAAAGCAAATTCACAATCAATTGAATGAATAAATCCTATTTATTTAATTTAATCCCCTTTCCTCTTTTAAATAAATAATTAAAAACATTTATTTAAATCATTAAACTCCCCCCCATTTGCATTCTCCCACAAATGCAAGTTGCAACCACAAGTTGAAAAAAAAATTTATTTTAATTTAAATCCTATTTTACCTCACCCACCAAACACACTTACAATTCTAAATCCCCTTCTAGACTCTTCTAACCACTTTCTAATGATTCCTAATTATCCTAATCCATCCCCTAATTATTGTCACATTCCTAAGCAACTTGAAGTCACTTCTCAAAGCCCTCAAAGTCTTTGAAAAACATTTAATGCTTTATGTGTTTTGTTATCACTGATTAAAAATGGGCTTTTCTTTTCCCATTGTTGGCTATGTTTTGTTGAATTTTTTGAATAAGGTGTTGTTTCAAATGCTTCAGCTTTGATCTAGACCTCAAGGGTTTAAGGGTTTGTGTTTTTAGATCCTCTTGTGTTCATTTTAAACCCTCTGGTTTCTAATCCTTCGTTACTTTATCCACTTAAATAATGGGTCGTGGGGTCATAGGAAGTGTCCCCCCCTTGTTGTTTGCCTAGGCGGTTATGTTAATTAATCAAAATTTTATGTCTCAAATGTTTTTCTTCTAAAGTTGTTGGGCCCAGTAACTAGTGTGCATCTCGCGGATTGATCCATGGCTCGCACTATTTTGCTAGGCGAAGTTGCGCGTAGTTTAAAACCAGTGAAGTTGTGAAAACCACAAGGCATGCCACATAAACAGTCCAGCTAGTTGATGACAGTGAGTAAAATGGTGACACATGGCACAAGTCACAACAATCAGCGGGTCAGGATTAAAGGCTGAAAGGCGGGCCCCAGAGGTGAGTCAGGTCATAGGTGGAGATGACCTAGTAGGTACAACTATTAATAATTTACCAGAGCCCCAAGTTTTCCTTTTGGCAAATAACAGAGTGACAAGTCAGCTCCGAAAGTGACTGGGTGCCAGGTGTTCATGATGAGTCAGCGGGCCCACCCCTCCTGAGAGCCCTTTCAGAGGATTAAATGCCAATCAACTTTAGAGATGATCCAATCACCTGCGCTATTTCGCAAGGGTAAGATGCTCATCCTTTATACCTCACAAAATAGTGAGAGTGAACGCGAGCCGTCCACGTGTCATGATGATGACCTAGAGGATGTAGCTGCCGCGAAGAGAGTGGGGCCCTATGGTTTCCTTTTGGAAAATAACAGAGTGACAAGTCAGCTCCGAAAGTGACTGGGTGCCAGGTGTTCATGATGAGTCAGTGCGCCCAACCCTCCTGAGAGCCCTTTCAGAGGATTAAATGCCGATCAACTTCAGAGATGATCCGACGGCCCGTGCTATTTCGCAAGGGTAAGATGCTCATCCTTTATACCCCATGAAATAGCGAGAGTGAAAGCGAGCCGTCCACGTGTCATGATGACACGTGGTCTAAGAAAGAAAGTGCGGGCCCGCCAAGGTGGAACTGGCGGTATGAAAGAAAGACAGGTGGCTGGTATCAAGTGGAATATGAAGGGAATTTTAAGGCAGAAGGTTACGCCATGTGGTATCATGCAGCCAATAGAAAAGCGGGACCCAGAGAAAAGCCAAACTCATCAGTTGATCTAACGCTCGATCAAGTTTCTTTTGCTCGAACGGTTGGCGTTATTTCGCAAGACCAAGCTGCCCGATAGTAATGCTTCGTGAAGTTGTGAAAGATCAAAATGAAACACTTGCAAGAATGTTGTGACCTGTTGGAGCGAAAAATACGAATTCTAGTATGAATTCAATTTTGAAGGGATGGCCGGAGCATGCAGAATCAATGTTATAGTTAAGGCCTTGAGTACAAATATTTGATTTCCTATCAACCGAGTGAAGATATCTTTTAAAGGATTTTGCAAAAGAGTAGACGCAGAGTTATTTTCTTCACATACAGAGCAA
This sequence comes from Cryptomeria japonica, assembly GCF_030272615.1. Taxonomy (NCBI): domain Eukaryota; kingdom Viridiplantae; phylum Streptophyta; class Pinopsida; order Cupressales; family Cupressaceae; genus Cryptomeria; species Cryptomeria japonica. The sequence goes on from NC_081412.1 coordinate 59,513,429, forward strand.
GTTGGTTCAGTTGCAGAGCAAATTCCTTCAAGCAAAGAACAGGTTCTCTCATATTTTTGTGTAGCAATTCTTGTACAGTGTTCTAAATTAGATAATTGTTTCTTTGCAGAGTTGTTTAAGAGTGACTTTTTTTTCTCGCATTTTCAAATGGCTCCTAAAAGAGAATTTTCTGGTAAGGTTAATTATTCAGAGAGGAGTGTCTGTGATGATTTTTTAGAACAGTTGACGTTGTCAACTAACTAGGCATCAAAGGCAAAAGAGCTAGTGCCTAAGACTCCCCATATAAAGATAGGAGAAGGATTGTATGACAAGGGCAATTGGTTGAGAGACCTGCAGGTTGGACTGTCTAGGTTGGGGTTGTTTAAAGTGGGATTCGGAATGAGAAATTCTCCTGCCCCGCAAAATAGTATCTAGGAACTAGAAGTTGGGAAACTAGTAGTCCCAGGAGTATTCATGGATACAGATTTGCTAACCCAGATTGCATTCAATTATGATCCAGTCACAAGAAGCATTCAAGATGTAAATGGGAAAACCCTTGTGGAAATTAATGCTGAAGAGTTTAGGACAGCATTTGGGCTTAATGAGTTTACAAACTTTCTAGAACCAATAAACTTCATAGCATTGGCCCAAATTTACGGTGCACAGAGGAGTCATCTCAAGAATGGGCCTCTTAAGGAATTCTTTGTAAAAATAGGGGCGTTAACAGTTGTAGGACCCAACACACAAGAGCCCTTTTCATTAAGCATGTTCACCCTGAGGGCTAAAGGAATGTATTGGGCACTTTGCCAAGTTTTGGGAGAAGATGCAGAAGCAAATATGCCGAATCATTACTTGTTAATGATTGCCCAAATTTTGAATCCTTCTCTTGCAATCACATTTGATTATGCTACTTATATTGTTGATGCTATTCATGGAGGGTTGATAGGAATCAAAAATGGAAAGGTGGATAGGCCTTTCGGATGGTATTCACTCCTAATGCATCTTTTTCTCTACAAAGGTGGTGATTACTTTGCTAGTGGTCTAGACCTGGTCAAGGAGAAGGAAGGAGAAAAAATGCCAGTACAATTGTGGAGTACTGTTTTGTCATGGGATAGAGAGGATGCCAATTTTATGAAATTTGATAAATATTTTGCATCTAAAATAAGGACTCTCCTCTGCATAGAGAACCCAAGAATCCCCAAGGTTCTTCTGGAATTCATAAAACCAAAAGAATTCGTAGAGAACATAAACATTGTTCATAATTGTGGTGACATTTATTTATATCCAGTTTCCATAGTTTTTAGGGTTTTTGGTTTCAAAGGCACTCCATTTTTGTTACCTTACTAGGTCCCTCGCAAAGTGGGAATCGTGGAGATCCTTAGACAAATTGGTGGCTTGCAAGAGGCAGAGTTGATAGGCAGGGGTAAAGGGACTATTTTCCCTCCAGCTACCATAGCTCACCAATTTGTAATAACAAAGGGAGGTTGGAATCGCTTTGAGGATTTCCTCAAACCTTATCATTTATCCACTGTAGTGTCCAGGTGTGCCAATCCAGAGGACTTCTTCAATAGTATGTTTAGGAAGAAGGTAGCATGCAGAGGTAGGCCTCATCAATTCTAGTTTCCTGAAGACCTCATCAGAAATGAATTTGATCTAGATGAGCAGGAACTAAGAAAGGAAAAGTGGGTGGCTTATAAGAAAGCCCTAGATTTTGTGCATCAGTTTGATGCTAGCTATGACCCATTGTCTAGCTTTTTCCCACTAGAGGAGAAAATAAAGTTTTTAATTATTTGCTTTGAAGATGTGATGCAAACATTGAAGGAGAAGAGGGAAGCTGTAATCAAGAGCAACCCTGAGAAAGCCAGAATGATCCTTAGTAGGTCAGCTTCTAGCAAGCCAATCCCTCCTAGTGATTACACACTGCATAAGAAATCAGATTATAGTGTGCTAGTGCCTACAACAGGGGAGCCCTCTACCTCCAAAGGAAAGAGGAAGATACAAGATGTCATCGACATCCAAGAGAGCCCAAAAAACAAAAGGGTGGAGAAAGAAATACAATCAGATACACCTTTGTATTCCCCATCCCAATCCCTTATCCATATAGGAAATGAGCAAGCAGCAGCTAAGCAACTCATACAATTGGGTAGTCTAGGGGAAATTAAATACACCTATGATGAAGTGGAGGAAGGGATGCCAGAAGAACCCATTGCTCCTGGAATGGATATTACCTCCATTGAACTTAAAGGCCAAGAGTGGGATCCCGAAATAAAGTAGGCAAGTAGTGCCTTTCTAGCTGATAATAATTTTGTCACATCAGAAGCATTCATGGAATTTATATGGAAGCAACATATAGATAGATATAGTGCTAGATGTGAAACAAGAAAGGCAAAGCAGCCCAATAAAGACCTAGCCTTGGTGGAAGAGGAAATAAAGCAGGAGATGATGGAAGAATTCAAAACCATCACCCCTAAGCAGGGAAGAGATATGGTAGCACAAGCTGGAGTGCTTATCTTACCTGAGTGGGATATTGCAGATGCCCTGGTATTAGATGTAGTAAGGAAAGAGACTAAACCTATATAGGGGGTCACTTTCAATAAAGATAATGCTACACTTGTTATGTGGTCTCTCAAGAGAAATGAGAGCAAGAAAAGTAAGGACACCCCAGGGTCAAGTTACCTTGGTGGAATGATGGTGAAGAGAGTGCAGAGTACAGGGGTAGTAGAGGCTGCCAGCACTGTGTTGGAGACTACAAAATTCAGTGTTGCAGTAGCAGAGAAAGAAGCCAAAGAGAAAGAGGCCCTCCAAATCAAGTTGAAAATAGTTTTAAAGGCCTACAATAGTGCCAAGGAGGAGATAAGAGGTAAGGATAGCATCATTGCCAAATTGCAGAGCCAGTTGACTTGACAACACCATCAAGGTGAGTCTTCAACACTGATGATCTCCTCTTCTCCTGCAAGACCTCCACCTACTATCCCTATCATTGAGTTTCCACCATCTCTAGCACCCTCCAGCTCTCAAATGATTGAAATCACTCCCCAAGAGTTAGAAAATTTGAAACATGCTTAGGCCTTTTATGAAAAGAAGTATGAGGAGAGGGTAAGAGCTACAATTTCCAGTTTTGCAGATACAATAAATGCCTCATTGCTCTACAACAATGTAGATAATATTATGGAAATATGGAATGAGCTCAAGAGAGACAAGGCCATTTTGATGCCTATTTTTGACAGATGGAGGCCTAGGGAGCTAGATTTAGAGTTTATGTGTATATCCTGTGATGAAGCAAGGGCCAATCCCATTATTAAATCCACTTCTGATGTCGCTAAACTCTTAATTCAATTAGTAGGAAAGGTGGATAATGTGGATAGAAAGGTCAATTTGTGCAAGAAGGAATACACTGACTAAGTTTTTGAGTTGCTCCCAGGAGTTTTTGCTAGCCCGGATCAGTTAAAAGACAAACAAATATGGCTTAAGGAGATAGAAGTTAAGTTATGAACAAGAGTTAGAGGAATTATTGATTTTGATGATGCTTCTTTCTTCGTTGTGAAAATCCAAGAGATAGAAAAAATTAAATCACATTATGGTTTTCTTAATTCAGAAGTCAACAAGATGAGAAATTCTTGGAAAAGGTTGACTAAAACTAAAGATAATGTGATTAATTTCTCCTAGTCGACAGAAGAGGGATATAGTGAGTGGGCAACTAAATATGCCACCCATGATCCAGAACAGTTGGAGAGTGCCCCTGAAAAGATAGAAGAGGTTGCAACCAAACAACATGTTGAAGTAACTGCAGAGGCTGAAAAGAGCTTGTAAGTGCTTTTGTGAAAAGCTTGTAACCTCTTTATTTTGAAAGAAATGATTGTAACAAACTCTCCTCGAGAAGTCCGAAGCTTTGTGCATCCATGATATTATAAATGGATACCAGGCCTAGAGGAAAAGGGATCGCAAAAAATTGTAAGGAAACGCTGCAGAAATTTATCTAAGATTTTCTATGTATAATGGAGAATCCAAATTTCTTGTAATATTTCTTGAACTGAATATCAATATACAGACCATCGGTTTTGAGTAAAGTTTTGTGTTGTCTTCAAGTTTGTTCACAAATTTGTTTACTATTTTCATTCTAAATAATCCAGGGTTATTATGTTTGAATGGAATTGTAAAGCAATTTTAGTATAAGTGTTTGTTAGCTTTTCTCTTTAGGAGGGAAATTAAAGAGGCAGGGATCACTCATACCAGTAAACTCTCTGGAAGGAACTTTAAATTTTGATGAGCATAGCTTAGTTTAGAATGCTTAAATTCTTGTAAGTGTCAAGCATATACAAGGATTGATCGAAAAAAAGCTGACGGGAAGCATAAAGATGTTTTGTTTGAGGAGTCTTATTTGAGTTTAGATGACTCTGTGACCTTGGATAAGGCGCTGGTATTAATTGAAGTTGTTCATTGCATGCTTTGTTGATCAAAATGCTAAACTTAAGTATAATTTCCATTCTTTGTTTTCAGTTGATTTCAAGGTGAATAGACCCACTGGTTTTCTGGACTGGTTTGCTGTGGGTTTATGTTTGAAAGTGTGGATTTAATTCACAAAGGTATACCCACCTGGGCTCTGAGTAAGCCCAAAGTGTAGAAGGTCTAATCAAACCTTGTCATATGTTGTCTTGAGAATTTCCTTATCTTTGATATCTCTTCTGCACCAAGCTTTAAACCATATTATTTTAAGGATGTTAAAGGGAATCAGATTTTGAAGACAACAAAAGTGGCGACTCTGCTGGGGAGAGTTACAATAAAGATATAAACATGGATTTGTTTTGAAAGCTTGTGAAGAAAATTATTGTGTTTGTGGATAAGACTGCTTGTTTTCATAATTCTCATAGTTCTGTCGGTGGCGACTCTGTTACTTTGAACCAGTCTGTGTGAGGTACAAATTTTTTTGAAAAGAAGACAAGCAAGATGTAAGGGACAAAAAACACAAGATCATTCATGAAGAAACATCCTCGTGAAACTTTGCAAGAAGGTCTGCCAGAACAGTCATGGAGAGGCCAGAAGAGATCCGTGTTGCATGAGCCATCAAATGCTACTTGGGTGTAGAAAAACAATAATACTAGTAAGATGCTTGACCAACCTATTTATGCAAAGTCTAATTCATCTTCCAGAGATTCAGAGCATGATATCTTAGGTTTTCATTTGGGATTGTTTAGAAATATTGATGATGCACCTACTTTAAATCAAGATCTATCTCATGTTAGTGTTTCTGCAAAAGATAGAACCAGTTCAAATGCAATTAGGCATTCTATTCCTAGGACAATTGATGGGAACATTAGTCTAATTGGAATAGATCAAGTTAATGTATCAGACTCAGAAGAAAACTTCCCTGATGAGGATAAAATTTCTCAAGAGATTGAAGATTTAAATAAAAGAGTCCATCATTTAATCTCCCTAAGAGCCCAAAAGGAGGCAAATAAGGAGAAGGAAGTTAAAGCCAAATTAATGGAAAGAGATAGGATTCTTAGATAGATAGCTGATCTTGAAATGCTTGCTAAGGAAAAAGAAAAAAGTGGTGAGGAAGGCCCTGTGATTAGGGAAATCCTAGTCCCTAAAACTAGACAAGCTAGTAAGTCAGTAGCCTAGCCAATTAGGGAAGTATCTAATGACTCCTAGCCTCCTAAAGCTAATTTAGATAAAGGAAAATAGAAATGGGTAGATGATGAAATAGAGTCTAAAACTGCAAAAGAGATCTCTCATAGGATTCTAGCACATGAGAGAGAGATGGAGAGGATGAGGAAGGAAAAGGAAGATCTTCAAATGGAACTGGAAAAGGCTGAGTTAGAAGCAATGAATCAGGAAGTAAAAAGAAAGATTGACTACTTAAAGGCTCCCCCTATTATATTCCCATCAGAAGATCTTAGCAAGCCTAATCCCCAACACATTTCTACTCCTCAGGTTAATGTTCAACCTATGGTATAGGCTAATATTGTCTTGGTAAGCCAACTACCTGTGAATAAGCAGTACACCCCAACACCTCAATCTCCAATCCCAAAAGTTAAAATGACCACGGGAAATAATAGTGCTATTGCCCCTTTTCAAAGAAGGCCAATCAATCTGGAACAATATAGGCAATTGTTCTTTGATGGGATCCCAGGATATCTGAATCATGTTCCCACTAAGTTAAGAGACAAACTTCATAAATTTGCTGGGAACAATGCAATTAGTGTTGAGGAACATTTGAAATCTTTTGGGGATTTAATAAATGATTATGAGATAGTAGATGAAGATGTTATTATGAAACTGTTTGTTCAATCCCTGGTTGATGATGCAAGAGATTGGTACAGAGGTCTTCCAGTAAGTAGCATAGGTTCATGGGAATATTTTAAAAATTGCTTTCAAGAGTAGTATGGTTACAAGACTAAAGTAAGTTTCATGCTAAATGAGTTCAATAACATTAGAAAATCTAAAAATGAAATGGTCACTGATTTCAATGCTAGATTCCAAAAAACCATGCACAGATTGTATCAAGTGATGAGGCTAGATGATAACATGTGTCTTAACACATACTACAATGCATTTGATTCCAAGATGGCCTATATCTTAAGAGATAAAAATCCCCATAATTTGAGAGATGCTTTTAGAATTGCCATAAATGTAGAAAGTAACAGAAAAGCATCTGGAAAATTAGGAAGAAGGACAGATGGTAGATTATGGCAAGAAACCAAACAGCAACCCAATAAAGTTGCTAAAGAGGATGGCAAAATAGAGAAGTTGGTTACTGCCTTGAAAGACTTGACTGCCAAGGTTAACAAAAATGATAAAACTCACTATAACTGGCAAGACAGGCCCCCTAGATTACATGACATGCCCTATAATACCAATTGGAAGGATGGTAAACCCCAAATTGAGAAGCCCAAAATTACCCAAAGTCAAGACACACCAGATCCCTTGAAAGGGAAAACTGTTCACAATATGGAAAATACCCCTTGGTGTATTGCTTGTGATGGACCACATTCCCCTCATCAGTGTGCAGTAGCTCAAGCTCTGGAAGTATCTATGAGACCAGAAGCAGAGCCTGACATTAATATGTTTGAAACCATCATAGAAAGTGATGAGGAATCTATGCAAAGTGAATACAGTGATGTGCTAGATAATGAAAAGTTAGTGCAAGGACAGTTAGCCTTAGGTTGGCATCCTACATTGAATGTGGTAACAATTGAAGATGAAGAGGTTCATCTTAGAAGGCCCAGTGAGGAAGAAGTCAAAAATCTCACTAAGGCTGCAATTGCCAAAGAAAAACATAACTATAATTTGAGAAGCACCAAGAGGGACACTGATCAGGGTGAGTCGGGTTCTATGTTTGTAAAGGAAGTTACAAAAAAGGGGGCATCAAGTAGTACTACTACTATTCCTGAGGTCAGTCAAGAGAAAGGGGAAACAGTTAAAAATGTACCTAAAGGCATAGATGATACTAAAATTGGTGATGTACAAGGAGTAGAGACAGTGAAAAGACCAAGTCAATTCAAAACACAAAAGGTTAGGGTTAATACTGAAAAATGCAATAATTCTATATTTGATATGGCCCAAGCTCTAACTCAAATGAAAGTCACCGTTCCATTAGTAGAATTGCTAAAGATTAAAGAACATAAGGATGCAACTTTGTCTTTATTCTCTAGTATATCTGATAGTGACATAGTATTACCCACTGGTTTAGCTAAAGTCGGAAAGGATCAAGAGTTCCAAACCCTAGAGGTTTATGTTGGAACCACTATCACCTAGGAGCCTTCTCAGGTAGATCCTTTCTATGTTACTTTGTTAGTCAATAACCAGTTGATTAAAAACTGCATGATAGATTCAGGGGCTGTTGCTAATGTAATGCCTTATGGTGTTATGAAAGAATTAGGGTTATCAGTAACCACTGTGTATGGGAAATGCTATGCCATGGATAACAGAGAAGTACCTGTGATAGGTACAATGAAAGATGTGGAAGTAAAAATAGCAGCATTTCCTGAAGCCACTTACAAAATGGATGTTATTGTTACTGACACTAAACCCCACTATGGTATGTTACTTTCCAGACAATGGGCAGTAGCAGTAGGGGGAAATGTTCAATTGGAATTATCTTATGCTACCATTCCTATTGGTGGTAATCAGGTCAAATTATACAGAGAACCACGAGCTCCTAGGGTAATTGAAAATGTAGACCCTGGTATGCTTAATTGTATGATTGATGTAGATTTAGATAATTTTAGACTTCAACCAATTTCACCTCAATTGAAGAATATTGACCCAATTGTAGTCGAGCTACAAGCACAATAGTATGGGTTGTGGCAGATGTATTTTGATGGGGCTTGCTCCAAAGAAGGATCTGGAGCAGGGGTTCTTTTTGTGTCCCTGTCAGGTATAACTTTTAAATAATCATTTTTATTGGCATTCCAGTGCACAAATAATACTGCAGAGTATGAAGCCTTACTACTAGGACTTGAAGTTGCAAAAAGGCATGGAATCCAATTGTTGAAAGTGATGGGGGATTTAGAATTGGTTGTCTCTCAGGTAAGATCTAAATATGCATCCAAAAATGATAGATTAAAGCAGTATAAGCATGCTGTTTGGGATGTTATTGAGCATTTTGATGCATTCTCTGTTAATTGGATAGAGCGAACAAAAAATATCATGGCAGATTTCCTAGCTAATGTTGCTTTGAAAAATGATGATGCAATGCTAACCGGTATTTCCACTGTGTAAATAAAATCTAGGCCTGCTATTCCTGATAATGTGTACAATTGGCAAGTTTTTGCTGATGATGAAGACATTCTTAGGTTTATTCAATGTGTTGATGATTATGATGGACAAAAGATTGATTGTAATGCACTGGTTGAAGTGGTAGACAATAGAGAGACAATGTTTGGAAATGATGTTGTCCAATTGGAAACCAATGAAATACCTAAAGGGCTGGTAGAGCTGGAAAGCATGTTTAGTTATAATGATAGTCATTTACATCAGCAGTCCACCACCAAGATGGAAGAGTTAGAGGAGGTAAATCTGGGGACAGAATCATCCCCTAAGTTGGTATCTATTGGAAAAAAATTACCCCCTCATGTCAGGATTAACCTTATTAATTTGTTGAAAAGGTATAAGCATGTCTTTGCTTGGTCTTATGAAGACCTAAAGGTGTATAGACAAGATCTTTTTCAACATGAAGTTCCTTTACTTCCAGATGCTAAGCCTTTCAGATAGAAACAAAGACCAATCAATCCCTTGTTAGAAACTAAAATGCAACAAGAGTTGACCAAATTGAGAGAAGGGGGGATTATCAAACCAATAAGGAATTCTTCATGGGTCTCCAATTTGGTCCCAGTGAGAAAGAAGAATGGAGATATCAGATTGTGTGTAGATTTTAGGAATTAAATGTTGCTTCCTTGAAAGATAATTACTCATCCCCAAATATGGAAGCCATGCTACAGAGAGTGACAGGATGTGATCTTTTATCCATGATGGATGGTTTCTCAGGATATAATCAAGTGTTGGTAAAGGAGTTTGAATAGTTCAAGACAGCTTTCACTAGTCCATGGGGAACTTATGTATATGTGAGAATGCCATTTAGGTTAAAGAATGCAGGAACTACATTTCAGAGAGCTATGGATGTAGCTTTCAAAGAATTCATAAACATCATCATGGTGGTGTATCAAGATGACCTTACTTGTTTCTCTAAAAAGGCTGATGATCATTGTGGACATCTAGAGAAGGTGTTCAATAAGGCCTTGGAATTTGGTGTATCACTGAATCCCAAGAAATATCATTTTGGGGTCACTGAGAGAAAGCTATTGGGACACATAGTTTCCAAGGAAGGGGTAAGAATAGACCCTGAGAGAATTGAGGCAATCAATAAGGTATCTGAACCTAAAAATGTGACAGGTATCCAGTCCTTTTTAGGTAAAGTAAATTTTGTCAGAAGATTCATTGCAAACTTCGCAGAGATAGTGAAGCCTATTGTCAAATTGCTTAAGAAGGATACAAAATTTCATTGGGATCAAGAAGCTTCAAAAGATTTTGCTGAGATTAAGAAGGAAATCCAGGAGGCACCAATGTTAAAATCCTCTGATTATAGTAAGCCTTTTTCTCTGTTTTCTTTTGCTTCATATCATACGGTGGCTGCAGTATTACTATAAAAGGACAATGAAAGATATGAACATCCCATAGCCTTCTACAACAAATCTTTGCAGGCAGCAGAACTAAAATATGAAACCATGGAAAAACAAGCTTATGCATTAGTTAAAGTTGTCAAGGCTTTTAGGCCATATTTGGTGAATGCAAACATCATTACCTATGTCCCACATGCTGTAGTTAAAGATATTTTGTCTTAGTCTGAGGTTACTAGGAAGAGATGCAGATGGATCAATAGAATTCAGGAGTTCAACTTGGAGATAAAGATCACCAAATTGGTGAGAGGGTTAGGTTTGGCTAAGCTTATGACTGAGTCAAATCTCATGAATGTAGAAGTACACAATGTTGAGGTTAGAGATGCTTCGGTCACTACTATTGAGAGGAACCCTAGTACATAGAGATAATCCAAGTTTTGAGGGGTGATATACTCCTAGAAGAAATGACATACAATTAGAAAAGAACTCTGAAACTCAAGTCCCAAAAATATGTGCTTATTCAGGGTGATCTTTTCTAGAGAAAAAGAGATGGAGAGTTACTAATGTGTTTGGATGAATTTCAAGCTAAACAGGTGTTGACTGAAATGCATGATGGGGTATGTGGAGGTCACTATTCTGCTAAGACTACTGCTAGCAAGATAATATGGGCTGGGTATTATTTGCCCACCTTATTTAAAGATACCCATGCATATGTTCGGAGATGTGATCCATGTCAAAGATTCTCATCCAAGCTCAAGTATGAAGGAGCCCTACCCCTAAATCCAGTCTCTGTAGAGGCTCCTTTTGTTCAGTGGGGTATTGATTTTATTGGAGAAATTGTTGAGAAGTCAGGAAGAGGTCATGGATGGATTATAGTGGCCACTGATTATTTCAAGAAATGGATAGAATCCATCCCTACAAGAAGAGCTACTAGTAAAATTGTCATTGATTTCCTGATGGATAATATCATAACTAGATTTGGGACACCTGCAAAATTGGTGATGGATAATGCTATATGTTTCATATCAGAAGAGTTTGTAGGCTTCTGTACCAGTCATGGTATACTCATGTCATACTCTTTGCCTTATCAGCCTCAGGGGAATGGACAAGAAGAATCCAATAATAAAAGCCTGTTGAATATCATCAAGAAAATCCTAGAAGAGAATAAAAGATCTTGGGATCAAAAGTTGAAATTAGCTCTGTGGGCGGATAGAATAATAGTTAAGAAATCCATTGGAATGTAACCTTTTGAATTAGTTTATGGTGCCCAAGCCAGATTGCCGGTAAATAACCTTCTTTCAGTGTATAAATTTATGCAGAATGAGGACATGGAGGTATCTGAACCAATGGAAAATAGAATGGTCCAAATTGTAGAAATGGAGGAGCTTAGGACTTCTGCCCATAAGAAAAATCAGAAGATCCCATTGCAGTCAAAGTATCTTTTTGATAAAAGGACATCACTAAGGAAGTTTCAAATTGATGACATGGTTCTTCAATGGAATGCAAAAGGACAGGATAAGGGAAAGCATAAGAAATTTGAATCACTATGGATTGGCCCTTTTGTGGTCTGTGACTTAAATGGTAAGGATTCATATTTCTTGAAGAATATGGATGATGAAATGCAGGAATTTCTAGTGCATGGACAATTCCTGGAGCATTATTTCTCTTAATGTCCATGCATGGTAGGTCCTTTGTTTGTACATATTTTCTTCATTTCCTGCTTTTCTGTTTTGGTCTATTTCTCTAGAGTTTCTGAGTTTTCTTGTGTTGACCTTGCGATCAACCATCCCTAGTCAGAGCCGCTGTTATCACTGATTAAAAATGGGCTTTTCTTTTTCCATGGTTGGCTATGTTTTTTTGAATTTTTTGAATAAGGTGTTGTTTCAAATGCTTCAACTTTGATCTAGACCTCAAGGGTTTAAGGGTTTGTGTTTTTAGATCCTCTTGTGTTCATTTTAAACCCTTTGGTTTCTAATCCTTCATTACTTTATTCACTTAAGTAATGGGTCCTGGGGTCGTAGGAAGTGTCCCCCCTTGTTGTTTGCCTAGGCAGTTATGTTAATTAATCAAAATTTTATGCCTCAAATGTTTTTCTTCTAAACTTGTCGAGCCTAGTAACTAGTGCGCATCTCGTAGATTGATCCACGACTCGCGCTATTTTGCTAGGCGAAGTTGCACGTAGTTTAAAACTAGCGAAGTTGCAAAAACCACATGGCATGCCACATAGACAGTCCAGCTGGTTGTTGACAGCGAGTAAAATGGCGGCACATGGCACAAGTCACAACAGTCAGCGGGTCAGGATTAAAGGCTGAAAGGTGGGCCCCAAAGGTGAGTCAGGTCATAGGTGGAGATGACCTGGCAGGTACAGCTATTAATAATTTACCGGAGCCCCATGTTTTCCTTTTGGCAAATAACAGAGTGACGAGTCAGCTCCAAAAGTGACTGGGTGCCAGGTGTTCACGATGAGTCAGCGGGCCCACCACTCCTAAGAGCCCTTTCAGAGGATTAAATGTCGATCAACTTCAGAGATGATCCGACAGCCCGTGCTATTTCGCAAGGGTAAGATGCTCATCCTTTATACCCCGCGAAATAGCGAGAGTGAACGCGAGCCATCCACGTGTCATGATGATGACCTGGAGGATGTAGCTGCCATGAAGAGAGTGGGGCCCTGTGGTTTCCTTTTGGCAAATAACAGAGTGACAAGTCAGCTCCAAAAGTGACTGGGTGCTAGGTGTTCACGATGAGTCAGCGAGCCCACCCCTCCTGAGAGCCCTTTCAGAGGATTAAATGCTGATCAACTTCAAAGATGATCCGACGGCCCGCGCTATTTCGCAAGGGTAAGATGCTCATCCTTTATACCCCGCGAAATAGCGAGAGTGAACGTGAGCCATCCACGTGTCATGATCATGACCTGCAGGATGTAGCTGCCACAAAGAGAGTGGGGCCCTATGGTTTCCTTTTGGCAAATAACAGAGTGACAAGTCAGCTTCAAAAGTGACTAGGTGCCAGGTGTTCACGATGAGTCAGTGAGCCCACCCCTCCTGAGAGCCCTTTCAGAGGATTAAACACTGATCAACTTTAGAGATGATCTGACGGCCCATGCTATTTCACAAGGGTAAGATGCTCGTCCTTTATACCCCATAAAATAGTGAGAGTGAACGCGAGCCATCCACGTGTCATGATGACACGTGGTCTAAGAAAGAAAGTGTGGGCCCGCCAAGGTGGAACCGATGGTATGAAAGAAAGATAGGTGGCTGGTATCAAGTGGAATGCGAAGGGAATTTTAAGGCCAATGGTTGGATGCCACGTGGTATCATGCAGCCAATAGAAAAATGGGACCCAGAGAAAATCCAAAGCTGTCAGTTGATGTAACGCTCGATCAAGTTTCTTTTGCTCGAACGGTTGGTGTTATTTTCCAGGACCAAGCTGCCCGATAGTTATGCTTTGCAAAGTTGCAAAAGATCAAAATGAAACACTTGCAGGAATGTTGTGGCCTGTTGGAGTGAAAAATATGAATTCTCATATGAATTCAATTTTGAAGGGATGGTCGAAGCATGCGGAATCAATGTTATAGTTAAGGCCTTGAGTACAAATATTTGATTTCCTATCAACCAGGTGAAGATATCTTTTAAAGGATTTTGCAGAAGAGTAGACGCAGAGTTATTTTCTTCAGATACAGAGCAAGTCAGTTCAGTTGCAGAGCAAATTCCTTCAAGCAAAGATCAGGTTCTCTCATATTTTTGTGTAGCAATTCTTGTGCAGTGTTCTAAATTAGATAATTGTTTCTTTGCAGAGTTGTTTAAGAGTGACTTTTTTTTCTCGCATTTTCAGATGGCTCCTAAAAGAGAGTTTTCTGGTAAGGTTAATTATTTAGAGAGGAGTGTCTGTGATGATTTTTTAGAACAGTTGACGTTGTCAACTAACCAGGCATCAAAGGAAAAATAGCTAGTGCCTAAGGCTCCCCATCTAAAGATAGGAGAAGGATTGTATGACAAGGGCAATTGGTTGAGAGACTCGCAGGTTGGATTATCTGGGTTGGGGTTGGTTAAAGTGGGATTCGGAATGAGAAATTCTCCTGTCCCGCAAAATAGTATCTGGGAACTGGATGTTGGGAAACTAGTAGTCCCAGGAGTATTCATGGATATAGATTTGCTAACCCAGATTGCGTTCAATTATGATCCAGTCACAAGAAGCATTCGGGATGTAAATGGGAAAACCCTTGTGGAAATTAATGTTGAAGAGTTTAGGACAGCATTTGGGCTTAATGAGTTTACAAACTTTCTAGAACCAATAAACTTCATAGCATTAGCCCAAATTTATGGTGCACAGAGGAGTCATCTCAAGAATGGGCCTCTTAAGGAATTCTTTGTAAAAATAGGGGGGTTAACAGTTTTAGGACCCAACACACAAGAGCCCTTTTCATTAAGCATGTTCACCCTTAGGGCTAAAGGGATGTATTGGGAACTTTGTCAAGTTTTGGGAGAAGATGCAGAAGCAAATATGCAGAATCATTACTTGTTAATGATTGCCCAAATTTTGAATCCTTCTCTTGCAATCACATTTGATTATGCTGCTTATATTGTTGATGCTATTCATGGAGGGTTGATAGGAATCAAGAATGGAAAGGTGGATAGGCCTTTCGGATGGTATTCACTCCTAATGCATCTTTTTCTCTTCAAAGGTTGTGATTACTTTGCTAGTGGTCTAGACCTGGTCAAGGAGAAGGAAGGAGAAAAAATGCCAGTACAATTGTGGAGTACTATTTTGTCATGGGATAGAGAGGATGCCAGTTTTTTGAAATTTGAAAAATATTTTGCATCTAAAATAAGTACTCTCCTCTGCTCAGAGAACCCAAGAATCCCCAAGGTTCTTCTGGAATTCATAAGACCAAAAGAATTTGCAGAGAACATAAACATTGTTCATAATTGGGGTGACAATTATTTATATCTAGTTGCCATAGTTTTCAGGGTTTTTGGTTTCAGAGGCACTCCATTTTTGTTACCTTACCAGGTACCTCTCAAAGTGGGAATCACGGAGATCCTCAGACAAATTGGTGGCTTGCAAGAGGCAGAGTTGACAGGCAGGGGTAAAGGGACTATTTTCCCTACAGCTACCATAGCTCACCAATTTGTAATAACAAAGGGAGGCTAGAATCGCTTTGAGGATTTCCTCAAACCTTATCATTTATCCACTGTAATGTTCAGGTGTGCCGATCCAGAGGACTTCTTCAACGGTATGTTTAGGAAGAAGGTAGCATGCAGAGGTAGGCCTCATCAATTCCAGTTTTCTGAAGACCGCATTAGAAATGAATTTGATCTAGATGAGTACGAACTAAAAAAAAAAAGTGGGTGGCTTATAAGAAAGCCCTGGATTTTGTGCATCAGTTTGATGCTAGCTATGACCCATTGTCTAGCTTTTTCCCACTAGAGGAGACAATAAAGTTTTTAATTGTTTGCTTTGAAGATGTGATGCAGACATTGAAGGAGAAGAGGGAAGCTGTAATCAAGAGCAACCATGAGAAAGCCAGAATGATCCTTAGTAGGTCATCTTCTAGCAAGCCAATCCCTCCTGGTGATTACACACTACATAAGAAATCAGGTTATAGTGTGTTGGTGCCTACAACAGGGGAGCCCTCTACCTCCAAAGGAAAGAGGAAGATACAAGATGTCATCGACATCCAAGAGAGCCCAAAAAACCAAAGGGTGGGGAAAGAAATATAATCAAATACACCTTTGTATTCCCCATCCCAATCCCCTATCCATATAGGAAATAAGCAAGCAGCAGATGAGCAACTCATACAATTGGGTAGTCTAGGGGAAATTGCATATACCTATGATTAAGTGGAGGAAGGGATGCCAGAAGAACCCATTGCTGTTGGAATGGATATTACCTCCATTGAACTTAAAGGCCAAGAGTGGGATCCCGAAATAAAGTAGGCAAGTGGTGCCTTTCTAGCTGATAATAATTTTGTCACATCAGAAGCATTCATGCAATTTATATGGAAACAACATATAGATAGATATAATGCTAGATGTGAAACAAGAAAGGCAGAGCAGCCCAATAAAGATCTAGCCTTGGTGGAAGAGGAAATAAAGCAGGAGATAATGGAAGAATTCAAAACCATCACCCCTGAGTAGGGAAGAGATACGGTAGCACAACCTGGAGTGCTTATCTTACCTAAGTGGGATATTGCAGATGCCCTGGTATTAGATGTAGTAAGGAAAGAGACTAAACCTATGGAGGGGGTCACTTTCAATAAAGATAATGCTACACTTGTTATGTGGTCTCTCAAGAGAAATGAGAGCAAGAAAAGTAAGGACACCCCAGGGTCAAGTTACCTTGGTGGAATGATGGTGAAGAGAGTGCAGAGTATAGGGGTAGTAGAGGCTGCCAGCACTATGCTGGAGACTGCAAAATTTAGTGTTGCAGTAGCAGAGAAAGAAGCCAAAGAGAAAGAGGCCCTCCAAATCAAGTTGGAAACAGTTTTAAGGGCCTACAATAGTGCCAAGGAGGAGATAAGTGGTAAGGATAGCATCATTGCCAAATTGCAAAGCCAGTTGACTAGACAACACCATCAAGGTGAGTCTTCAACACTGATGATCTCCTCTTCTCCTGCAAGACCTCCACCTACTAGCCCTATCATTGAGTTTCCAGCATCCCCAGCACCCTCCAGCTCTCAAATGATTGAAATCACTCCCCAAGAGTTAGAATATTTGAAACATGCTCAGGCCTTATATGAAAAGAAGTATGAGGATAGGGTAAGAGCTACAATTTCCGGTTTTGCAGATACAATAAATGCCTCATTTCTCTACAACAATGTAGGTAAAATTATGGAAATATGGAATGAGCTCAAGAGAGACAAGGCCATTTTGACGCCTATTTTTGACAGATGGAGGCCTAGGGAGCTAGATTTAGAGTTTATGTGTGTATCCTGTGATGAAGCAAGGGCCAATCCCATTATTAAATCCACTTCTGATGTTGCTAAACTCTTAATTCAATTAGCAGCAGAGGTGGATAATGTGGATAGAAAGGTCAATTTGTGCAAGAAGGAATACATTGACCAAGTTTTTGAGTTGCTCCCAGGAGTTTTTGCTAGCCTGGATCAGTTAAAAGACAAACAAATATGGCTTAAGGAGATAGAAGTTAAGTTATCAGCAAGAGTTAGAGGAATTATTGATCTTGATGATGCTTCTTTTTTCGTTGTGACAATCCAAGAGATAGAAAAAATTAAATCACATTATGGTTTTCTTAATTCAGAAGTGAACAAGATGAGAAATTCTTAGAAAAGGTTGTTTAAAACTAAAGATAATGTGATTAATTTCTCCTGGCCGACAGAAGAGGTATATAGTGAGTGGGCAACTAAATATGCCACCCATGATTTGGAACAGTTTGAGAGCACCCCTGAAAAGACAGAAGAGGTTGCAACTGAAAAACATGTTGAAGTAACTGCAGAGGTTGAAAAGAGCTTGTAACTGCTTTTACGAAAAGCTTGTAACCTCTTTATTTTGAAAGAAATGATTGTAACAAACTCTCCTCAAGAAGTCCGAAGCTTTGTGCATCCATGATGTTATAAATGGATATTAGTTCTAGAGGAAAAGGGATCGCAAAAATTTTTAAGAAAACGTTGCAGAAATTTATCTAAGCTTTTCTAAGTATAATGGAGAATCCAAATTTCTTGTAATATTTCTTGAACTGAATATCAATATACAAACCATCGGTTTTGAGTAAAGTTTTCTATTGTCTTCAAGTTTGTTCACAAATTTGTTTACTATTTTCATTCTAAATAATCCAGGGTTATTCTGTTTGAATGGAATTGTAAAGCAATTTTAGTATAAGTGTTCGTTAGCTTTTTTCTTTAGGAGGGAAATTAAAGAGGCGGGGATCACTCATACCAGTAAACTCTCTAGAAGGAACTTTAAATTTTGATGACCATAGCTTAGTTTAGAATGCTTAAATTCTTGTAAGTGTTAGGCATATACAAGGATTGATCGAAACCAAGCCGACGGGAAGCATAAAGATGTTTTGTTTGAGGAGTCTTATTTGAGTTTAGATGACTCTGTGACCTTGGATAAGGTACTGGTATTAATTGAAGTTGTTCATTGCAGGCTTTGTTGATCAAAATGCTAAACTTAAGTATAATTTCCATTCTTTGTTTTTAGTTGATTTCAAGGTGAATAGACCCATTGGTTTTCTGGACTGGTTTGCTATGGGTTTATGTTTGAAAGCATGGATTTAATTCACAAAGGTATACCGACCTGGGCTCTAAGTAAGCCCAAAGTGTAGAAGGTCTAATCAAACCTTGTCATATGTTGTCTTGAGAATTTCCTTATCTTTGATATCTCTTCTACACCAAGCTTTAAACCATATTATTTTAAGGATGTTAAAGGGAATCAGATTTTGAAGACAACATGTTCAACAATCTAACCCCTGTTACACATAATGCACCACTCAGAGGAGGGGGAATCAGTGGTTCTTAAATATTTTCCCTTTAGCTATCCTTTTTGAGCATATCATTTTATGGGATCTAACACAATGAAGACATACTGATTAGTGAGTACACCAGCTTAAAATTATCACACAAAAAGAGCCATCTCATAACACTAGGATGTACAAGGAAAACCCAAGATGGGAAAAACCTTGGTGAGAAATGTTGTTAGAGTCTACTACTCCAATCCAGCCTCACAATGAAAAATTAGTTACAAATTTTAGGGAACCAACCTAAGGAGCACCAACCCCTGACTTTAGGGCACCAACACAAGGAGCACCAACCCCTGTCTTTAGGGCACCAACCCAAGGAGATACAACTCCGTGTTCACAATGTAAAATTCAATTGCAAAAGTATTTATCTTGCAACCTTGTGATATGTCTTACTCTGTTGGTGAGATACCTTCTCTGACTCACCTACTCACTTTTCCACTGCTCCACACCTATTGCTTCTCTGCTAGTAAGCCCTACTAGTTTATCTCTCTTTTGTACTGCTCTTACTAAATCTCCTCCTCACTGCTCTGCCAATATGAACACTACCAGTTCTTCTCTCCAACCAGTTGAATGCTTCATCTAGGTTCTCTCTCACTTCTACTTTCTTCACAGATGCTCATTGAGCACTTGGCTAATTTTCTCTTACTTGCAAAAGTCTCCCACTTCACAATAGCACAATATTCTTCTATTCAACAACATCTATCTCTTGGGCTCACGTATTTATGACTTAGACTTCCTGCCAAAAACCAATTCAAACTTGGCACCTTATCTTTTTCTTCACTGATCATGAGACACATCGAATCCAATCAAATCTGATCAGATCACAACTCATAGATGTCTATCTGCACATATCTACAATTTGCGTGCCTTCCTGAACACGCTTTCCTTCTTTAGTAACCAACAATCATTCTTTCAACTTTCCTAATTCAATCTCCATAAATGGCCCAGCTATCTCCTTCACCAACTTCGATCTGCACAACCAATCTGTCCTGGATCTCGAGTCACACAATTCTGCAATTCTTCTTTGAGCTTTGCAGTCACCATTAATTTTGGACCAATCACAACTACCTCACCAACCTTACTTCACCAAACTATGTAGGTTTCATCGGCCACTTCATCTTCATGTGGCATCATAGTTGGTATCCACCTCATCACACTACTTTTTCAGTTTAGCTTGGTCACTGACCATACACTCTATCAGTTTCTCTTCACTTCTGGTTAGCTAATCCTATCGGTATCTCACATTATATGGATCAACTCCTCATGTCCGTTCTTTGCTTGAACTGTCGGTGGAACACCTTGACCGGTCAACAGACATGTCCAACCAAATCATGCATATTCCCACAATTTGGAAGTCTTCTGCATCTTCACCTTGCATATATAATCAATGGACTTACATACCAGTTACCACTCTTGTTGACACCATGTCATCATCCTTTACAAGACTCCATCTTCAGTCAGGTTAGATCCCTCTGTTTGCATCTTCTTGGCCTTTCCTTTCTCCCTGATCAATTATGTTCATTCCTCTACTGGTTTGTCATGGTGATAAACACTTCACACTACCCTTGTACTGGCATCTCAACATGCCTTCTCTGTCGATCCACTGCATAACTCTGATCTCATGCACTTGAGGCATTCCTTCAATTCACTAGTTCATTTTGCTCTTCTAGTGTTGATGTGATTTAGATAGCACTCTGCCTCTTCATCACAAATAGCCACTCAAACACCTTTCCCATTTGTCAACAAATCACTTATCAGTTGACATACTCTCCTTTCCAATGATGCACTCTGTCAGTAACCTATCCATCTCATCCACACAAGTCAGACAGTAACTTATGTACCAGTGACTCCTAAGGTCATCTTCCTTACCTTACCGATGTTCTGCAATACAAGGTGATATATAAGATATCACAACATGTACTCCTCCATAGTAGTGTTGCACAACCATCCCTTCTACTGGTGGTCATCCCATAGTGATTGACATCAATGACAACAGAATGCCAATAATCTCCCCCATTGGCATTGATGTCAACACATGTAGTATTTAGTATACTATAGTAACTTTCTTCCCCTTTGATAGCAATGGCAAAGGGCACTGTCAGGATAACATTTTTCCTTGCATCCACCAAACACTATCAAGAATCTTTCTCCCCTTATTACCAGATGCATCTCCCTTTTGAATATTATGGACAACATCATCTCAAACATCAACACTTGAGATGGAAATCTTAGGTTCCAAGAACCCTTTACAACAAGCAACGATCTCTCTCCTTCTTTGAGCTTCTATTTGATTTGCTTATGTGTTCAGTCTATCTGATATCAATTTGAGGATATAGCTCTGAACTCCCCTTGAACCACAGATTTATGGTCTTAATTTCTCATCTACCAGATTCCAAAATGGTACTCACCAAAGTACCCATAACCTCTACATACAAAGAGAGATAATATACTGACAATATCCTTGCAGGTCACCTATCCAACTGGTTGACTCATAAAGATGCATCCACATGAGATTATCTACCAGACCAATACATGTCATTTAGGTCCTTTCTAATAACACCTGAGACATAGCCACATCCATCCAGACCATCAAAATTACTGCAATGATCCCTCAACTCATTGACTTGCATAACTTAGCAACACTAATCAACATCCGTGCTGGTAACATGATTCACATATCGGTCTCTTGTCTCTACTGGGTCACTTTTCTATTTGCCTTTGTTTCCCGGTTCTAGTTTCCTATGCTACCATTCATTTCACTTGTAGCAGTAAACTATCTTCTATATGTAGTCAAGGTGGTAACTACTCACACACACTTCCATCTTATTTTCTTCCTCTTACAGGTAGTTGCTTGTTCATCTCCTTGACCACTTACAACTAAGGGGTGAATGATCTGATCAATATGTAAGTCCCCCTAAGTCTTGCATCTCCTTTAAGCCATAGGAAATAACATTTGTGAATTTGATGCACAATGCCAATCCATGGTCCCATTTTCTTGCTTCTTCCTCCATGCCTATTTGGTTTTAATTTTCTTCCCCTTTTCAACTCGGGGACTAGATTTCATTTTCTCCTACTGATCAATGCTTACACTTCTAGATTTAGCACCAAGACAAGAGGTAGTGTTGTAGAACCACACCGCATCCATGCTAACCTCATGACATGGTGATGGGTTGGGGTTTGGGATAGACTAGCCTAGTCTATGCTCTTGGATCCTTTCCTTGGATCACCTGGTGTTCTCTCCACACCCTAGGGTCTCTAGGACTTCCCTTTCTTGAGGAATCCCTTGACCTTGCCCAATCCACCCACCAATGAGTTGCACTGCTGCTCATAAGGTCTCACCTACTCATGAGTCTCAAAACCCCTTACTATGGCTAATAAGGGCTAGGCTTGTTCCACAACTTCCAAGGTCTTAGCAAGGTTAGGTTAGGTCAATTTAATGGTTTTTCCACCCATTCATGTGCCCCCAAGAGGTTTCAAGATTCCAACCCCTTACTGATTTCACTATTTTGTGTTTTTACCTTTAAATAGGGATACAAGGATTAGGACCAATTAGGCCTCCTACTCGGTCCTTTAGGGCTCCCTCTCACAAATGATGCAAAAAATACCCAAACTCCCAAAATGGACTACCATTCATTTGGCAAGGGCTCAAGGATTTCTCTAGTTCTGGGCCTCCAAGTGGTCGTACAATGCCTTGGGCGAATTTTGGGGTTTTTAAGGGTTTTGTGAGGGTTTTTAGGGTCTGCCTGGGTCACAGTGAATATTTTGAGTTTTAGCCACCTTGTCTAGATTCATGGTGGTTCCTCCTTCACACCATTGATGCTTCACTAACTCCTCTGCACCCCCTCCAAAGGGTGCACTCTCCTTTGACCAACCTTGCTCTCCAAGACCTCTGCAACTTGACCTTTCCTAGCTGGGCACTGTTCAATCTCACCTAGGAGTGGCTTTATATGGCCTCCCTGCATTTTCAAGGGCCCTTCTTGCATTGAACTATGGTACAAGGTCTACACTCTCATTCCACATGGTTTAATGGTGATTCCACAATGGGGAATGGAGTTATGCATCCATTTACTCAAACCAATCCAAAACTGGACAGTGAGAAGGCAATTTACAAACTATTTACAAACACACACAACCTGCAAATAAAAACCTAATCTAATTGCTCACAATGAAAGTATTTACACCATACACCATAGGAAACATTCCACATAGTTTTGCATGCAAATCAATCCATTAAATTGCTCAGTTGTTTCATTCAAACTGACTGGTAACCAATTTGCAGTCTCAGTTAGGTCACTTTGCTTGGGGCACACAATGTCTGACATCCAACCCATTAACTTAGGGTTTGGAAACACTTATAATAACCTCTCCTTGGTCTATGTGCCCATATTAGGGTTTTCCATGCCAAACTAAAGGTTTTGACCTCATGGTGGAAAAGTTGTTTGACAACTTTTAAAAGTTGTCATGCAACTTTTGAGCAACTTTCCCAATGTTGCTTTTCTTGACTCTTAGACCCACATTGGGTCAACCTAAGGACACCACCATGACATGAAGGACCCCTAAACTCCTCAAAATCACACATACCCTCTATTTCCAAGAAATCCTCAATCTTGACTTAAGACCCTAAGGACTCAACTAGGACCTTAACTATGACCAATGAGCACATGGCTCTTTATTTTATGTACAATGGCTTCAAAAGAAGCATCACAACAACAAAACAAATAAAGAGGAAGAGTTTGGAAGGGTGCTCCTACACCACATGGGAACCTTCTATTATACCTATTCACTCTTCTTCTTCTTGCCATGTCATTATGTTCATCTTTCGATTTCCTTAGATACCTTTCATGACTAGGAACACCACTCATCTTGTTCCATGTAGGTCTTTGTTGCTTGTATCCTCTGTAACTACTTCCATGCTAAGCATAACTATTCAACTGATTGTGGTAGAATTGCAAATTTTTCCTCCTGTAATCATAACTTCTATACCCAAGTCTATTGTAGTTATGACATACAACATTAGCAATACCAAAAGAGGGGGTATGCATTCTTCTTCCCCTAGATGGATTGTGCTCATATGCATACAATCTATAGCCATCTGATTTATTATGCCTAGGAAGAACACTCTATCTATTCTTAGGCCCCATTTTACATTCTTCTACCCTATGGCCATAACCTTTGCATCGAAAACAATAGCCAAAGAGAGGAGGCTTGTTACTTACAAATTTATTTTTCCAAACATGAGGTGTTCTTACCAGTTTGACATTTGCATTTTTATTTCTTTGGGAAAGGATTAGGGGTTGTCCATTCTCTATAGATCTTTCATTTGTTCTCTTCTTCTTCCATGCTTGTCTTGACTTGGTGGCAACATCATTTCTCTTTCTTCTACCGGTAGGAGGTCTTTCCTTATTCATGCTACCAGTAACACTATCTTCCCTCGTCTTTCTTTTTCCTTTCAGATCTGCATTTTTT
Source organism: Cryptomeria japonica (assembly GCF_030272615.1). Lineage (NCBI taxonomy): Eukaryota > Viridiplantae > Streptophyta > Pinopsida > Cupressales > Cupressaceae > Cryptomeria > Cryptomeria japonica. The sequence goes on from NC_081412.1 coordinate 59,537,470, forward strand.
CTCCATGCAACATCATTATTCATTCTCAGCTTGAGTTCATCTTAACATTTCTCAAGTTCTTTTATGAGATTCTCCATCTCTTCCTTCATCTTATGACATTCCTAGTCCTTTGTTTCCATTTCTAGCTGGAGATCCTCACACCTTCTTTCCTTATCATTGAAGATTGATTTCAACTCACCAGTCAATCCTTTTGCCTCTTCAAGTTGAGAAGTCAATATACAGATATTCTTATTTGATTCTTCAAGACATATTTTTAGCTTGCTGCATTTAGCATGAACTGAAGCTTTGTAATTTTTAAAATCCTTTTTAACACTTTGCAGCTCATCTAGTGCACTTAGCAGTTCACATTCAAGATCTACTCTAGCTTCATCTTCATCATCACTCCCTAACACATCTTGGTAGTGGGATCTATCAAGCTTGTCACACTTTGATGTGTGTACATCACTTTCAATCTCTTGTGCCATGAAGAGATGAGTTTTCTCTTCATCAAAACTGCAACACCTGAAAAATCTTCTATCAACATTGTTGTTCTTCATGCTTCCACAATCTGATTCAGCAATGCATAGCTTATTTCCATAAAGCATCTTCAGTCTATCCCATAAACTCTTTACTATTTTGCATCTATCCACATGTGAGGAGACATCACTGGTGAGCCCACTAAGTATATCCTTCATGGCTTCTTCATTACATAGGTGTCTTCTTTATTCTTCATTGCCAGTGGGGGGACATACATTCCTAGGGAGACCATTTACAACTACCATCCAGACATCAAACCCTAGGGAGGATAGGAAGACTTCCATTTGGCAACTCCAAATAGAATATTTTGATCTATCAAACATTGGAGTAGGGATTGACTCTAAACAAACCATTGTGTCCTTAGGTCAGAATCTACCCAAGCTGGAGAACACTCTTCTAACTAGGAACCTATGCTCTGATACCAATTGTTAGACACAATGCACCACTGAGACGGGGGGGAATCAGTGGTTCTTAAATATTTTCCCTTTAGCTATCCTTTTCAAGCATATCAGTCTATGTGATCTAACACAATGAAGACATACCAATTAGTGAGTACACCAACTTAAAACCATCACACACAAAGAGCCACCTCATAACACTAGGATGTACAAGGAAAACCCAAGATGGGAAAAACCTTGGTGAGAAATGTTGTTGGAGTCTACTATTCCAATCCAGGCTCACAATGAAAACTTAGATACAATGTTTAGGGCACCAACCCTAGGAGCACCAACCCCTGACTTTAGGGCACCAACCCAAGGATCACCAACCCTTGTCTTTAGGGCACCAACCCAAGGAACTACAACCCCGGCACCGACCTACAACTGAGTATTCACAATGTAAACATCAATAGAACAAGTAGTTATCTTATTACAAGTGAATCTTGCAAGCTTGTGATATGTCTTACTCTGTCAGTGAGATACCTTCTCTGCTTCACCTACTCACTTCTCTACTACTCCACACCTGTTGCTTCTCTGTTGGTAAGCCCTACCAGTTTATCTCTCTTTTGTACTGCTCTTATTGCATCTTCTCCTCACTACTCTACTGGTATGAACACTACCAGTTCTTCTCTCCAACTGGTTGAATGATTCATCCATGTTCTCTCTCACTCCTACTTTCTTCACAGATGCTCATTGAGTACTTGGCTGATTTTCTCTTACTTGCAGAAGTCTCCCACTTTGCAATTGCACAATATTCTTTTGTTCAGCAGCAACATCTATCTCTTGGGCTCACATATATATGACCTAAAATTCTCACCAAAAACCAATTCAAACTTGGTGCATTAGGGTTTTCTTCATTGATCATGAGACACATCGATTCCAATAAAATATGATCGGATCACAACTTAGAGATGTCTACCTACACATATCTGCAATTTACGTGCCTTCTAGAACACACTTTCCTTCTTTAGCAACCAACAATTATTATTTCGACTTTCCTAAGTCAATCACCATAAATGGCCTAGCTGTCTCCTTCGCCAACTTTGATCTGCATAACCAATCTGTCCTAGATCTTGAGTCGCACAATTCTACAATTCTTCCTTGAGCTTTGTAGTCACCATTATTTTTGGACCAATCACAGCTACTTCACCGACCTTACTTCCCTGACCTGTGCAGGTTTCATTGGCCACTTCACCTTCACGTGGCATCATAGTTGGTATCCACCTCATCATACTACTTTGTTGGTTTAGCTTGGTCACTGAATATAACTCTACTGGTTGCTCTTCACTTCTAGTTAACTAATCCTACTAGTTAACTCCTCATGTCCATTCTTTTCTTGAATTGCCAGTGTAACACCTTGATCGGTCAATAGACATGTCCAACCAAATCATGCATATTCCCACAATTGGGAAGTCTTCTACATCCTCACCTTGCATATATAACTAGTGGAATTACATACCGGTTACCACTCTTGATGACACCATGTCATCATCCTTCACAAGACTAGGTCAGATTCCTCTATTTGCATCTGGTTGGCCTTGCCTTTCTCCCTGATCAATTATGTTCATTCCTCTATCAGTTTGTCATGGTGACAAACACTTCACACTACCCTTGTACTGGCATCTCAACATGCCTTCTCTGTCAATCCACTGCATAACCCTGATCTCATGCACTTGAGGCATTACTTCAATTCATTGGTTCAATCTTCTCTTCCTGTGTTGATGTGATTCAGATAACATTTTGCCTCTTCATTAGAAACAACCACTCAAACACCTTGCCCATTTGTCAACACATCACTTTATCAGTTGACATACTCTCCTTTCTGATGATGCACTCTGTTAGTAACCTATCCATCTCATCCACACAAGTTAGACAGTAACTTGTGTACTAGTGACTCCTGAGGTCATCTTCCTTACCTTATCGGTGTTCTGCAACACAAGGTGATATCTAAGATATCACAACCTGTACTCATCCATAATAGTGTTGCACAACCATCCCTTCTACTGGTGGTCATCCCATACTGGTTGACGTCAATGACAACACAATGCCAACAACCCCTAAAGTCTTCCAAACCACTAATGGCTCTTACATGACCATTAATGGCTCTTACAGGACCATTAATGGCTCTAACATAACAATTTATGGTTAAATCCACTTGCCCCCATGGTTAGAGACTTTACCTCTAACTCAACCCTCATTTAACCCATGGGTCTCTTCAAGCATTTATTGCTTTGACCATGGTTATACTCACTAACTCTTGCACAAGAGTTTATCCATTGGATAAAGATATTATTTATTAGATAGTGACTTAATTATTTTAATATAACATTAATCGTACCTCCAAAGTTAACCCTCAAGTCATGTCAAGAATTTAATGCTTATTCCCTCTCCTCTCAACCCATCTCTTATTGAAATTTGTCATCCTGGGATTGGATTGAAAGCCCTCACATGGATCATAAGCCCTTCAATCCTTACCCTTGTTGATATTACACAATCTCAACCCTCCATTGCTCCATTTTACCTATAAATAGAACTCATTTCTTCATAATCCAAATCCTGAAATCTTCTATGCATCTAACTTATAGTGAATTTTAGAGAGCATTTAGCATAATCATCTATATTTGTCATTTTGGGCTAAAATTAATATTAGATAATTAGATAATATATCATTTTAGCTTGTTCACATTTGCATTTTCATAATCATCCATTTTTTAATCTTGAACCTCCATAGGACATCCAAAATAGTGCAAAAAACTACTGAGAGCTACACTCATTTGGGAACTTGGAGAGGAGAGGAACAAGGGAGGAGAAGCTACAAGCATGGTGGAAGGCATTTGGAGATGTCTTAGACCATTGATTTTCTTTGCTAAGGTGTCTATTTTGCTTTTAGTGTCTCTCTTGATATGCTTGCTTAGGATAGTGTTTGATTTCTGATTTTCTAACACTAACAATTGGTTTTTTGCTTGTTTGTTTGTATTTGTCATCCTAACCAATCCTTTTTGCAGAGCATCATTTGGTGAAACCGACATGAATCAAAGATACAACCTCGTGATATCTTTTTTTTTGAAAACTACTAACTTTTGCATGTTTTAATACTAACTTTTGCATGTTTTAATTGACACACAGGTCATGCTTTAGCGCCTTCATTCATGCTTTAGCACCTTCGAAAGTGGGTACTTTAGTGCTATTATTCCTAATAATAATGCTATTGTGTCTCAACTGGTGCTATTGTCCATCTTTTAGTTCTATTGACCATTAAATAGCACTATCGTATCTATTTTTAGCACTTTCGGCTCGTTGTTTGACATAATTAATTAGGTTTGACAAAGTTCTTTTAACACTTTTTTTTTAGCGCGTTTGTGCTTATTTTAGCACTTTCGTTTGTTAGTTAGCGCTTTTGTTTGTTATTTAGTGCTTTTGTGTTAAATAGCACTTTTGTTTTCACACAAAGTAGCGCTATTGTAACAGAGAGTTGTAAAAAAAACTTTTTATAACTGAAAAATAAGAATTTAGGCTTGTAGAAGCCCACCATAATCATTTTTGCTAACTGTTTATCACTTTGTGTAGGTTTTCAAATTAGATTAAGAAGTAAATTTACTTTTTTAACTAACTTTTTCAAAGTTGGCTTAAAAATGAATTCACTTTTTATTTTAGTTTAAATAAACTTCACATTTCAATTTGGGTATAAAATGAATCACACATTTTGTTTGGGCTCATAAAAAGAATCTCATTTGTCAAAGGTAAAATGAACCACAATTTTAAAACCCAACAAAATTTATTTTTTGTAAGATAGGAGAAAAATCTTTATTTTGGTGCTTAAAATCAATAACACAAATTTCATTTCTTTCATCAAACTTAAAAGAAATCACAATCCACACTTCGTTTTGGGAAAAGCTTAAAAAGAACAAACCATTTTTCCTTCAATTTAAAAGCGATTTTTACTTTAAGCAAAAATGTGTTCTCAATTCAGTTAACCAGGATTTCAAATTCTTAGACTACAAAACATTTTGCCTTTGAAGTTAAAAAGAACACCATGATTGTTGGAGCAACATCTCCAAATAGTTAGATCACATTGCAATGAAAATCAATTAAAAAGAACAAGTATTTTCAGTGATTGGCACAATTCTGCAAAGTTTGTCGAGTGGTCCTACTTCTAACACACACTATCCTCTCCCTTGGCTTTCGTGGTCCTAGATACAAGATAAAAGTGTTAGTAACACTCAAAATTTTATCTTTTTAAGAGAGTCCTACCAAGAGAAACATCACTCTTGGGAATGACCTTGCACAATAAATCCTTCGAGCCACTATAGAAATTAGATGTGAGGAAAAGTTGTAGCCTTGGGTATAGTTGTTCCTATAGTGTAACTTGCTGAAAGGACATATGTGCCCCACCACAAGTTACAAGGCTCTTAAATGAGTCACTAGATAATGAACTTATGTCCAAAAACATAAAAAATTACTAGACACCTTTTTATATAGATACCCACCCATTCTATTGATTGAGGATATTTGTGATAAATTCAGTGCAAGAGAATAGATGGTTTTGCTCCCAAGATACTGACCATACATATTTCCTTGAGTAGAAACAAGGCTTTTTGAAAGGCTACTTGTTACTATTTACTAAGTTGTCATTAGTTTTATGTTCAAATTCATCCTATATACCCTAGCTGGTTAATACTATAGAAAGATTCAGTGGGTAAGCACTAAGGGTGTCGGTTACAGAAGAAAGGATAGTCACCAAGATGATATATACCAAGCTATCTACCGAGTAAATTTTCTATGTCCATCGAGTAGAAAAGAAGGTACACTGAGTTAATCTGAACTAAGTGGAAACGTGTTACAAGATTTGAGAATAGGGAACCGTTATTTCATAGGGAATCGCACTTATAGATTTTGTATGAATTTGAGGAAGTTTATCCAATGAAATAATTTCTATGTTTATTCATTCAATAAAACATGTTTGTATAATCGATGTATGAACAAGATCACCACCTTAGAGATCTATATAAAGACTGATTTGAGTATCTAAGAGTATGAAGAGAAAAAGATGGTGAGTTGAAGATAAAATCTTATGAAAAGTTAAGATGTGATGATTGAACAGAGGTATTCAGAGGTCACCGAGAAGATTTTCAGAAAACAGTTTAAGGGACAGAGAATACAAAAGAGGTCATCAAGTTGATCTAACAATTACCGAGGTATGCTATGAGCATGGTAATTTCATATTGAGCACATAGAGTCTGCTATAACATTTCAGATGTAAAGTTGTAGATATTTTGTAAAAGATTTTGATTGAATTATTTTGAGTTGTGCTAGAAACCTTTAACAGGGTAAAAGACTCTAACAAGGTCTATAAATTGTAAAGCCTCTAACTAGGTACATCATTTTGTAATAGTGTTTATAAAAATCCTTTAGCAAGGTAGATCTAAAGATCTTGATACTCCTAACAAGGTAAGCTATCAAAAATAGCTAAACATGTAGCTCTAACAGAGCAACCTTTATTATTGCGGTAGTTAAGTTGTGGGTGTCATCCCTACCACATTTTTTCTCTCTAACCAAGAGTTTCTGCATAACCAAAATCTTTGTGTTATGGAGTGAAATGTGTATGGATATAATTTCTATGACTATGTTTGGCTTTATATATTATGAGATCAACTATATATAGTTTATGTTTATCAGTAAGATTGTTTTTGAAGAAAAGTTTTGAAGTACTTTTTCACCCCTCCCCTCTCAGTACATTAGCTTTCATTGTTGAACCTAACAATTGGTATTAGAGCTATACTCTTGTAAAAGGGTTTTATAGCCTAAAGGGAAAGATCCCATCAATGGAAGGCTATAAAAAATCATGCAGAATTGTGAATCTCCAAGAAGAATTGGATCATGCTAATCAAGTGATTGTAGACATGCAAAGACAAATGCAAAAATCACTGAAAGTAAGAAGAAGATTGTTTGATGATTTACAAGACTCACAAGAGTTGGTGGAACAAATTGAGACATCATCTGAGAACAACATATCAAAAGAGTCTAAAGAAATGATTATAGAATTGAAAGAAAAGAACAAAGAACTGAATGATCAACCTAAATCAATGAGAAGGGAACATGAGTATTTCATTTCAGCACACAGATGACTGAAAATCTTGATGCATTGAGAATAGCTGAAGATAACATAAAAAGTATAGAAAGAGAAAAACAACAGCTCGAAGCATTGGTATCTAAAAAGGATGATGAAATCACAAGGATGACTGGAATTCAACATAATCTATTTGATCAATTGGGTCATGCACATCATGAAGCAACTCTGAAAGAAAATGAGAACCAAGCATTAAAACTTGAATTATCAAGATTGATTGATGAACTTGAAGTAGAAAAGAAGTCAAAAGAAACACTGAAGAAAAGTTATGAAGCATCAAGAATGTTGGATGAGCAACTAAACACAAGATCACCCAACAAATTTGCTGGACTCGGTTACCAAAGAAACAACTCTACCAACAAAATAATCAACACCACTGAGAAAGGAGAATCATCAAGGAAGGCTGGAAACAAAGATAAGTTGAAATATAACAAGCCTATTTGCAACTACTGTGGAAAACAAGGACATACTGCCAACATGTGCCAAATCAGAAAAGGTAAGCTATCGAATGTCACTAGGTCAAATAGTTATTGTTACAATTGCAATAAGTATGTTCACACATCTAAACAATGTAGGACAAAGTCTGTTAGAAATTATCAAAAGGCAAAATTCAAGAGATTTTGCAAAAACTGCAATAGATATGGACATAATAATGAGAAGTACTAGTTTAAGAAGAAAAACTACATGTGGTCTCCACACCAAGCAAATGATAGAAGCTACCAAACTCACATAGATCTCAATCAACAATATACTGCAGTACCATGGGATTACAATACAAGACTATGGTGTGAATGTTGTGGAAGGTATGGACATATAAGTGCAAATTGTATGATAAGGTTTGGAATGAATAATCAGAGATCATGGAAATCTGGCTAAAGACTACAGAGATCAACCCAAAGGAGATACTAAAGAGATAAGAATCAAATTACAGAAAATCTGGAAAAAGAAGGAAAATGGATCAAATAATGAAGAAAGCACCTTACCTACCGAGTTAGGTGCATCTACTTCTAATTAATCAATAAAGGTATGAAGGGATTGTGTCTTCACAAGGCTAGATATTAACAATTCCTATTTGAATCATGTAAATAACTCCAAAATCTACATAGCTAAGATGTATTAACATTTCTGAAATTGTATCTAGTCTTACGATTTACCAGTGAAGTCGATAAATACAGTAAACCTGTCAAGTCGGTAAAAGCATATAAGGAAGTTAGTCGCTAAAGTGTAATCAAATGCATTTAATGCTTATCTTACCTAACTACACGAAGCTCGATAAGGTAAACAGTGTATTTAAAGTTCTTTGTACGGTCATTTTACACTCACCAGTTTTCAAAGAGAAGAGCTAAGCGAATCAATGGTGATCAAACATTTCAGAGTGAATCCAAGGTATTTTCACACAATCTTAAATGCATTTTCAAGCAAGTTAATTGATCAATATCAATTGTGAATATTTGCATTATATTTACTAAGTCAAAAGAATTTTTTGGTTAGTTGAAACCCTAAGCTATTTTATTAGTAGAAATCCAAAGTTTGAAATGGCTCCCAAGTTACAGAAACTAGTTGTAGTTGAGACTATTGAGAAGCCCTCACTGAAGTATACCTTACCTCCCAAAGTGGCATCTGAACCCGATGAAAAAAATGCATTTTCTCTTATTCCAAATAGGGTTCTATTGGTTGAAGATGTTGGATTTTATACTAAGTGCCATGTAGAAGAGCTAGGTCATACTGAAATTAAGGACATGTATGATGAACTTTGCACCGATGGAATCCTGGATAGTAAGTATGAGCATATCAAGGTTAAGGGATTGATCGAAGCCCTAACCTATCCTCAAGTTTTTAAACCCCAATGGGTCAAATTTTTTTTGAGCAGAGTGCATGATGACTTTATGTGGTTAGAAGACCAACCATTCAAGATCACCAAGGATATTATTCACATAATCACTGGATACCCTATATATAACCATGCTTGAGCAGAGAAGATGATTTCACAGAAGGAATTGATAACCTTAATCAGTGTTGAGTCTGATTGCAGAGGTCTTAAGTTGAATAATGTAATAGATGCAGAACTAAATTTTGTAATTAGAGTCATTGGTTATTGTTTCTTTCAGTCGGCGAGAGAGAACAGTGTACCATGTGCAACTGTGGATTTGGCCTATAAAATTATGAAAAAGGGTATGAAAATTGATCTATGTGAAGTATTGTTGAAGAATATTTTTGAGAATCTCAACACAATAAGGAAACCTAAGATGAATAACTCTACTAACACACTAAAGTTTGGGTCACTCTTAGTGTGCATGTTCTTCTATTTTTAGAAGTTCTGTCCCTCAGTCGGTAACATTGTTTGGGAACTACATCGATCGATCACCCATCAGATAAATGATTTTGTCAATCAGCTAGGTGATAACTTCAATGAGATAATGGATGACTACTTTAATAAATTTCAAGAAAAGATGCATATTAAGTACAGGGTCCTACCTTAGCTAGTGGAGAAATATAAGGATATGTTTTGAAGTGGACACTGACTACTATTATGTCAATGCAGTAGAACCCAGAACTCAATCTTTACCGCCTATTGGTTATGAGATTGATTTTGATATCACTCAACAATAGATAGATTCCTTTCTAACACTTCCAAGGCACTCGACCGAAATCAGATTTGGTACCTATGAAGAGGTAAAAGAGAAGGTAAAAATGAGCATAGTTGTACCAAAGGCTACCCGAAAAGCCACTAAAATGATAAAAGACTTAACTGAGAAATTTGGAGAAGGTTCTACCTCCACACCTACTAAGCCAATAGGTAGGAAAGATGATCAACTTTCAATTGAGGAAGAATTTGAAGATTAGGAAGTAGCCATCACTCTGAGCACCAAGTTGCCAAAGGGCAAAATACTAAAAAGGAAGAAACAAGATACACCTGAGGTATCACCGACTCCACTAGTGAAACGACCTAACAGTAGATCATCTGCAATGTCACCTAGTAAGAGGCATAAAAATGTTGAATTGCCTAAAGTTACAAAGACTTATCAAAAGTTGACCAGGAGACTCATTTTGAATAAGTAGTCAAGTGACATAGAATCTGAAGACAAAAATAAATTTCAAATTGTCAAAAGCACAAAGGAAGATGTACACAGTGTTGACAACTTTTGTGCCAAATTGAAACAATATGGAGGATTCAGGTCATTCAAGTATGTTAAATATGACTCTCAGACAGAAGAAGAAAAGAGACAAATAGAAGAGTCAGTTGTATGTACACTTCTCAAATTTTGAGTAGTTCCATTGGAAGTACGTAACTTTCTTCCAAATGCATTATACTCTCACATTGACAATAGATGGAAATATGCTATGGACTCGGAGAAGCAGATAAGAGAAAGAGTTTTAGTACATCTCTTTCTAGACATGTCAGTAGATGATATTAGAAATCATTTGAAAAACTACCAGATAAATTTTCAAGTGAAGCACAAAGCCTTGAAAATGATGAATGGACTTTATCTTGAAGTCGAAAAGGAAACCAGAGAAAAATGGCAAGAAATCTTCAAAATTCAGACTGAAGAACCTCAAGGTGAAGTAGAAATAGTCGACATTACCGAGCAAGATCCCGCTTCAACTATTCAACAAGATGAGGATGTCATGGACACTGAGGCACATGAAGAATAAATGATAGAAGGAAATGCCTATGCCACACCACACTGGTAACCAGTGAATCAGTCTTAGAATAGGTTAAGTCCTATCCTCCAAGAACTCAACAAGTGACAACTGAGATACCCCAAGACACAGAACAAGGCAAAGAGGATCATAAGGCTACACAAGGTGAATCTACCCCTTAGACCATAGGCGAGAAAACTTCTCAAGCTTCTGCAAGCACTGAAACTGCTGCCACTAAGACCCCAAGCAAGAAATCACTGAAGGCTACAATAGAGGCTATAGAAATCGACAAAAGTGTTGCTCCCACCAAGCAACATATTGAGGAAGATCAAGCCTCCAAAGCCATTGTACTCATTCAATCGGTGAAGACATCATCATCAAAGGAGAAGAAAGCAAAGAAGCACAATTTCAAGATAGGTCTGTCAAAGCCTATTGTGCTGCCGAACATTGACATTTCCAAACTCAAAGGGCAAGCACTTATTGAATTTGGTGAGTTGTGCAAAGCCAAAGCAGAACAAGAAAAATAGATAGCCATTCAAAAGAAGGACTGAGTACTTTAGAAGGTTAAAGCATTATTGACAGACATGCTACCTGAAGCTACCGTAAGTAAAGATGTAGCCATCCATATGAAATTGGATGAACTACTCACTCAATTGGAAACATTAGGAGTAGAGACATCAGAATACCTTAGCAAATTAAAAGATAAAGAGCTAACTACCAAAATGATTGAAGAAGTGCAGAAAGCCATTTCTATAGGTAAAATCAAGCTTGTTGGATTCATTGCTGAGTTGTCCCCTCAACTCAAGCACATTATTCATTTATTCCAAAAACTATGTACATTTTCATTCTTTATTAAGGATATTAAGAAGAAGACCGAAGCCATTGAAAAAGAGATTACTGATCTCTCAAATACACTGACTACCAAGCCAAATTCTTCTCAAAATTTTTATACCAAGCTACAAACTTTTATGGCCCAGCAGTTAGAACTTAGGAATGAAGAGCACAAAATAAGGATGGATATTATGACTCTTCAGACATTATTTATTCCCTATCTGTCATCAATACAAGAGAAGATCAACCGAGCTACCCAACTGTCCACACAAGCAAAGGGAAGCACTCTAGATGGTTTGATTTCATTGTTAGCTGATATTAATGCTCAGAATTCTTTAATGGAAAGTGTCAAGGGTGCACTTACCAACGCTCTCAATGATGCTCATACTAATTATAAATCTATTTTTGATCAGTTGCCCCCACCGAATGGTAACTAGTTTTCATGTTTGTTAAAAAGGGGGAGTGTACCAAGTATATATAGAGTATCCGAGTGTACAGATGAAATTGTCAGGGGGAGCATGGAACATCAGGGGCATGAAAATCAAGTTTTGTTCAGCATATTGATAAAGGGAGTATGTATTCAATGTATGTATTTGAACAAAATGTATATACTATCATTTTAGTCACATTTTGTAAGTATATAGATTTTATGTTATGACTTTGAAAGGAGTTTTGTCAAACATACCAAACTAATGTCAAAAGGGGAGATTGTTACTATTTACTAAGTTGTCATTAGTTTTATGTTCGAATTCATCCTATATACCCTAGTCGGTTAATACTGTAGAAAGATTCAGTTGGTAAGCACTAAGGGTGTCGGTTACAAAAGAAAGGCTAGTCACCGAGATGATATATACTGAGCTTTCTACCGAGTAAATTTCCTATGTCCACTGAGTAGCAAAGAAGGTACATCGAGTTAATTTGAACTGAGTGGAAACGTGTTACCAGATTCAGTGAACCTGGACACATATGTGGAAATGTGTTACAAGATTCAAGAACAAGGAACCCTTATTTCATAAGGAATTGCACTTATATATTTTGTATGATTTTGAGGAAGTTTATCCAATGAAATAATTTCTATGTTTATTCATTCAATAAAACATGTTTGTATAATCAATGCTGCCTTAGAGATCTATATAAAGAGTGATTTGAGTATCTAAGAGTATGAAGAGAAAAAGATGGTGAGTTGAAGATAAAATCTTATGAAAAGTTAAGATGTGATGATTGAACAGAGGTATTTAGAGGTCACCGAGAAGTATTTCAGAAAATAGTTTAAGAGATAGAGAATACAAAAGAGGTCACCAAGTTGATCTAACAACTACCGAGGTATGCTATGAGCATGATAATTTAATATTGAGCACATAGAGTTTTCTATAACATTTCAGATGTAAAGTTGCAGATATTTTGTAAAAGATTTTGATTGAATTATTTTGAGTTGTGTTAGAAACCTTTAACAGGGTAAAAGACTCTAACAATGTCTATAAATTATAAAGCCTCTAACCAGGTACAACATTTTGTAAAAGTGTTTGTAAAAGTGTTTTTAAAAATCCTTTAGCAAGGTAGATCTAAAGATCTTGATACTCCTAATAGGGTAAGCTATTAGAAATAGTTAAACATGTAGCTCTAACCAAGCAACCTTTATTATTGCAGTAGTGAAGTTGTGGGTGCCATCCCCACCACAGTTTTTCTCTCTAACCAAGAGTTTTTGCATAACCAAAATCTTTGTGTTATGGAGTGAAATGTGTATGGATGTAATTTCTATGATTGTGTTTTGGCTTTATATATTATGAGATCAACTATATACAGTTTATGTTTATCAGTAAGATTGTTTTTGAAGAAAAGTTTTGAAGTACTAATTCACCCCTCCCCTCTTAGTACATTAGCTTTCATTGTTGAACCTAACACTTGTAGCTTGATAAAAGTGGTGACTCCCCCATCATACGGATCATCTATCTATTATGCTCATGCAAGACTTAGTATATCACATCCTTACCTACTACGGCGGGATTCATAAGGTATGTAGTACCAAAGTTGAAGAAATATCAAGATGTGGACTGAAATTATCGCAACTGGCCATTTGAACTTAGGGATAAAATGTGTTTGAAGTGTCTTTGTTTTATGTCAGACCAGTGATAAATTGAGCTGACTTCATGCTTTTGGAAAAACATACACAAAAACACTTGAAATGGGGTCAAAAAATTCAAAGATTGGGTTGATTTAGACCCACACTTATTTGTGTCTTTTTGAGGCAACATTAATATGTTTGTATGCTTGCTCTATTTTCTTGTCAAAGAAAATCAAAACCAATTCAAAAACAAGTATTCACCCAACACCAATTTTCAAAAACCAAACATTTGGCAAAAATCAAACAAAGTGCAAACAAGATATCAAACTATATGACCATCCTTCACATTTTGAGAGAGAAGAATCTTCATCAACATATCAATTTGAAGAAAAGACTATTGAGCTCAAAGGCTTTCATCAAAAGAAGGAAATGTTTCTATCTGAATAGAGAAATGTTTGTCTCACACAGAGCCTTCTTGCATCATATGTGTCTATATCTTCAAGGAAAATCCTATGAGTTTGATCAAGAGTCTTTAAACAATAGAGCTTTTACTCAATATAGAGCTTTGAGTTATCATAAAAACAAGGGAGGCAAAATCAACCCTGCCTTCTTTCCAAACATCTGCATAACATATAACATAGCTCAGGAAGAACCACCAACCCCTAAAAGAGAAGAGGAATAATTTATCCCATTTGTAACACAAAGTTTTTATTGAATTTCCCATCCATTATCACATTCATACATCATCAATCCATTCCAACTCTCAAAACATAAAAAGGTCTTTGTCCTGAGTTCTTTTTAGATATTGCTTGAATTAAAATAACACATCACTCTTTAGAGTGTCTCTACATCTAGGATAAACTCAACCTAAGAGGTATTTATACACAGGTTAAAACTAGTCTATGAGTGCATCCTCTCATTATTAGATAGCTTGGTCTGTAACACATCTCAGACCTTGCTATACCTTATCATGTCAAACATTGTCAACAAACACAACAAGCAATTCATAGAAGAAATTTGGTAACATCAAACCTTTAGTGTTAGAGATCCATATGCTAAACACTTCACCAAACATTTATCTCTCATTCCATCACCAACTCATAATCATTTTCTCCAAACTTCAACAAAAAATTTCAAACAATATGGCTCAAACTAGATCAAGGACTAGACAACTAGAGATTGAGGAGGACAATCTCAATGAATTCCAAGGAGACCTTGGAGGAAATGAAAATGATGAAAATCCTAGTACTCCCACTCCTGAAGTAATAGAAAGGGCACAACACAACCCCCTCTTCAATCAAATTTTTGATGAAATCCTCAAAAACAACATTGATGCTCACTTTTTAAGACTTTCTCAAGAGGGAGCCAAACTACCCTTTGATTCTGATACCGCACAATTATGACAAACATCAAAACACCATAGTTGTAATGAGGGTGGAAGAGGTCGAGATAACTTCAGATATGACCTTAATCAAGGAAATCCTCCACCTCCTCCTCTCCCTAATGACATAGACATGTTGAGGCAACAAGTCAAAAATGTAGCCCAACAACTCCACAGTGATGTGAAAACTACCTAGTTTTCACTTAGTGACATTTGTCCCTGTTATCACTATTTAAAATTTTGGGTGATTTCTCTTTTCAATCCTTTGAATTTTGGGCTTTCATGGTTTCATTTTGCCTCTGAGGGTTATTTGTCTAAGGGTTTATGGTATTTTGCAAATTCACCTTTTCCATCTTGAAAACCCTACATTTTATTTCTTGTTACCTTTTTCAACTTAAATGGAAGGGTCGGCCCATCGTTAGAAGGGGGGTCCCTTCTTAGGTCTTTGCCTTGGTAGGATATAAAATTCTTTTGATAAGTGCCTTTTTCCTAAGTCTTATTTCATTTTATTAATATATTGGGTTTGATAATGTTCATACAATTTCTGGTGGATCCAACAATAGGTGCTATTTCGTGATGAGAAGATGCATGAAGTTTACCTTTCGTGAAGTAGTGAAAAAGTGGTGGGCCTGACAGTCACAATGAAGGCTAAAGGCCAAGTATCTTATTTTTGATCCAGTAATTGGCATTGTTTTGCATTGAGAAGATACATGAAGTTTATTCTTCGTGAAGCAGCGAAAGGATGGTGGCCCCGACAGGTAAGCAGATCCCTTGGTTAAAGGTCAAACATCTTCGACATGATCTAGTGGTTGCCATTGTTTCGTAATGAAAAGATGCGAGAAGTTTATCCTTTGTGAAGCAATGAAAAGGCAGTGGGCCTAGAAGGAAGGGTGGCTTGTAAGGTAAAGAACGTTCATCTTGAAGAAGATCTGACGCCGCCTATTGTTTGGCAACCTAGAGTAAAACAAAGTTTACTCTTTACAAAATAATGAAATGGAGCTGGCTCTGACATTGTAGTTTAGGTGGTGATATAGTTTGAGGCATGATTGAGAAAGAAAGTGTTTTGTCACGGGGACACGTGGCTCCAGCTGGATTTCAGGATTGGTTCATTTGAAAAGGTGGCGGTGTGGGTAAATTTCATGGTACGGTGAAACATGTGGCAGTTTGGATGTGGTGACTACCAAATCGCTCAGACAAATAAGTGATAGCCACATGGAAGATACTTAAAGGAGGCTTGCAAACAAATGAATTTTCTAAAAGGGCCCACTTTGAAGACTAGAGAGACTCAAGACCGATCAACTTGAAGTTGATCGGATGTCGCGTGCTATTTCGCATGGTGAAGATGTGAGATGTTTACCTTTCACGAAGCAGTGAAGAACAATTAGTGGTTGTAGTCATGGTTGGTTGAAAAGACAAGCTATTGTGATGAGGGATAATAGTTGAGCAGTTAGTTGATGATCTGATGGTCCATGCTATTTCACAATGAAAAGCTGTGAGATGTTTACCTTTCACGAAGCAGCAAAAGAGTGGTGAGGCCCATTTTTAAAAGGGGATGACGTAGGTAAGGTAAAGAACGTGCACCTATTGCATGATCCTATAGTTGTCATTTTTTCGTGATGCAAAGATGCTTATATTTTACTCTTCGTGAAGCAGTGAAAAGGAAAAACACTAAGAAATTTTTTTTGATCCATTAGAGCCATTTTTCAATTCAATTAAGAATTAATTGCTGAAGCATGTGGCTTAATTGTTTCTAATCAATGCTCAGTTGTCATAATTCTTCACATCAGTTGAGATTTCAACATCAATTCAAAGAATCTTATAGAGGAACTAGTGCACAAAGAAAATTTCTTCAGGCAACAAGTAAGTTTCTACAAATTGCTTGACAGTTATAGTTGAATTGTTATCATTGGGTGCTTAATTTCTCAAAAGTCTATCTAAGATTTGATTGAAATAAATGTAATTCTAAGATGGAGCCATGAAAATATTTGACAGGGAAGGTTTATTATCAGGAGAGAGCCATTTGTGATGACCTTTTAGAACAGTTGACTAGGTCCACTAGTGCTATAGGTAAAATGAAAGAATTGGTCCCTAAAGCTGCCCACTTGAGAATTAGCGATGGCCTATATGATAAAGGGAGCTGGTTGAGGGATCCCCAAATAAGAATATCAGGTTTGGGACTTTTCAAAGTGGGTTTTAGCCAAAGAAATTCCCTCGATCATATGAATAGTATATGGGAACTAGATGTTGGGAAGCTCATAGTTCCTAGGGTTTTCATGGAAGTGGACCTATTAACCCAAATTGCAAATAACTATGACCCCAATACCCGAACAATAAAGAATGTAAATGGCAGGTCCCTAATTGAGATAAATGATGATGAGTTCAATAAAGTGTTTAGACTTAGTGAGGTGTCAAATTATTTAGAGCCCATGAATTTTGAAACACTTGCATAGGTCTATAATGCACAGAGAGACCACCTCAGAAATGCCCCCTAGGAGGATTAACAATTGTAGGCCCTAGCACCAAGGAACCATTTTCATTAAACTTGTTCACTTTGAGGGCTAAACGGATGTATTGGTCCTTATGTTAGATTTTTGGGGAGGATGCAGAAACCACTATGCCAACCCACTACATGCTCATGATAGCACAAATTTTGAACCCATCCCTAGGAGTGACTTTTGATTTTGCACCTTATCTCACTAATGCAATTCATGAGGGATTGATGGGGATAAAAAATGCTAAGGTGGACAGACCTTTTGGATGGTACTCTCTCCTCATGCACATGTTTTTATTTAAAGGTGTTGAATATTTTGTTAATGAAATGGACCTAACTATAGATGACTTCATAGGAAAAGAACTGGACCCTGTCATTAAGCAAGCTAGTGAAGAATTTTTGGCAGATGATAGCTTCATTAAAACAGGGTCCTTCTTGCAGTTTGTCTAGAGGAGAAATATAGGCTAGTTCAAGGCAAGATGTGAGAAAAGCAAAAATGAGAATCCTCACAAAGATGCATTTGCAGTTGAAGCAGACATAAAGCAAGATATGTTTACAAAATTTGGGAACATCACCCCAGAACAAGGGAGGAAAATGATTGCAAAAACAAGAGTTTTGATTCTCCCTGAATTCGATATAGTACATGCATTAGTGCTTGAGGTCATGAGGAAGGAGACAAAGCCTATGGAGGGAATAAGTTACAACAATGATCATGTTGCTTTAGTTATGTGGTCACTAAAGAGGGAAGATAATAAAAAGAGGAAAGACACCTCATAATTAAGCTATTTCGAAGGCATGATTGTGAAGAGGGTAAAAGACACAAGGGTAGTGGAGGCTACTAGCACAATCTTGGAATCAACAAAATTCAACATGGTCGTGGCTGAGAAAGAGGCAAAAGAGAAGGCAGATCTCCAAGTCAAGTTGGAGGCAATCCTAAAAGCCTATAATGGAGCCAAAGCTAAAATAGCTCAAAGGGATAGTGTGATTGCCAAATTGCAGAATCAAATAGCAGGGTAGTATCATTAAGGTGACTCTTCTACCTTGATGATTCCCTCTTCTCCAGCCAAACCTCCCTCTTCCAATCCAATCATTTAGTTTCCCTTGTCCCCTGTAAACCCCGGTTTCCAATCCACTAAATCTATTCAAGATGAAATGGAGAAGTTGAAGCAGGCTCAAGCTATATTTGCTAATAAATATGAGGAAAAGGTTAGGGGCACAATTTTAAAGTTTGCTGACACAGTAGGAGCTTCTATTGTGTACATATAATTATGAAAAGAGTTTTAAGCATGTTGACTGATTTGAAGGAAGACAAGGTTACTCTAGAGCCAATTTTAAATAAGTGGATGGCAAGGGAAGAAGATTTGGAGCTTATGTGCTCATCCTATGAAGAGAAAAAGGTTGATGCCAATATTAAATCCACATGTGAGTTGGTTAAAGGTATGTCTAGGTTAGCAGAAAGAAAAACTAGTTTAGAGAGAAAGGCTAACCTGTACAGAAAAGAATATGCTAACCAAAAGTTTGAACTATTTCCTGGAGGTTTTGTTAGTTCAAGTTAGTTGAAAGATGAAAAAGTATGGCTTGATGAGCTAGGACATAAATTTTCCCAATGGATAAATGAAGTCATCAATTCAGATGACACATCTTTATTTATTTGAACAATTGAAGAAATTGAAAAAATGAAGTCACATTATGGTTTTTTGGAGGCTAAAGTCAAGAAGTTAAGCACCTGGAAAATATTGAATAAATTGAAAAAGAAAATTATTAGTTACTCTTGGCCCAATGATGACGTTTTTCAAGGATGGAAAGACAAATATGGTTTGCAAGAAAAAGAGGATCAAGAATAATCAATTGATGCTGCAGTGTTGTAACAACCTTCGAGAAGTTAGGGATGAAGGTTATTTGTAACTTCTTTCAAAAGGGAATTATGGTTGTAACAAACTGTTCCTAGGAAAGTCAGAAGCTTTTTTGCATCCATATCATTATAAATGGATACCAGGACTATTAAAAGAATCACCACAAGAATTTGTAAAGAAATTCTATCGGAATATATGTAAGGTTTTTTGGTTCTTTCAAAAATCACCTTGAGCTATGTAAGATTTTAAAAAATGAATATTAATATACAGATCAAAGCATTCTAATCCTAGATCTTTGTTGTCTTCTTCTGTGCATTCATTGATTTACTAGTTTCTTTTAAATAATCTAGGGTTATTTGATTCAATAGGGTTTGCAAGGCAATCTTACAGACATGTTTTAGGTTTGCCTCTCAAGGAGGGGAATTAAATATATGTGAAACCTTTTTGTTAGTAAATCAATTACTTTCCGCTTGAATTTTATGACTGGGTTTAGCATAAAGAAAAGACTTATATATATGTCAGGCATATATTAGGTTTTATAAAGCTGAAGTAATGAAATGCATGTGAATGTTCAAATTTGAAATTCTTGTTTAATTTGGGTGACTCTGTAGCCCGAAATAGGCACTAATATCATTTATGGAGTTCTTCTATCTTCCTTGGGGTCAAGACTGAAAATGAATACATGTTTCTCTTTAGTTTTCAGTATTGTTGAGGTGATGAGGTTCATAGGTTTCTAACACTGGTTTACTATGGATCTTATATTATAGTTGTGAAAGTATTCACAAGAGGTATGCCCACCTAAGCCTAGGATAGGCTTAAAGTGTAGAAGGTTTCATATAGAACTTGTCATATGTTATTCTTGATTTTGATTTTCTTATCATTCTCTCCACATGCAACAGAGGCTTTAAATTTTCTTATAGAGGGGATAAGGGAATCAGAATTTGAGAACAACAGTCCCTATCCCTTTGATAGGAACCTATAGATGTCACCTTTTCTGCGAGGGTTTGAAACACCTAAGTTTGAAAAGTATCAGGGAAAAGGAGACCCTCAAGATCATGTCAGGTAATTTCACTCAGCTTGCCTAGAAGTGGTATATGAAGACACATATCTAATGCACCTCTTTCCTCAGAGTTTGGGAGGAACAACCACATAATGGTTTTCCCGACTAATAGGCAACATTAGGACATTCTAAGAACTGGTCCAAAAGTTCATCTCACATTATTCACACAACATAGAACATGATGTTACCATGGTAGATCTGTGTAACACCAAGCAAAAACAAGGGGAACTATTTTTAGCTTTCCTGCAATGGTGGAGACAACTATCTAGTAGGCATTCTCTTCATCTACCTAAACGGGAGCTAGTGGAAATATTTATTTCTAACTTGAATGATGAAATGGAATTCCAGCTAGACATGAAGGGCACAAAATCCTTTGCTGACATGATCACCCAAGGGTTAAAATGTGAATGGGCCCTCATTAAAAAGGGGCTTATAAAGATATACAATGAACCAAAAGATGGCCCTCACCTGTGCTTTAACAGTGATAAACCCAACTTCTAGAATAAAAACAAAAACATCGTCAATAACGGGGTTGTCGATGCAAGGACTATAAAGAGTGTGCAACCTATGGTCTGATTTGCGAGGCAATATCACCCTCCTACGAACAACACAGTTGCTCCTCTACAAAATCAAGGATGCAATGCACCCTAAGAGGAACTGAGACAATGACAACAAAATTATAAACCAAAATGTACATACACTCCCTTAGGGGAACCTATTGAAATAGTGTTATGTCAATTGGTCTCTTCAAATCTGGTGACCTTACTAAAGACATCTAATTATGAACCTTAGGTCAAACCTCCATGGTGGAGAGATAACGAACATTGTGAATTCCACCAAGCAAAAGGGCATAAAACAAGTAACTTTTATAGACTGAAAGATCTTGTTCAAGATCTTATTGACCAAGGAAAGATTGAAATTGAAGCATATGACCCAAAAACCTTAAATAATGATCATCTCATGTTTAAGAATCTACTTCCATCACAAGATCAAAGGGGTCCTTCCACTTCAAGATGAAACATAGATACCAATGCTTATATGTGATCTACCTATAATTACACTGTGAGTCACCTATATGATGCCAATGAACAAATTGCAACCATTACCATCAAAGATCCAAGTCCTACCTACAATGTTGTTACGCATCATAGAAAGATCACCATTAAAGCAGCTCCGTGAGGCACAACATCCATCCCAAAGTAGTATAACCTTGTGGAACAATTAGATAAGATGCCCACACTTATATCTATCTTAGAGATTTGTGCCTATCTCCATCTCATAAAACAATCTTGGATCAAGCTCTCCAAGAGGTGTCAATCCTTACCAATCTAAATATAGATCAATTTCAAGCTATGGTTGGTAATATGAGGTCATCACCATGTCTCACTTTCTCTAAAAGTGAGAATACATCCTTCCAACAACCTCATAATGCCTTACTCCATATTGAAGGATTTATCAACCAACACAGGATTAAGCGAGTCTTGATTGACAATGGAGCCGACCTAAATATATGTACATTACAATTAGTCACATCATTTGGATATGCAGTTGAATCAGTGGACCCCAACAAAAAGATAACCATAAAAGCCTATGATGATGCAGAGCATTCTTCAAAAGGAGCAGTTGTATTACCAATCCAAGTGGGCCCAATGGTGAAGCACATCATATGTCAAGTTCTGGACCTTCCTCTACCATATAATTTATTGTTAGGAAGACCTTAGATACATGCCATGCAAGTTGTTCCATCCACCTATCACCAGTGTATCAAGTTCCCACATAACAGTGTAGAAATTATAATCCTGGGCGATGCAAATCCATTTACATATTGTAACAATATCAACCATCAACCAGAGATTATCATTCCCAACAATAGAGAAGCTATCCCATCCACATCATATGTAATTCCAATCTCTCTTTCTAGTTCAAACACCACTATACCAAAGCAAGAGAAGCTAAAAATGAAAATAGTAGAGGAAGGTCTTGGGGAATACAATCTAGGCCAACTCTTTTGTGTTGGGAAACTGCCCACTTACCCTAGAACTCATGGTAAGCCTCAAAGGTTACTTCAAGCACCACTGGTCAAGCCAACATGCACTTTGGCACCTTTTACCTTGGAAAGAGTCAGGAAGAGGAGACCAGAGATGAGGACTTAGCAGAATGGATCTATAATGATCCTATCACTGCATAAATCCCACAAGCTAAGCTTCCCATAGATCAATATGGAAAATGACTTATCATTTTGCAATGAATAGGCTATGATGATTAGAGTGCTTTGGGACCTCACAAGAAAGGATGACATGAGTCATTGTAGCCTGAATTAAAGCCTAAAGATAACACTCGATTAGGCTTTCAAAAGGAGACTCTTCCTAAGCTCAGATTCAAAGGGAAACCCAACAAACCTCTATATCAACCTAATACTCTAAAGAGGCCACCATTTATTATATTAGTAACACCAAAAACTACACCAACCATCTTAATGAGGCTAAGAATCCTAGCAATACCATCCACAACACCAATCATACCACTAATCAAACCAGCAACCCCATCAGCAGCAACAACCACATTAACAACACCATTAGTAGTATTAGAACCCCCAACAATATCAAGAACACTAATAATTCCATCAGAAACAACAGATTCCACAACACCAATACTCCCAGTATCAGATTCACTAATCCCAATAATTCTCCCCACAACACCAACCATTCCATCTCCAAAGGTACATTAGTCGATTACACTTGCAGTGTTTAACTCAAAAGATATCCCAGTTTGGTATAGTAATCACCGACTCACATGAGTGGGAATTCGATTCCATCCATCTCAACACTTCAGATGAGGAAGATGCATCACCACCTCCACCTCGCAAAAGAAATCCCTGTTTACAAAGAAGCATAGATTAAAACGTCTTGGGTTCCTGAATTGGAAACACCTTCCACAGATCCCACGTCACATCCTATGCCAGATTTTGATAGGGAGAGTACCATCAACAACCTTCACCATAATGTCTTAACCCTCACTGATACATCTTATGAACTTAACCTGATTGATAAGGTAATGACCATTATCCATCCTGAACTCATTGAATGGAACCAACCAAATCCCCAATGCCTTGACCAATTCCAAAATGATGAGGCAATCATTGAATTTTTGGAACTACGGGATAACATACCAAGCGAGGATCACAAAGTTGGATTCTCCATTGAGCTTAATAGCATAACATACTTTGGGGCAGATGCCAAACCTTTCAGCTGCTAAAATATTACAATAAAACATGGATCTTCTAGTAAAAACCACATTTTGGCACTGCTTGATCCCAAAAAAGTAAAAAGAAAGAGCGTATCCAATGGTAAAAACATCTCTGAGGCACCTACGGATGAAAGTTTTGACATTATCCCTTCTATTACAAATTAGGAATGATCAATGATCCTTATTGAGGAAACAAAAGAATTCAATGTGGGGACTCCTAAAACTCCTCACCACATACATCTGGCATCTCTTTTAACTCCCGAGGAACAACCTAAGTTTGTAGAATTCTTCTAGAAGTGTTAGATCAACTTCACATGGTCATATGCAGACATGTTTGGTCTAGATCCTGATTTGGTCATGCATCACCTCATCGTGGCCGAAGGAGCTAAACCAGTAAAACAAAAGCTTTGTAAGATGCACCCCTAGATTGTGGTACTAGTCAAAGTAGGAATTAAGAAACTCCTAGATGTTGGTTTTATTAGACCAATTGATTATACATACTGGATATCCAACATTGTACTTGTTGGAAAACCAAATGGGGGCATCCGTATCTGTATTGACCTCAGAGATCTAAACAAGGAATTTCCTAAAGATGACTTCCCCCTACCAAACATTGACATGATCATGGACCTAACAACAGGACATGCTATGCTTTCTCTCATGGATGGCTTTTCAGGGTACAACCAGATAAAGATCGCATTGGAGGATCAACATAAGATAACCTTCACATGCCCATGGGGGACATACTGTTGGAATGTAATGCCTTTTGGTTTAAAAAATGTAGGGGAGACCTATCAAAGAGCCATGACAATCATATTTCATCATATGATGTATACCATAATGGAGGATTATGTTGATGACTTACTGGCAAAATCATTAACAAGAGAAGGTCATCTAGAGATATTAGAGAAAATATTTGATAGAATAAAAAAATATCATGTTCAACTCAACATAAAGAAATGTATCTTTGGAGTAACCTCAGGGGAGATTCTAGGATACATTATCTCAAGAAAAGACATTGAGGTTGATCTAGCAAAGGTCAAACTAATCACGGACATGCCACCTCCAAAGAACATTAGTCAGCTAAGGACATTACAAGGGTGGCTAGAATCCATCTTAAGATTCATTGCACAACAAGCAGATAAGTGTCATCCCTATACACATCTATTACACAAAAACATCTTCTTTCAATGGGATGCTAGATGCTCAAGGACTATCTCATGAATACACCATTGTTGATCCCACCAGATCTAAGTAGACCTCTATTGCTCTATATTTCAGCAACTAATACAACATTGGGAGTAATACTAGCACAACACAATGCAGAAGGGAAAGAGTGTGTTGTATAATATATCTCTCGCACACTAGTCGACTATGAACTCAATTACACACCTATTGAGCGAGCTTTTCTAGCATTAATCTTAGCAGCCACTAAATTGAGGCACTACCTATTACCACATAAAGTACAACTCATTGCAAAGATCAATCCACTAAAGTACTTACTCAACAAAGCAGCATTGACAGGCCGCTTGGCCAAATGGGTGATGATCCTAAGTGAGTTTGGCATCAAGTATGTGGACCGTAAGGCTATCAAGGGGAAAGTTATTGCATATTAGTTAGTTGATGCACCCCTCATAGGTGATCATCCTCTTGTTTCTAATTTTCCAAATGAAGAGTTCTTCATGATCACAGTAGCACAACCATGGAAGCTCTACTTTGATGGTTCATATACTAGGCATGGCTCAGAGGCAGGCATTCTATTCATCACACCTCAAGGTGACAACATCCCAAAGTCTTATAGGCTAACTTTTCCATGTACAAACAACATAGAAGAATATGAGGCCTTGATCACAGGACTCAGACTAGCCATACAATGGAAACTGAAAGAGCTACAGATATATGGTGACTCCCAACTAGTCATTTGACAAGTCATAGATGAATATCAGACCAAGGATGATAAACTCATGTCGTACAAGCAAATGGTGGATAGTTTAAAACCATCATTTATGACTATAACCTTTGAGAAGATACCCAGAGATTAGAATCAAGATGCTGACACCATGGCTACCATTGCATCTCTCCTAGATCTTCCACAAAATTCAACATGCTATGAGTTCTTAGTACAACAAATTTGGATTCCCGCTTATGATATCCCCAAATCTGAGATGATATGTTGCATTGTTGGTTCCGAATCCCCATGGTACAGTGAGTTCTACACCTACCTCCATGATCACACACTTCCTCCTAACCAATTGAATAACCAACACAAAACCTTCATTCACCAAACCACTCGATACACCATCATTGTTGAAACCCTATACCGACACAGTCTTCATAGTACTCTCCTTCGATGTCTAGAAAAGGATGAGACAACAAAGGCTTTAGAAGAGGTACATGAAGAAATTTATGGGAATCACTCAAGTGGTCCTTCCTTAGAAAAGAAGATCATGTGCACTGGATACTATTGGCCATCGATGGAAAAAGAATCCTACTATTTTGTGAGAAAATACAAGAATTTCCAAGTTCATGGAGACTTGATACATGCACCAGCACAGGAATTGCAACCAATCACAACACCATGGCCTTTTTGTCAATGTGGACTTGACCTTGTGGGTAAAATTCATCCATCTTCATCCAACAACCACAAATTCATTATTACCACCACTGAATACTTCACAAAGTGCGTTGAAGTTGTTCCACTTACCCAAGTCACCGGCAAGAAGATCACCTCATTCATCCTTATTGACATCATCTGTTGGCATGGTATACCCATGTCCATCTTCACATATAATAGGATTCCTTTCAAAAATAAGGATGTATGTGAGCTTTGTGAGAAGTTTCACATCCAACACTACTTTTCCACTCCCTATTACCCACAAGGAAATAGTCAGGCCGAAGCATCGAACTAGAACATATTGAGAATTCTAAAGAAGATAGTCAATGATGCCGACCGTGATTGGTATGTTCAATTAAATCCAGCACTATGGGCATATCAAACTAGCATTCGAACCCCTATAGGCACAACTCCATACTAACTAGTCTATGGAGCATAAGCTATCTTACCTATTGAGGTTGATATACCATCTCTACGGGTTTTCTTGCATGATTTGATAGATGATGAAGTATACAAAGTATCATGTCTCCAAGATTTATAGCTACTTGATGAAAGGCAACAAGTTGCATACAACCACCTCAAAGCCTATTAGAAGCAAATGAGCAGAAGCTATAATCATCGAGTTAAACCTCATACATTTGAGGTAGGTGATCTTTTTCTTAGAGAGAATCCTCGTAACCAACCAAACAAAGAACATCAGGGAAAGTTTGAATCAAACCGGCTGTGTCCATATGTTATCACTACTATATTTGGGTCCGAGGCATATCATTTGGATACTTCGAAAGGAGAACAACTAGCAAATCTGATCAACAACATGCACGTCAAATGGTTTCATACATAAGTTGTATAGAGCATCAGGCTCCAATACATATCAGAAACAATACCAAAAACATTCAAATAAATATCCTAAAGAAAATACAAAACATCAAAATAAGAAAGAAAAATCATGCATTCAAATGGTGAACAACCACTCTGGTGGCACCTTGGGTAAGTATGAAGGTGAAAACTTGGCAAATAGGCACCACTCCTAAAGGCTATGGATCCATTGTCTTTCAGACTTGTTATGATCGCATTCATTACATCCACTCATCCATTAGTCAAACCATGGCTTGTTATTGATCTGCAATCAAGGATAATAATTCATGTATCTTGCATCCCGCCTTTTACTAGTCATGTCTAAACTGGGGGCAATGCCTGTTAGACACAATGTACCACTGAGAGGGGGAGTAGGTGAATCACTAGTACTCAAACTTTTTCTTACTAGCTTCCTTCTCTAGGTGACACCAGTTTGTAAATCAAGCACAAGACATACTTACCGATTAGTGCAAAGTACTAACTCAAGCACCCACACACAAGGAGATATCACATAACTCTAGTATATATGAGGAAAACCCAATGTGGGAAAAACCTTGGTGAGCAATGTTGCTGGAGTCTATTGCTCCAATCCAACCTCATAGTAAAACATGGTTACATAGTTTAGGGCACCAACCTAAGGAGCTACAACCCTTAACTTTAGAGACCAACCCAAGGAGCTACAACCCTTGACAGATTTATGGGCTACAGCCTAAAGGAGCACCAACACCTGCACTAAGCTACAACTTAGTGTTCATAGTTCAGACTTCAAATACATAAGTTATTATCATGTTACAAGTGAATCTTTCAACCTTAACATATATCTCACTCTATCGGTGAAATACTCCTCTTCTACCGACTCACTCTTCTCCCCACTCTGCACCTCACTCTTTGCACATCACCGGTTTCACACTCTACTGGTGTGGTCACTAATGGTTCTTCTCTCCAACCAGTTGAAAGCTTCAACCAGGTTCACTATCCCTCTCTTGCTCATTGAGCACTTGGCTTATCTTGTCTCTACTTGCATAAGTTTACAACTTTGCAGTAACACCATATTCACTCTATTCAGTAGCAACAAAACAATCTCTTAGGAAAATTACTTATAGCCTTGATTTCCCACCAAACACACATTTAAAACTAATGTGGCTAGGGTTTCTTCACCTTCTTTGAGACAAACTAAATCCAATCAGATATGCAAGATCTGATCCTTCTGACATCTGTACGCATATCTCTACCATAGTCATGTTTCCTTGATCATGCCCTTTAATCCTGGTGATTTTCTTTTTACTTCCTCTGCAAATCCTTCAGTTAGACACAAGAGATATGTTGGGTTGTTTCTTTCATCACCTCGATCTTCTCAATCTCTTAGCTAGCTTGTAGTTGTCACACAAACCTCAATTATCAACCCTTTGAAACCTTTATGCAGCACGTCCCATGATTTGAGGGACTTTTGATTAAAGCGGACTAACCCTTGCAACAACCCTTTCGTTGTACATTCTATCCTTATCCACCCATGGGTTTTCCATGTTTACTCTAGGTTAACAAACTGCCAACTTGTCACTACCAGTCAGTCAAGGGATAATCACCAATCAGCCCACTTTACTGATTCCTTACTTCGGTTGGTTTGCCAACCCTTCCTGTCTCAACCATTCTACCAGTTTCTTTGTCATGTTTGTTTCCATCTGATCTATCGATGGAACTCTCAAACCAGACTCCCAATTGATAAGTCCTTAGTATGCCTATTTCCACAATGGGGAGGCCTTCTACAACTACACCTTGCTTATATAACTAGTAGACTTACATATTGGTTACCACTTATAGATGTCCTCTACTTACATCTATGCATCATTTCTTCCTGATCAAGGATGTTCCTTCTTCTACCAGTTTGTCAAAGTGACAACCACTGTAGAATTCCTCTAACTATTCCTCCAAGATGATTGCAACTTCTTCTAGTGGGGTCTTATTGTTCTACAACCTCATATCATACTGGTTTCTTTGTTCTCTTCTAGTGTTGAAGTGATTCAGATAACACTCTACCTTTTCATCACAAGAAACCACTCACAAGACTTCTCCATCTCATCACATAAGTCAGGTACTAGCTTTTGTACATATGACCTCTAATGTCACCTCCCTTTCCTTTACTGGTGTTGAGTAACATAAGGTGATATCCAAGATATCACATTCTATATTCCTTCATCACAGTGTTGCATATACATCTCTTCGATCGATAATCATCTAAGGTGATATCCAAGATATCACATTTTATATTCCTTCATCACAATGTTGCATATACATCTCTTCTACTAATAATAATCTCATATTGGTTGACATCAATGAAAACACAATGCCAACAATCTCCCCCTTTGGCATTGATGTCAACATTTATAGTATCTGACATACTATATAATTCTTCTCCCCCTTTGACACAATGACAAAGGGTACTATCAGGATATTATTTCTCTTTGTATCCACCAGTCACTGACAGAATACTTTCTCCCCCATTATCCTCATTAGATGTAACCCTTCCTTTGATGCCACTTGTTATCCTATCACCAGTTGTTACATCTTCTCAAGTCACAACACTTGAGGTGGGGAACATAACCAGCAACTGTCACCAATTGTTGATGTGTCAGTAAATACTGTTCTTCTTCTAATCAAACTGCAACACCTCGCAAATTCCATCTCCTTTAGTTTGAGCAGTCAACAATTTTACCAGTTCAACCAAACCATCTCTACATCATGAGACTTTTCATGATAAGCACTTGAACTCCCCCTGATTTATGCATGTCAGGTCCTCATTTTTGATTAGGTGCAGTATTGGAACTTCATTCTTCACCATAAGATAGTTTAGCTTGCATGAGTGATCATCTGATGATCCTTCAACTCCATTATAACCAACACAGCTTAAGACATGATCCTATATCTACGCAATGCCGGACAATTTTATCATCATGCCAAAAAACAAAAAATGGTTAGCCCAAAAGCATGCATTCCTGTATGAACAATCATGGGGACAACATATGTCATTCAGGTCTTTTTCAATACCACCTATGACATAAACTCAACATTCTCTCCTACTGGGGTTACTGTAGTGATTTCCAACATCATTGTCTTATATAACCTACAAATACCTATTAGCAATCATACTGATAACATCCTATACATATCAGTTAACATCTGATTCCAATTGCTAACCTTTACTCATTGAATCTTGCTGAGGTAATCCATCACTAATTAGTAGATGTGTAGTAAAAAAGACACCTACACACTCTTGTCATCTTCTTCTAGCAACAACATGATCTTCCTGTAGTTTTCATTCCTGAGGGGGTGAATGATAAATTCAATATACATTAGTCCCCCTAGGATCCTATTTCTCCTTTAGGCTTTAGGAGATATTACATATGCCTTGAGTGCACATTACCGATCCATGGTCTTCTTTCTCCATACCTGCTTGATCTCACTTTTCTTCCCCTTTTCAAACTGGGAAGCAGGATTTACCTTCTTCTATAGATGGGACCTTTCTCTTCTTGATCCTTCATAATGACCAGAAGTGGTGTTATAGTGGCACACAACATCCATCCCAACTTCATGTTTGGGGAATCTTCTAACATACCGGTTTGACCATCTCCTCCTTTTACTGTTTCTTTGACTAGCAGCAGGGACCAGTGGACCTCTTACTCTTCTCGGAACCTATCTCCTCTGGTTCCATGCAGATCTATGCCTTCCATATACTATTTTTTCACATTTTCATAGAGCATGGCCATTTTGTTGGCCTCCATGTAGCTGAAGGTTCCTCTTCCTACACTCAAGTTCTCTATGGCCAGATCTATTGAGGTTATCACAAACACTCATTGCATAATTGAGAGACGGAACATACATACATCTATTTCTAGATACATTCTTCCTATCAACATGTCTTCTATGAGATCATACATTATATTTTCTTGATCTCATTCTACACTCCCTTACCTTATGACCATAGGCTTTGCATGTAAAGCAGTAACCGATAAATGATTGCATATGACTTACTTGTTTACATTGCAATGTACAAGGAGATCTTGTTAGTTTTGCATCCCTGTGTTTTTGTTTTCGAGAAGAGACCCATGATTGCTCATTTTGAGCAGCCCTTCTATGTGATCTCTTCTTCTTCTCCCACATAGGCTTCTCCCTATGAGTGGTAGCATTTCTCTGTCCTCTACTAGAGGCAGGTCTCTTTTTCTTCTTCCTCTTCCTTTTTTTGGTGAGATTTTCTTCCACCATCTTCTCCTCACTTCTAGGCTTTGTGTGAGGGTACCTTCCTACAGCATTGATCTTCATCTTTGTTTGCAAGTCCACACCAGTTGTGGTTAGGTCAACCTTCTTTAGAGGAGCACATCTAACTAGTGAGCTCTCCCCTTTGTTTTCTTCAAGAAGCCATTGAAGTTGTCTATCTTTTGTCTCTAGCTATGAGGCTAGATCATCACACTGGCATACCTTGGTGTCTTTTTCTCGAGCCTTCATCTCTAAGATGCATTTCTTCGACTCTTCAAGGCATTTGACCAAACAGTTTTGTTCCACAATAGAAGCATTCTTGAATAGCTTGTATTCTCTTTTCACTCTATTAAGTTCTTCAAATATATTTACAAGTTATCCTTCAAGGTCAACTTCTTCTTCTCCCTCATCATCAGAGGAGGCCAGATGGCAATATCTTTCTGCCATGTCTTCCTCTTCAATATCATCATTGCTCAACATATCTTGTTGAGAAGAGGTGGTTGCCCAACCACTTTCAGATTCTTGGGCCACCAGAAGTTGAATACAATTTGCTTCACAGCAGCCGCTGCTGGAAGCACCATCTTTCTCATCTAGGAAGATATGAGATGTGTCTCTCATATTGTCTTCAGAAGTAGGGTCTATAGTTGAGGGTTTATTTCCATAGAGCATCTTCAATATTTCCCATAAGCTCTTTGTTGTCTTACACCTGTCAATTTGTGAAGAGACATCATTGGTGAGTGCATTGAAAATAGCCTGCATGGCTTCTTCCTTGCACAGGTTTCTTCTTTCTTCTACACTTCTAGTAGGAATAGCGATCTTTCTGGGGAGACCCTCAACTACACACATCCATACCACTAAAGTTGTTTGTCTTTTGTCTCTAGCTATGAGGCTAGATCATCACACTAGCATACCTTGGTGTCATTTACCCGAGCCTTTAGCTCCGAGATGCATTTCTCTAACTCTTCAAGGCGTTTGAACAACCAGTTCTATTCCATAATAGCATAATTATTGAATAGCTTGTATTCTCTTTTAACTCTATTGATTTCTTCAAATGTATTTACAAGCTCCCCTTCAAGATCCACTTCTTCTTTTCCCTTATCATCAGAAGAGACCAAATGGCAAGATCTTTCTACCATGTCTTCCTCTTCATTATCATCACTGCTCAATATATCTTGTTGAGGATAGGTGGTTGCCTAGCCACTTTCAGATTCTTGGGCCACTAGAAGTTGAACACAATTTGCTTCATAGAATTGGCTGCTAGAAGCACCGTCTTCCTTATCCAGGCAGATATGAAATGTGTCTCTCATATCATTTTCAAAAGTAGGGTCTATAGTTGAGGATTCATTTCCACAGAGGTTCTTCAATCTTTTCCATAATCTCTTTGATGTCTTACACCTATCAACTTGTGAAGAGACATCATCGGTGAGCACACTGAAAATAGCCTACATGGCTTCTTCATTGCACAAGTTTCTTCTTTCTTCTATAATTATAGTAGGAACATTGACCTTTTTGGGGAGACCTTCAACTACAGACATCCATACATCGAACCCTAAAGAGGATAGAAAAACTTCCATTCTGCAACTCTAAATAAAAAAGTTTGACCCATAAAAAACTAGAGCATATGTAGGTGCTGAACAAACCATTGTGTCCATAGGCTGAAATCTACCCAAGTCAAAGAACACTCTTCTAACTAAGAACCTAGCCTCTAATACCAATTGTTAGACACAATCTACCACTGAGAGGGGGAGGGGGTGAATCAGTGGTACTCAAACTTTTTCTTACCAACTTTCTTCTCTAGGTGATACCAGTTTGTAAATCAAGCACATGACAGACTTACCGATTAGTGTAGAATACTAACTCAAGCACACACACAAAAGAAAACATCACAAAACTCTGGTATATACAAGGAAAACCCAATGTGGGAAAAACCTCGATGAGAAATGTTGCTAGAGTCTACTACTCCAATCCAACCTCATAGTATAACATGGTTACATAGTTTTGGGCACCAACCTAAGGAGTTGAAACCCCTGACTTTAGGCCACCAACCCAAGGAGCTACAACCCCTGACAGATTTATGGGCTATAAACTAAAGGAGCACCAACACCTGTGCCGAGCTACAACTCAGTGTTCACAGTTTAGACTTCAAATACATAAGCTATTATCATGTTACAAGTGAATCTTGCAACCTTAACATATATCTCACTCTGTCGATGAAATACTCCTCTTCTACCGACTTACTCTTCTCCCTGCTCTGCACCTGCTACTTCTCTACTAGACTTACACCTCACTCTCTACACATCATTGGTTTCACAGTCTACTGGTGTGGTTGCTACTGGTTCTTCTCTCCAACTTGTTGAAAGCTTCAACTAGGTTCACTATCCCTCTCTTGCTCATTGAGCACTTGGTTGATCTTGTCTCTACTTGCAGAAGTTTACAACTTTGCAATAACACCATATTCACTCTATTTAGCAGCAACAAAACAATCTCTTAGGCCATTTACTTATAGCCCTGATTTCCCACCAAATGCACATTCAAAACTCAAGTGGATAGGGTTTCTTCACCTTCTTCAAGACAAACTAAATGGAATCAGATGTGTAAGATCTAATCCTTCTAACATCTATATGCATATCTCCACCATAGTCATGTTTCCTTGATCACACCCTTTAATTGTGGTGATTTTCTTTTTACTTCCTTTGCAAATCCTTTGGTTAGTCACAAAAGATCTGTCAAGTTATTTCCTTCATCACCTCAATCTTCCCAATCTCTTAGTTGGCTTGTATTTGTCACATAGACCTTGAGCCTCAACCCTTTGAAACCCTTCTGTAGTATGTCCCATGATTTGAGAGACTTTTCATTAAAGCTAACTAACACTTGCAATAACCCTTTCATTGTACATTCTATCCTTATCCAACCATAGGTTTGCCATGTTGACTCCAAGTCAACAAGCTACCATCTTGTCACTACCAGTCAATCAAGGGATAATCACCAATCAACCTACTTTACTGATTCCTTACTTCATTTGGTTTGCCAGCCCTTCCAGTCTCAACCATTCTACCAGTTGCTTTGTCATGTCTATTTCCATCTGATCTATCAATGGAAATCTCAGACCAGACTCCTGACTGATAAGTTCTTAGTATGCTTATTTCCACAATGGGGAGGCCTTCCACAACTACACCTTGCTTATATAACCGATAGACTTACATACCGGTTACCACTTATAGATGTCCTCTGCTTACATATATGCATCCTTTCTTCTGATCATGGATGTTCCTTCTTCTACCAGTTTGTTAGAGTGATAACCACTTCAGATTTCCTCTAACTATTCCTCCAAGATGATTGCAACTTCTTTGGGTGGGGTCTTTCTGTTCTGCTACCTCACAACATATTGGTTTGTTTGTTCTCTTCCAATGTTGAAGTGAATCAGATAACACTTTGCCTCTTCATCACAAGAAACCGCTCACAACACTTCTCCATCTAATCACACAAGTGAGGCACTAGCTTGTGTACAGATGACCTTTGATGTCACCTTCCTTTCCTTTACTGGTGTTGAGTAACATAAGGTGATATCCAAGTTATCACATTTTGTATTCCTTCATAGTTTTGCATATACATCTCTTCTATCGATAATCATCTAAGGTGATATCCAAGATATCACATTATGTATTCCTTCATCATAGTGTTTCATATACATCTCGTCTACTGATAATCATCTCATACTAGTTGAAATCAATGACAACACAATACCAAAAATACCCTTAACCTATTGATGGAAGTAGATTTTGCATTACTTGTGATTCATTGAGTTCTTCAATCAAAACTGTCTCACAAAATTCAAAAACATTAAAAAAACAAAACAAAACAACTCACATAATCCAAAAAACATCATAAAACATAAAAAAATTAACCAAAAAAATGGCAATGCATAATATCCTTTGTACATACGCATCACCACAGATATCAAACAAACATTTTGAGATACTCAAACAATGACCACTTATCAAAACAACCAATCAATAAACATAGGTACACACAACTGTCTTAACAAGGATGCATCCTTCCTTACCAAAACAAAGACATGATAACATTTTCTTTGACAAGAAAATAATGTTTAAGCTATCAAGTACCTAGTCAGTTTGATAAGTTATTTATTCATTTATATCAAGTTCCTATGCTACTCCGGGATATCCACAAGTGATTAGAGTAGCTAGGATGGCTCCTAGGTATTGTCTTGTTTTCCATCTACAAATTGTTCCAATGAAGTTCTAGGGCATGTACTAATGATGTCTACATGGGAATTTCACTAAGCTACATGATCATACGTAAAAAAATCTAGTCATGGATCACTATGGCTTGTTGACTATAGCATATACCTCAACCGTCTGCACATGAACTAGAATGGAGGGTTCATATGCTTTATCTATGTTTCTTTCTTATAGGTACAATGATCCAAACTTGGTTCTACTGCCTCGTCCAAGATTGATACTAACATTCTCAATGATGAAAAATAAAGCACTGTGGATTGTCATTCCATCTCATCTATTTATATTGCATTTTGTTGCATTCCATCCATCCATAAATTCATATAGCTGCATATCATTCATACATAGTAATGACAATGGATACTCTATTTTCCTCTTCTTCCATAGGAAAGAGTCATAGGTCCTCCATATCTTCTATCTAACATTGAATCCCCCCCTCCCTATCTAGGTGATCATCATAATCCCTTCATCATTTCCCATCAACTCACTCAAGCTACATTCATTACCATCCATCTTTAACAGGAGGGACTACGTTTCCCATCCTCAGTCATCCTCTCAATCAAGCAAGTTACTCTTTCTACATAGGCACATCGCCTCACGCACACCTAGAATATCAATAGATACTTTGATCGAGTATCTTTAGGTCTCAATAGGTAATCGATCATGGAAAACCTAGACTACAATAGGCATTTCTCATAATGACCTAGTATCAACGGGGCTGCTATGATTCACCACAATGAACTTACAATGCCAACACTATCAATTGATAAACCAATCAAACACAATCATATCAAACAATTACATCAATTGTCTAAGTCTCAATGAGTATTTTGTTTCAAATACCTTGACTTGATTGGGCAATTATATCAATTGTCTAAGTCACAATAGGTCACTTTGATTCACTTACTCAGACTTTATCTTGTCCAAGCAACACACTAACATCAACTATCATGCTTTGACTAGATCGGGGCAATTTAACCAATTGCACCAGATTGTCTAACCAATTTTAATCAATTATACAGTATCAATCAAAAGCAAAAACACCACATTTGCACTGTATCTCTTGCACGACCTAAGGATACTCACTGGCTTGATGTTTCTCTATATTCACTCCATCTTTCTCTCATTCTTTCACCATTATTTCTCATTTCTTGTATTCTACCTCCCCTCCAATTCTTTTTCTTTTTTGAGAGATCACCCAATTTTTTTCAGCCCATCTCTCGAGGGGGCATACCACCCACTACATTCACATTTATGGGGCACATTTCTTTATACCTATTTTTTTTTCTTTGAAACAACCCGATAAACCACACCATCTCAAAGAGGGGCAAATGTAGTCACATAAATCTATCTAATTTAATTAAATGAATATTTACTATTTATTTGATTAATAAACCTTCAATAATCAATTAATTAAATTAATATTTAATTAATTCATCCTCAATCATTCTCCTATAAATTAAATAAATTGTCCAATTTATTTAAATTAATTCATTAAACAAAATTCACAATCAATTAAATGAATAAATCCTGTTTATTTAATTTAATCCCCTTTCCTCTTTTAAATAAATAATAAAAAACATTTATTTAAATCATTAAACTCCCCCTCACTTGCATTCTCCTACAAATGCAAGTTGCAACCACAAGTTGAAAGAAATTAATTTTATTTTAATTTAAATCCTATATTCCCTCACCCACCAAACCCACTTGCAATCCTAAATCCCCTTCTAGACTCTTCTAACCACTTTCTAATCATTCCTAATTAGCCTAATCTATCCCCTAATTATTGTCACATTCCTAAGCAACTTGAAGTCACATCTCAAAGCCCTCAAAGTCTTTGAAAAACATTTAATGCTTTATGTGTTCAACAAGCTAACCCTTAAAGTCTTCCAAACCACTAATGGCTCTTACATGACCATTAATGGCTCTTACAAAACCATTTATGGTTAAATCCACTTGCCCCCATGGTTAGAGACTTTACCTCTAACTCAACCCTCATTTAACCCATGGGTCTCTTCAAGCATTTATTTCTTTGACCATGGTTATCCTCACTAACTCTTGCACAAGAGTTTATCCACTGTATAAAGACATTATTTTTCAGATAATTGCTTTATTCTTTCAACTCAACATTAACCTTAGCTCCCAAGTTAACCCTCAAGTCATGTGAAGCATTTAATGCTTATTCCCTCTCCTCCCAACCCATCTCTTGTTGATATTTGTCACCCTAGGATTGGATTGAAATCCCTCACATGGATCATAAGCCCTTCAATCCTAACCCTTGTTGATATTACTCAATCTCAACCCTCGATTGCTCCATTTTATCTATAAATAGAGCTCATTTCTTTATAATCCAAATCCTGAAATCTTCTATGCATCTAACTTATAGTGAATTTTAGAGAGCATTTGGCATAATCATCTATATTTGTCATTTTGGGATAAAATTAATATTAGATAATTAGATAATATATCATTTTAGCTTGTTCACATTTGCATTTTTATAATTATCAATTTTACAATCTTGAACCTCCATAAGACATCTAGAATAGTGCAAAAAGCTACTAAGCTACACTAATTTGGGAATTTGGATAGGAGAGGAACAAGGGAGGAGAATCTACAAGCATGGTGCAAGGAATTTGGAGATGTCTTAGAGCATTTATTTTCTTTGTTAAGCTCTCTATTTTTGTTTTAGTGTCTCTCTTGATATGCTTGCTTAGGATAGTGTTTGATTTCTGATTTTCTAACACTAACAATTAGTTTCTTACTTGTTTGTTTGTGTTTATCATCCTAACCAATCCTTTTTGCATAGCATCAGTAGTATTTTGGTATTTGGTTTATGCATTTGGGTAAAAGGTTTTATGTACTTAAAGTTATATAATCTATTGACAACCAATTCAGCCCCCCTCTCAGTTGTCCACTGATTATCCTAACAATTGGTATCATAGCTTGGTCCTCTCTGTAGAAGCTTAACTACTTGAGGAAGATCCTTTGGCAACTAATAGTTCAACTGCATCTATTTTCTGGAGAGAAATCCTTAAGCTTCATTCAAAAAATTAGAGGGTATGGAAGATTCAGATGGAAACTCATTTGAGATGTATTGGGAAAGAGATTTGGGAGGTCACCGAGAATTTCTATACTCCTCATAATCCAACATCTATAATTTCTCCTCAAGCAACCTTGGATAAGGATATTGAGAATGATTGTAGAGCTAGAGAAACACTCTTAAGTGCACTTTCTGATCAAAAAATTATGGGATTAACTGACCAATCATCCATGAAGGCTATATGGGATAAGTTGGAGGCTCTAAATTAAGGTGACCCTATTGTTAAAATTGCTAAATTTGATGGTTATTGGGTGAGGTATGAGAATATGAAGATATAAGAAAATGAAAGGACTACTTCTTTTATGGAAAGAGTTAATAAATTTTTTATGGGAATTTAGTGTTGTGGTGGATCTCTGAGTGAAGATGATATTATTTCTAAAATATTGAGAGCTTTCCCACCAGATTACAAGATGAAGGCTACTACAATTAATGAGATGAGAACAATGGCTAACACTTCTGTTAACAAGGATACTTTGGTTGGAAAATTATATTCTTTTGAGCTTGAAGAATTTTGTCCTCAAGGAGCTGCAAAGACTGAATCTTCTTTTCACACAACTGCATCATCAACTAGCAAGAGTGATTGGAAAGATTTATATGTGAAGGAACTAGAGAAAATGAAGAAAGAAGATGATGAGTTTGAGGAACTTGAAGCCCTATTTTCTAGAAGAGTACCTAAAGGTCCAGAAGTAAGTAAGTATGAAGGAAAATCACCTTTTAAATGTTATGCATGTAATAAGATAGATCATTTTGCATCTAGATGTCCTGAAAAAAATTCAAGATTTGAAGAAAAAGCTAGAAGATATTTTATTCACAACTGTGATTATCAAAACAAGAATAAGTATAGGAGAAACAAAGACAAATCATGTTACTATGTAGATGAGGAAGGTGTGACTAATTCTGATGATGAACCAATACAAGATTTAGCTAGTGGATTTGACAGTGGAAAGGAATGGGTAATTTTGGCTATCAAGGAAGATGCTTCAGCACCTATTGTTCAAAATGAGGAAAGGGCCCTTGCATCTAAAATTGAAGACAAGGATGAATGGGTAATAGACATTTATTTTTCACATCATATGACTAGAGATAAAAGGAATTTTTAATCTTTGCAAGAATTTGATGGTGCACTAGTTAGATTTGGAGATGACAAAGCATGTATGATTAGAGGAAGATGAACTATATCATTGGGTGGTAAGAATAACACTGATAATGTTTATTATGTTGAAGGTTTAAGGTATAATTTTTTGAGTGTAGGACAGCTAGTTGATAAGGGATTTCAACTAAAGTTCAAGGATGGAAAATACAAAATCATTAACAGATCTAGATTGGAGATTGCAACTAGTACATAGAATAAAGGTATCATCTTTCATTTGAACTGTGGTGAGAAGACATGTTTGATTCCACAAGTTGATGAGACTTGGTTATGGCATAAGAGGTTGTGTCATGTGAATTTTGATTGCATCAGATCAACTAAGGCTATTAGATATATACCTAAGATTGTGAAGCCCTATAATCTAGTATGTAAGGAATGTCAAATGGGAAAGAAAGTCAAAACTTCTTTTAAGAGTATACAAGACAAATCTATTGATGTTCTTAATCTTATTCATACTGATTTGTATGGTCCTGCTAGAATAAAGAGTTTTTAAGGTGATAGATATTTCATGCTAATCATTGATGACTATTCTAGAATGATGTGGGTTACTTTTCTAAGGGAGAAATATAAAGCCTTTGAAAAGTTTAAGATCTTTAAAGCTAAAGTTGAGAGAGAGGTAGTGTTTAATATTAAATTGTTAAGGTCACATCAGGGTGGTGAATTCAAATTCGGTGAATTTAACATTTATTGTGAGAAGCATGGGATAAGGAGACAGTTGTTTGCTCCTCGAACACCTCAGTAGAATGGTGTTGTGAAAAGAAAGAACATAACTATCTTGGATGCAATTAGAAGTATGATGATGGAAGCTAATTTTCCTCATATCTATTGGAGAGAAGCTGTGAGCATGGCGGTATACACATTTAATAGAGTTAATATCAAAGGAGATACTGGCAAGACACCTTATGAGTTATGGTTTGGTTATACACCTACAGTTAAGTATTTCAGAATCTTTTGTAGTAAATGCTATATGAAAAGAGATGATTCCATTGGAAAGTTTGATCCAAGACGCGATGAAGGGATATTTCTTGGTTATTGTAATGAAAGCAAAGCATATAGATGTTAAAACAAAATATTGTAGAGAATTGTGGAAAGCAATAATTTCAAGGTGGATGAGTTGTACAAAGGTCAAATCAGAACTTATGAGAGAGAATTGGAAGTGGAGGTGATCATAAGTGAAATAGTAGCACCTATACTAGAACAAAATGTTGAACCAGTTACCCTGGTAGTATTAGAAAATTTAACAATAATTAAAAATTAGATAATAGGAACAAAAAGTCAGAAGACTCCTAGGTATGTAAGGTAAAATCATTTAGAATATTAGATCATTGGAGACAAGAACAAAGGAGTAATGACAAGAAGAAGGTTCACAATAGATGAGGTATGTTTAATTTCTCAAGTTGAACCGGCATTAGTTATTGAAGCTTTTAAAGATGAATGTTGGATGAGAGATATGGAAGAGGAATTAGATCAGATTGAGAACAAAAACACATTGAATTTAGTTCCCTGGCCTAAAAATAAGAATGTTATAAGAACTAAATGGGTTTTTAGGAATAAATTGAATGAGGATGGATAAGTTGTGAGGAATAAGGCTAGATTGGTATGTAAAGGATATTCTCAGAAAGAAGGAATTGATCATGATTAGACTTTTTTATGGGTTTTTATGTTGTTTCGGTCTTAGGATAGCTTGGTTTATCATTGGTTTTTGCAGGATTATGTAACTAATCGATTGTATTATCTTTTAGGTGGCCGACCTAATTGTTTAGGGCTCAGGTTGGTATAAATATAATGTAATATCTTTTTGTAGATAATATATATGTGGTAGGAAAAGGTTATGGGATTATCTGTATGCAAATAAAGTTGTAATCATATCTAAAGGTTTTGGTCGATCATAGGTGATCGAATTGGGTTTGTAAAAGAGGTTTAAGACCTTCGGTATTGAGGTTAACCGAAGTTGTACTCAAGCATAGGAGATGTTATTCTTGCAGTTCATTCATCTTTCCAGATTGTAGTCTGGATTTATTTTGTACTCAGTGAAGCTCCTTTTGTGATGAGCAGTGCGCTCTACACTATTGGCCTTCCTACATGTGCAGGCCCCTCTTATTGTAATCACATACTTGCTACACAAGTATTTCCTAATTGTGGGTAGGCTTCCAATGTAGTTTTTCCCTTTACCGGGTTTTCAATGTACAAATCATGGTGTTATGTGTTATGGATGGTTGGTAATTTTTTTGTGATTAATGTTTATGCTTAATTGTTATATGTAGTATTCTGGTATCTGGTTTATGCATTCTGGTAAAAGTTTTTATGTGCTTAAAGTTGTATAATCTATTAACAACTTATTCACCCCCCCTCTCAATTTTCCACCGATTGTCCTAACAATTGATATCAGAGCTTGGTCCTCTCTGTAGAAGCTTAACCACTTGAGGAAGATCCTATGGCAACTAATAGTTCAACTGCATCTATTTTCTAGAGAGAAACCCTTAAGCTTCATTCAAAAAATTATAGGGTATGGAAGATTTGGATGGAAACTCATTTGAGATGTATTGGGAAAGAGATTTGGGAGGTCGCGGAGAAAGACTATACTCCTCATAATCTGACATCTAGAAATCCTCCTCCAACAACCTTGGATAAGGATATTGAGAATGATTTTAGAGCTAGAGAAGCACTCTTAAGTGCACTTTCTGATCAACAAATTATCAAATTAACTAACCAATCATCTATGAAGGCTATATGGCATAAGCTAGAGGCTCTAAATTAAGGTGACCCTATTATTAAAATTGCTAAAGTTGATGGTTATTGGTTGATGTATGAGAATCGGAAGATCAAAGAAAATTAAAGGATTACTACTTTTATGGAAAGAGAATAAAATTATTATGGGAATTCAGTGTTGTGGTGGATCTCTTTCTGAAGATGAGATTATTTCTAAAGTATTGAGAGCTTTGCCACTAGATTACAAGATGAAGGCTATTGCAATTAATGAGATGAGAACAATGGCTAACACTTTTGTTAACATGGATACTTTGGCTGGAAAATTATTTTCTTTTGAGCTTGAAGAATTTTATCCTCAAGGAGCTACAAAGACTGAATATTATTTTCACACAACTGCATCATCAACGAACAAGAGTGATTCAAAAATTTTATATGTGAAGGAATTAGAGGAAATGAGGAAAGAAGATGATGAGTTTGAGCAACTAGAAGCCCTATTTTCTAGAAGAGTACCTAAAGGTCCAGAAGGAAGTAAGTATGAAGGAAAATCACCTTTTAAATGTTTTGCATGTAATAAGATAGATCATTTTGCATCTAGATGTCCTAAAAGGATTTCAAGATTTGAAAAGAAAGCTAGAAGATCTTTTAGGCCTAACCATGATTATCAGAACAAGCATAAGTATAGGAGAAACAAAGACAAATCAAGTTACTATGCAGATGAGGAAGGTGTGACTAATTTTGATGATGAACAAAAATAGGATTCAGCTAGTGGATTTGATTGTGGAAAGGAATGGGTAATTTTGGCTATCAAGGAAGATGCTTCGGCACTTGTTGTTCAAAATGAGGAAAAGGCCCTTTCTTGTAAAATTGAAGACAATGATGAATGGGTGATAGACAATGGATTTTCACATCATATAACTAGAGATAAAAGGAATTTTTTATCTCGGCAAGAATTTGATGGTGCACTGGTTAGATTTGGAGATGACAAAGCATGTATGATTAGAGGAAGATGAACTATATCATTGGATGGTAAGAATAAAACTCATAATGTTTATTATGTTTAAGATTTAAGGCATAATTTTTTGAGTGTAGGATAGTTAGTGGATAAGGGATTTCAATTACAGTTCAAGGATGGAAAATGGAAAATCATTAACCGATCTAGTTTGGAGATTGAAACTGGTACATAGACTAAAGGTAACATATTTCATTTGAAGTGTGGTGAGAAGACATGTTTGATTGCACAAGTTGATGAGACTTGGTTATGGCATAAGAGGTTGTGTCATGTGAATTTTGATTGCATTAGTTCAACTAAGGCTATTAGAGATATACCTAAGATTGTGAAGCCCTATAATCTAGTATGTAAGGAATGTCAAATGGAAAAGAAAGTCAAAACTTATTTCAGGAGTATACAAGACAAATCTAATGATGTTCTTGATCTTATTCATAATGATTTGTATGATCCTGCTAGAATAAAGAGTTTTTAAGGTGATAGATATTTCATGCTAATCATTGATGACTATGCTAGAATGATGTGGGTTACTTTTCTAAGGGAGAAATCTGAAGCCTTTGAAAAGTTTAAGATCTTTAAAGCTAAAGTTGAGATAGAGACAGGGTTGAATATTAAATACTTAAGGTCAGATCAGGGTGGTGAATTTAATAGTTATTGTGAGAAGCATGGGATAATTAGATAATTGTCTGCTACTTGGACACCATAGCAGAATGGTGTTGTGGAAAGAAAGAACATAACTATCTTGGATGCGGTCAGAACTATGAGGATGGAAGCTAATTTTCCTCATATTTATTGGAGAGAAGTTGTGAGAATGGAGGTATACACATTTAACAAAGTCAATATCAAAGGAGACACTGGTAAGACACTGTATGAATTAAGG
The DNA here is from genome assembly GCF_030272615.1 of Cryptomeria japonica. Classification (NCBI taxonomy): domain Eukaryota; kingdom Viridiplantae; phylum Streptophyta; class Pinopsida; order Cupressales; family Cupressaceae; genus Cryptomeria; species Cryptomeria japonica. The sequence goes on from NC_081412.1 coordinate 59,581,937, forward strand.
TTTGGTCATACGCCTACAATTAAGTATTTCAGAATCTTTGGTAGTGAATGCTATATCAAAAGAGATGATTCCATTGGAAAGTTTGATCCTAGATGTGATGACGGGATATTTTTTGGTTATTCTAATGAAAGAAAAGCATATAGATGTTATAACAAAAGATTGTAGAGAATTATGGAAAGTACTAATGTTAAGGTGGATGAGTTGTACAAAAGTCAAATCAGAACTTATGAGAGAGAACTGGAAGTGGAGATGATCATAACTGAACTAGTAGCACCTATACTGGAACAATATGTTGAACTAGTTATCCCGGTAGTATTAGAAAATTTAATAGTAATTGAATATTAGAGAAGAGGAACAAAAATTCAAAAGATTCCTAGGTACGTAATGTAAAATCATTCAGAAGATCAGATCATTGGAGAAAAGAACAAAGGAGTAATGAAAAGAAGAAGGTTTTGCAACTGATGAGGTATGTTTAATTTCTCAAGTTTAACCAACATCAGTTATTGAATCTTTTAAAGATGAATGTTGGATGAGAGATATGGAAGAGGAATTAGATTAGATTAAGAAGAACAACACATGGACTTTAGTTCCCCGACCTAAAAACAAGAATGTTAATGGAACTCAATGTTGGTATTATGGATGTGTTGCATTGGTTTTGTCATTGATTTCAACACTTATCAACACTTATCCTTCTGGATATCCTTGGTTATGTTCACCGGCAAGTTTAGTGACTTATGCGTAGTCATCGGTATTTAGTTCACCAACAGGTTATATTGTTCACCGACACTGAGGATGACTTGTTATCATCTAGAGATCACTTGGTTATGTCAAAGACATGATTTGGGCACTTGGTTTTTGTATTTTGGTTATTGGTCTAATCGAGCTGACATGTTTGTTGTTATCAATAAAATTGGTCTAGGTTATAGACCGACATACATTATGTATTCAATATTGGCACGACATGTTATGGAGATTACTTAATCAATTGGTAGTGTTGTAATTACATTGAGCCGACATGATGCATCACATCTTGACTTATTTGTAATTGATTTTATTGTAATATTCTTAATTAGCCAACCTACACATTTAGTCTTAAGTTTTGGTATATATGTAAGATCTCATTTGTGAGATAAATGTAACCAGCAAAGGAACTTGTAATAAGCATATGGTATTGTAACATGGTATGTGTGAATATTAAAGATCATATGAGCAGACCATAGAGAAGGTTCAAGGAAGGTTTGACAATGATTATCAGAGCTTAACCCATACTGAATCCAGCATTGGAGATGCTACTTTGAGCAGTACATTATCATTGGATTTAATCATCGAATTGTAGTCGATGTGACCCACATCTTGTGATTGAGTAGTGAGATCTAGGTGGTTGGCCTTTCTTCATGTGCAGACCCCATTTGTATACACGTACTATTTGCAGTAGTATCATCTGATTGTGGGTAAGATTTCCCACCATGTTTTTTCCCCTTACAGGGTTTCCACGTACAAATCTTTATGTTATGTGTTGTGGATGTTGTTTCTCTTTCTATTATATGCATTAAGTATCACCAGTATTAATATTAACTACTAATCTGTCTACCGACATTAAGTTTGGTTTACAAGTATTAAGTATCAAGTTTGATTAAGTTATATTTGGGCTGAAATTTATGGACAACTGACTCACCCCCCCCCCTCTCAATTGCCTCTGTTGGGACTATTTAAAATTGAGTCAAGTTTTGAGGTCCAATTCAAATTTTTGCTCTGCATGTCAGAAAAGTACCTAAATGAGTCAGTTTGAAGGGCCTAGTTTGCAAGAGTGCAAAATGGAGCCGGTTGATTTTCAGACGGTAAGGCTTGGGATTCATGTCCTACACCTTTCATTTGGCCTATTCTGTGATGTGAAACTTTCAGAATTCAATTTGGATAAGTTTATGAGGTACCCATTTCAAGGGGTGAGTTGAAAGTGCATTTTAGGCACAAATGCAGATTTTATTGAGTAACCTACTTTGAGCGATTACATCTTTTTCCCTGTTGATCATCATGGAGAATTTCAAAATGGATTCAATTCTATGCATAAATGTGAGTTATCTTGCAAAATTTCAAGTCTTGATGGATCCATTTGCTCAGTTTTCAAAGCCAAATCCATTTGCAGTTTGTGTGGTTTAACTAGTCCCTGTTTCGATAGCTAGTCGGAGCCCTGTTTCACACAAATGTAAAAGTTGCCTCAGTAAGTGTTATGACATAATGTTTTCTCCAAGTTATTACTGGTATAAATGATGAGCTACGTTTCAAATTTTAAGCCTCTGTCAATCCGTTTGATTGGTTTTCAAAAGGGTTCATTTAGCAATCGTTTTCAGTTATCCGTACTTTCAGTGCTATATCAGTTAATGTAGCTATTTTTATGAGTGCGCCATTTGCATCCTATCAGGATTTTGGTTGAACTGAGAATTCAAAGATTTAGTATGTACTTCAAGGTACCTATTTTTCAAATTTGAGGGTCTACGGAGGCCATTTGGTATTTTTGAGAAAGGCATCATGTGTTGCCAAAACATTGACTTTGTCAGGTCTACAGTGCCGATAAAGCCAGTTGGCCATTTTTGCCAATTAATATCTCTTCGCTCGGGACTCGTTTTGAGAAACCGCTTGGAAGTGTTCATTCTTGTATATCAGAGTACATGACTGTCATATGGCGAGCTCCAGAAAGGTGTTTTAACCACTTTGAAAATTACGTCTTCGGGATTAAATGCGAAAATGTGGCGTAGCGCTTGAAAATCGCGAAACTCAATTTAATAATCCGAAAATGATGCCGACTATTTACAGAGGTGTGTTAGATGTTCCTAAGGCATTTTAGAGGTTAGTTGTGTGAAAATGAAATGTTTTTTTGTCGGACCCACTTTGGGGCCCGACCTGGCTCATGCTCGTGGATTGATTTTATTGGCGATTTTTGTTTACTGGGGGAATTTCAGAATATTCAAATAATGATGCAATTCACAATTCACAGTCAGGTAAATTTCATATTGGTAGTAGCCATTGAGGATTCAAGGTTAAAGACACTGTAAATGTCAAGGGTGTCTCCTATGATTTGCCAGCTTGGTCTGTCAGCATTCTTCCAGATTGCAAGATTTTTGTTTTTAATGCAACAAAGGATAAATATTGTGTTTGAGAAGTATCGTATGACATATGCTAATGTTCTCTTTATATGAGAATGGAGGATGTAAATCAAGAGATTTTTCAAGACAAAATTTTGTGCAGTTTTTCTTAATAGACAAACAAGTGGTGGTTTTTGAAATCAGCAACTTGTTGATTAGGATGCCAATCAACAGAACCACATTATCCTAAAACTTGCAGTCCTATATAACATTATTAAAAAATACATTGCTTTGCATTAAGCATGAACAAAGAGCAACATTTTGAAAGCAAACTAATGCTATGGCAAATCCTGTGGATGATGAAGGGGCAAAGTAAATGTAAACCAATTGCTGGCATCCTTTCCTCCCTCACTTGTCTCCCATCTCCCTTAATGCTCACATAGTTGAAGGGGATATAGTTCCAAATGTTTCACGTGGAGTGGAGTTTCTTTTTTATCTGCAAATACTTAAGCAAATGCAAACAGGAAAACCCCCACGTTCCTCGTCTTTCCCTGTGGATGTGATTGTTGCACGTTGGAAGCATGTTCCAAAGTAAAGGCAACAATTCATTATCCCCTATTGCGTGGCATGTGAAGGGAGGCATAGAAACCATTAAATAAAATGCAATGAGAAGCGTGGCATAAAGGGGGCCATAGGAACTCTTAAACAAATGAAATTTTGCAACAATAGTCCAATAACCCCTCTGCATGGATGGTGGAGGAAAGGAACAGCAGAACATTCAAGCAAATGCCAATCAAACAAAGCCCCTTATCCCCTGCATAAAGGTTGAAGGAGGCCACATTCAATATGTAGCTAATGGAAGTGGGCATAAATGAAGTTTAAAAAAAACAAAAAAAACAAAGCAAATGCAGAGCCAAATCCTCTTGTGTGGAACGTCGAGAATGGCACCAGCAATATCAAAATTGGAGCAACTAAATCTAATAGGGACTTGGATTGTAGTGAATATGTGTTTTCTCTTTGTAGCATTTCAAGAGAATTTGATGCCATGGACTAAGAACAACATGCAATTAAAATGAAAATGGCTAAGGATGAAGAAATATTTGATGAAAACCATGTTTCAGCTGTTGTTAAGCACTATTCTTCAAGTAATGCAAACTAGTGGGTGCTTTCCCCAAATCCAATGACCTCCACCATCTTCCACACGTGAAAAATTGAAGAAGGAATTCTGGGTCCAGGAAAATCGTCATTAAAACTCAGGAAAAGCTCCAAAATTTGCAGTCTCAAGCATGAAGCATTATCCCACATTGGCTGGGCAATGAGGTTTTTTGATATTTAAATGCAAATCTCCACTAATGTAATATGTCAAAGCTTCTGGGCTTTTGACAGACGGTGCTGTTGGGCATCCAAGGTGGACCCCACGTGCATGGGCATGGATCCCAAGGTGACCAAAGGTGGGGACTGAGCGATGACCAGGTGGACCCCACGCAGGCACGCTTCTTGAGGCAAACAAGTGAATTTTGTAGAGAAGGGTCGGCTTAACCAGTGAGCAGGTCTGAGATGATCCGACGAAGCGCGTTGATTCGCAGGCCGAAGATGCACGAACATTAGAGGCTGTGAAATGGCAAAATGGTTTGGCGAAAATGCAGCATTGGTAAAGATCAAGCAAGTTCGGGTTGATTTGACGGTCTGTGCGATTTTGGAGATTGAAGATGCACGAACATTAGAGGCCACGAAATGGCAAAAGGCGAAATAAAGAATGGCGAAGTCTAGGTGGCAATGATGTGGCAGGTACAGTCAGATGTCCAGTAGGTAGGTCCCATCCCAGTGGTGATGATGTGGTGCAGACGTGGCGCCTAGGTGGTGATGATGTGGCACTAAGGTGGTTTACATGTGGCGGCCAAGTGGCAGTGACAAAGCGGATGACATGGCGATGATAAGGTGTCATCCCAGGTGGCATCTAGTCAACCCCATTGACCAATCAGAGGCTACCATGTGGCAAAGCATCAGGGCAAGAAGGGAGGAAAAAATCAAAATCAAAATCAGTTATATATATAGTTCTGACTATAGAGAAAATTCAAAAATTTAAATGATTGTGCACATTGGAAGGATTAATTCGCCCAAGGCTATATTTTTGGCCAAAATATGAAGTATTATATGTTTCTGGAAAGCTCTCAGAGTGAGAAATCCAACTGTGTAGTCAATTTTGGCAAAGATCAGATATTTTGGGAGAAGTTTCAATAGGAATGAAATTCAGTTAGAGAGGAGACACTTGGCAATTTCAGTTGTAGATTTGATTTTCTTCCCTCTCCTTCTTATTCCCAATTCTTCTCATTTTGTAAGGGTTCCAGAAATTTGGAGAATGGCTCCATTTTTTCATGGCTTCCAATTTTGAGTATTCTTGAAGATTGTACAAGCAGAGCTTTTCTTTCAGTAATGGAGTTCAATTCTTTGCTATAGGTGTTCTTAGTTGCAGGTTCTTGTGTATGTAAGGCATGCACAGATTCATGCAGAATTTGTCTCTGAAATGTAATCTCATTTTATTCAAATCTGATTCTTAAGGAGGATCATGTTGGTCATGAGCAGTTGTGTCTGTGAGTGTAATATTGGTTTGTAGGTAATCTTCAAGGAAGATTTTAAACTCTGTGAACAAACATTAATAAAGTAGGGATTATGTTTCTGGATCTGATATTTCTATGGATGAGCTGAGTAATGCATTTATGCAAGGCATTAAATGCAGGAATGCTTGAGAATTAAGATGAATCTGTAGTATAAGTTTTCACCTATAGTTTGATTTGTGACTTTGTTGCCCTTCGATAAGGCACTGGTCTTGCAATTAAGGGGGTTCTCAAACCAATTTAAAATCCAATCAGAATATCTTTAGTGTATATTATGTTTTGAAATGTTTCATCTATCTCATGCTCAAGCATAGTTGAGTTTTATGTGTAGATCTAGCCCATCTGCAATAAACTACTTGTTTTGGAGCCATAGTGAGATCTATCTATTTATGTTGATGCTGTCATAGGTGTGTAATAGGTTTAATTCTAAGCATCAAAGGTATACCCGCCTAGGTTTTGTAGAGCCTGAAGAGTAGAAGGATTCATATCCTTGTCATGTTGTCCAAGCCCTGAGGTTCTTCATAGATTGAATTGGCTACTTCATAGATCAATTGTAGGTGTTCTTGGGTTATCACTTTTGGTGAACAACAAAAGTGGTGACTTTGTTGGGGAAGTTAAATAGAAATTGCCTATTTTCATCTAGTTAGTCAGTCCATTGTGTATGCATAGAGTGTAAATTGATTTTATGGTGAAGAGAATAGTTCTTGTTCTGGATCTGTAACATGATATGTTTTACATGTCATATATTGTATGAAGGAGTAACAATAAAAGTTATATTGCTTAGTTGTGAGCAAGTCCTTGCAGCTGTATGCAAATTTTTCCCCAATTCCTTATTGGATGGCGACTCTAGTCTCTGTACCGGTGGTTGAAAGAAGTTTGTATTTCTGAGACTTTCACAAGATTAGTAGATAATTTTGTGAATCATATTAAGATGCAAGTGATTTAATTAGCAGATTCATAGATAAGATCCTTCATCATAAAAGTTTTAGAGAAGTGTAGTAAAAGATTTCAATTCATATCAGTGTTAAATAGCCTGGAAGAGTGTTTATTGCAGCGAGATTGAAGGAGGAAATAGAGATTTAAACTTGTGTTGAATGGTGTTCTGTTGTTCAAAATATCCTCTGTGCAAGAGGTGACTCTGATGTAAAAGACCGTGCTAAAAGTGAAGTAAATCTCTAGATCTACAAGTCTTACATCTGCAAATCTCCAGGTATTTTCAGAGGTTTTAAATGCAAGACATCTCTTCTGAAAATTTGAATGTGTAATGTTGTTTTCCCATTTAGTGAACATCACTAGTCTAGAGGGAAAGAGGAATCACAAAATTAATTTGCATATCTATGATGCTAAAGTATCGAGTGTATATGATCTTCCGTAGTATGCAAATTTGGAAAACCTTATGTCAAGCAATGTTAATGAATAGATTTGAATAAGGATATGTGCTTGAAGTTTTTTATCCAAGATTGTATAATCATTTGTGGGAGTAGGAAAAAATGAGCAGTGAAGTTTTTTAGCCTTGTGTATTTCCACATATGACCATGCCTAGTAAACTAGAACAACCATGTAATAGGAAGAGTTTTAGTATGAAGTATTATGCTTCTCTAAACTTTGAAGGTATTTCGGGTTACCTAAATTCCATACCCACAAAAATCAGAAAGTATTTGCCTATATTCAGTGGGAAGAAATTAGAATTAGCATGTCAACACGTGAAAAGAGTTTCAGATTTGATAGGAGAATTTGAAATTTGTCAGGAAGATATATGCATGAAATTGTTTGTTCAGTCACTGAAAGAGGATGCAAGAGATTGGTTTTCTTTTTTGCCAGTGAATTCTATTACCTAGTGGGAAGAATTGATTTCAGATTTCATGGATCAATTTGATGAAAAAATGAGTGATTATGATATGATGAAAGAGTTGGCTTATATACAAATCGGGGAAGATGAATTGGTACCAACATTTAATATCAGATTTTCACAAGCTTTGTCTAAAATTTTCAGAAGGTATAAGTTTGAAGATAAAGTATGCCTGGATATCTATATGAGTGCTTTTGGTAAGAAGATGGGTTTCCTATTGAGAAACAGAGAACCCAAAACCTTGTATGAAGCTTTTAACACAGCTAGGGACATCAAAAATAATTTGAAATCTGGGATAGCCAAGAGATTTGTGTCTGTTGTACTTTCTTATCAAAATACCTTCAATGGTGAAATACCATGTGAAGCTCAACCAATCATTCCTTATCTAGGTGCATCAAGCTCTGCAGTTCTGAATGGTTTTGTTGATGCATGTGCTTCAAATTTGAATGAGAGTCAAGATCCTCTGCTGTTAATGTCGGTTGCCTCTCACTGTAATGATGGAATGATTAGTGTGCAATGTTGTGATAATGTTGATACGAAGATTGATATATACAAGGGATATGTACCATTTGATTTGTATGCCGGTTATGTTGACTATGTGACTACAAATTATCAAGTTAATCATGCATCTCCTAAGGTTAACAATAATGAAAATTATGGTAATGATGACCATCAATCTTTACATGTTGTTGATGTATTTGATGTTGAAATGCCAAGTACTGATGGATCACCAAATGTTGCTGATTATGCAAGTGAAAATGTGCAATACAATATAAATCAAATTTTGTCTAAGTCTGATAAATCTAAAAATGAAATTATGAATGATTTTGATGATGTGTTCAATGCAAGTGTACCTAGTGATCAATGCATTTCAGAATGGAGTGGTGTTGCTGATTATGAGGACAATGAGTTCTTTTCCCAACACCTTGAAGGTATGCAAATGAACAATGAAGATCAATTTCAGAATGAGAACGATCTTGGCACAAGTGTTTCACTTTCTTTTGATCAACAAATGAATGCCAGTTATGCTGCTGATAATGGTTATGAGAATTCTTATTATTCATCTTGTGAAGATGATATAATAGAAGACCAAGTTATGTACCTTAGTTATGAATCTGAAAACGAAAGTGTTTTTGAAGATAAGAATGTATGTGACAGTGCTGATAATGTTCTATTTTCAAATTTCAATGAACCCACATTTGAATGCTTTCAGAATTTCAAGTACCATGATGAGGATGTGAATGTTGATAGTATGCTTGAACCAGATTTGGAGTTCTTTGCTTTTGATACTAATGTTCATGGTGCTGATTTCATTGATGAAAATGTTGAAGCTTTCCCTTGTGTTGAACAAGATTGTAATGCTGATAAAGTTCCAAACATAAGTAACATGGGTTGTAAGAATTTACTTCATGATGAAGACAAGAGGCATGGGTTATGTGATGACTTTTTCAGACCACAAATGGAAGTGTTTCAGGTAGATGTAAGCCTGAATGAGGAAGACTTAGCTGAGGATTTGCTTCAACCAGAGGTATGCATTCTTTTCCATGAATGGGATGTTGAGAATGCAGAGGTTTTTCAGTTTGATAAGCAAGGATAGTATGAGGTGTGATCAGCATAGTGAAGTATCAAATCCGAATTGTAATGTTCACGTTCCTTGTTTGCATTAGTTGATTAGTAATGCCCCTCATTCTACAAATTTAAATGGTAATAAGGCATGTGCTAATAGGAATTGCAATGTCGAAAATGAATGTTTTAGTTTTAAGATTCAACATGATGATGTCCTTGAAAATGATAGAGTTGAGTGGGATAGTGAAAGGTATGGCAACATGTGGGAAGGCCTCTATTGTGATTTATCTCATGATTTTACTTATGTTGAAATAGCGTGTGATTACAAAGTTTAGAATCAGGCCAAAGGCAAGCACACCAGTTGTTACAGTGATGAGACAAAAGAGGTGGATTTTAAAAGTTATGCTCAGTTGTTATTAAAAGGTGCCTTTGTTTGGATCATAGTATCAAGAGATGAAAATCAGATTTTTGACAGAGGTAAATGTTTGTAAGTAGAGCAGTTATAATCAATTGTGAGTTTGTCTGTATTTATTGTATAGTTGCTTTTCTTCAGTTGTGGGGTTTTCAATAAAGTGCCCTATTGTTTGGGTAGAATAAGCATGCCCTATTTTTGAAATGAGATGAGAAGAGAAGAATGATCCATTTTTGGGTGGTCTGCTTAACCAAAGATTCTATGTTCTTCTGTTGATCTTGCAATCAACCATCCCTAGTCAGAGCCACTATTGGGACTATTTAAAATTGAGCCAAGTTTTCAGGCCCAATTCAAATTTTTGCACTGCATGTCAGAAAAGTACCTAAATGAGTCAGTTTGAAGGGCCTACTTTGTGAGAGGGCAAAATGGAGCTAGTTGATTTTCAGAGCGTAAGGCTCGGGATTCATGTCCTACACCTTTTATTTGGCCTATTTAGTGATGTAGAACTTTCAGAATTCAGTTTGGATAAGTTTATGAGGTACCCATTTCGAGGGGTGAGTTGAAAGTGCATTTTAGGCACAAATACAGATTTTATTGAGTAGCCTACTTTGAGCGATTACATCTTTTGCCCTATTGATCGTCATGGAGAATTCAAAAATGGATTCAATTCTATGCATAAATGTGAGTTAACTTGCAAAATTTCAAGTCTTGAGGAATCCAATTGCTCAGTGTTCAAAGCCAAATCCATTTGCAGTTTGTGTGGTTTGACTAGTCCCTATTTCGACAGCTAGTTGGAGCCCTATTTCGCACAAATGTAAAAGTTGCCTCAGTAAGTGTTATGACATAATGTTTGCTCCAGGTTATTACTGGTATAAATGATGAGCTACGTTTCAAATTTTAAGCCTCTGTCAATCCGTTTGATTGGTTTTCAAAAGGGTTGATTTAGCCATCATTTTCAGTTATCCGTAATTTCAGTGCTATATCAGTTAATGTAGCTATTTTTATGAGCGTGCCATTTGCATCCTGTTAGGCTTTTGGTTGAACTGACAATTCAAAGATTTAGTATGTACTTCAAGATACCTATGTTTCAAATTTGAGGGTCTACGGAGGCCGTTTGGTATTTTTGAGAAAGGCATCATGTGTTGCGAGAACATTGACTTCGTCAGGTCCGCAGTGTCGACAAAGCCAATTGGCCATTTTCACTAATTAATATCTCTTTGCTCGGGACTCATTTTGAGAAACTGCTTGGCAGTGTTCATTCTTATATATTAGAGTACATGCCTGTCAGATGGCGAGCTCCAAAAAGGTGTTTTGACCACTTTGAAAATTACGTCTTCGCGATTAAATGCAAAAATATGGCGTATTGCCTAAAAGTCGCGAAACTCAATTTAATGATCCAAAAACAATGTCAACTATTTCCAGAGGTGTGTGAGAGGTTCCTAAGGCATTTCAGAGGTTAGTTGTGTGAAAACAAAAATTTGTTTAGTCGGACCCACTTTGGGGCCCGACCTGGCTCATGCTCGCGGATTGATTTTATTGGTGATTTTTGTTTATTGGGGCAATTTTATAATATTCAAATAATGATGCAATTCACAAGTCACAGTCAGCTAAAGTTCATATCGATAGTAGCCATTGAGGATTCAAGGTTAAAGACACTATAAATGTCAAGGGTGTCTCCTATGATTTGCCAGCTTGGTCTGTCAGCATTCTTCCAGATTGCAAGATTTTCATTTTTAATGCAACAAAGGATAAATATTGTGTTTGAGAAGTATCATATGACATATGCTAATGTTCTCTTTATATGAGAATGGAGGATGTAAATCAAGAGATTGTTGAAGACAAAATTTTGTGCAGTTTTTCTTAATAGACAAACAGGTGGTGGTTTTTGAAATCAGCAACTTGTTGATTAGGATGCCAATTTGCAGAACCACATTATCCTAATACTTGCAGTCCTATGTAACTTTCTTAAAAAATACATTGCTTTGCATTAAGCATGAACAAAGAGCAGCATTTTGAAAGCAAACTAATGCTATGGCAAATCCCGTGGATGATGAAGGGGCAAAGTAAATGTAAACCAATTGTTGGCATCCTTTCCTCCCTCACGTGTCTCCCATCTCCCTTAATGCTCACATAGTTGAAAGGGCTGCAATTCCAAATGTTTCACGTGGAGTGGAGTTTCTTTTTTATCTGCAGAGACTTAAGCAAATGCAAACAGAAAAACCCCCACATTCCTCCTTGTCTTTCCCTACTGGCGGTGGACGTGATTGTTGGGCATTGGAAGCATGTTCCAAAGTAAAGGGAACAATTCATTATCCCCTGTTGCGTGGCATGTGAAGGGAGGCATAGAAACCATAAAAAAAAATGCAATGAGCAGCGTGGCATAAAGGGGGCCATAGGAACTCTTAAACAAATAAAATTTTGCAACAGTAGTCCAATAACCCCTCTGCGTGGATGGTGGAGGAAAGGAACAACAGAACATTCAAGCAAATGCCAATCAAACAAAGCCACTTATCCCCTACGTAAAAGTTGAAGGAGACCACATTCAATATGTAGCTAATGGAAGTAGGCATAAATGAAGTTTTAAAAAAAAAAAAGAAAAAAGCAAATGCAGAGCCAAATCCTCCTGTTTGGAATGTGGAGAATGGCACCAACAATATCAAAATTGGAGCAACTAAATCTAACAAGGACTTGGATTGTAGTGAATATGTGTTTTCTCTTTGTAGCATTTCAAGAGGATTTGATGCCATAGACTAAGAACAACATGCAAATAAAATGAAAATGGCTGAGGATGAAGAAATATTTGATGAAAACCATGTTTCAGCTGCTGTTAAGCACTATTCTTCAAGTAATGCAAACTAGTGGGTTCTTTCCCCAAATCCAATGACCTCCAGCATCTTCGCCGCGTGAAATATAGAAGAAGGAATTTAGGTTCTAGGAAAATGGCTATTAAAACTCAGGAAAAGCTCCAAAATTTGCAGTCTCAGGCGTGAAGCATTATCCCACATTGGCTAGGCGGTGAGGTTTTTTGATATTTAAATGCAAATCTCCACTAATGTAATATGTCAAAGCCTCTGGGCTTTTGACAGATGGTGCTATTGGGCACCCAAGGTGGACTGCACGCACGTGGGCATGGATCCCAACGTGACCAGGTGGACCCCACGCACGCATGCTTCCCGAGGCAAATAGGCAAATTTTGCAGAGAAGGGTCGACTTAACCAGTGAGCAGGTCCGAGATGATCTGACGAAGCGCATTGATTTGCAGGCCGAAGATGCATGAATGTTAGAGGCTACAAAATGGTGAAATGGTTTGGTGAAAATGCAGCATTGGTAAAGATCGAGCAAGTTCGGGTTGATCCGACGGTCTGTGCGATTTTGGAGATTGAAGATGCACTAACGTTAGAGGCCGCGAAATGGCGAAAGGCGAAATGCAAATGGTGAAGTCCAGGTGGCAATGACATGGCAGGTACAGTCAGATGTCCAACAGGTAGGTCCCATCCTGATGGCGATGATGTGGTGCAGAGGTGGCACTGAGGTGGCGATGATGTGGCACTGAGGTGGTGTACACATGGCGGCCAAGTGGCAATGACAAAGTGGATGACATGGTGGTGATAAGGTGTCATCCCAGGTGGCGTCCAGTCAACCCCATCAACCAATCAGAGGCTGCCACATGGCGAAGCGTCAGGGCAAAAAGGGAGGCAAAAATCAAAATTAAAATCAGTTAAATATATAGTTCTGACTATAGAGAAAATTTAAAAATTTAAATGATTGTGCACATTGGAAGGATTAATTCGCCCAGGTCTGTATTTTTGGCCAAAATATGAAGTATTATATTTTTTTGGAAAGCTCTGAGAGTGAGGAATCCAATTATTTAGTCAATTTTTACAAAGATTAGATATTTTGGGAGCAATTTTGATAGGAATGAAATTTAGTTAGAGAGGAGACACTTGGCAATTTCAGTTGCAGATTTGATTTTCTTCTCTTTGCTTCTTATTCCCAATTTTTCTCATTTTGTAAGGGTTCTAGAAATTTGGAGAATGGCTCCATTTTTTCATGGCTTCCAATTTTGAGTATTCTTGAAGATTGTACAGGGCAGGGCTTTTCTTTTAGTAATGGGGTTCAATTCTTTGCTATAGGTGTTCTTAGTTGTAGGTACTTGTGTATGTAAGGCATGCACAGATTCGTGCAGAATTTATCTCTAAAATGTAATCTCATTTTATTCAAATCTGATTCTTAAGGAGGATCATGTTGGTCATGAGCAGTTGTGTCTGTGAGTGTAATGTTGGTTTGTAGGTAATCTTCAAGGAATATTTTAAACTCTATGAACAAGCATTAATAAAATAGGGATTATGTTTCTAGATCTGATATTTTTTGTGGATGAGCTGAGTAATGCATTTATGCAAGGCATTAAATGCAAGAATACTTGAGAATTAAGATGAATCTGTAGTATAAGTTTTCACCTATAGTTTGATTTGTGACTCTGTTGCCCTTGGATAAGGAACTGATCTTGCAATTAAGGGGGTTCTCAAACCAATTTAAAATCCAATCAGAATATCTTTAGTGTATGCTATGTTTTGAAATGTTTCATCTATCTCATGCTCAAGCATAGTTGAGTTTTATGTGTAGATCTAGCCCATCTGCAATAAACTACTTGTTTTGGAGCCCTGGTGAGATCTATCTATTTATGTTGATGTTGTCATAGGTGTGTAATAGGTTTGATTCTAAGCATCAAAGGTATACCCACCTAGGTTTTGCAAATCCTGAAGAGTAGAAGGATTCATATCCTTGTCATGTTGTCCAAGCCCTGAGGTTCTTCATAGATTGAATTGGCTACTTCATAGATCAATTGTAGGTGTTCTTGGGTTATCACTTTTGGTGAACAACATCCTCTAGGTCTTAACAATTGGTATCAGAGCTAAGTCCTCTTTTTGTAGAATTTTAACAACTTGAGGAGATTCTATGACAACTAACTTTTTCAGGAAGGATAGTCTAAAACTTGATGGAACTAATTATGGTATATGGAAGATCAGAATGGAGACACATCTGAATTGCATTGAAAGAGACATATGGGATGTTACACACAATGGCTATGTTGGTCCCACATCGGGTCAACCTAATCCACCTACATTGGGTAAGGATCAATATAATTATTGCAAAGCAAGAGAAGCACTTTTGAGCGCCTTGTCAGATCAGCAAATCATGGAATTATCAGATCGATCTACTACTAAAGCCATTTGGGATAAATTGGAGACATTGAATAAAGGAGATACCAATGTCAAGATTGTAAAACTGGAATGCTTCCGGGTCAGGTATGAAAATATGAAAATGGAAGAAGATGAATTTTCTTTTCTTTCATGAAAAGGGTTAATGAAATTGTTTTGGGAATACAATGTTGTGGAGGTTCCTTAAGTTAAGATGAAATTATTTCTAAAGTTTTAAGAGAATTGCCACCAACATACAAAATGAAAGTAACTTCTATTAATGAGTTGAGAACTATGCCTAATACATCAGTATCTGGAGATACCTTTGTTGGAAAAATTTCAGCATTTGAGCTTGAGGAATTTGGTCTTGTTGCTACAATTAAGAAGGATTTAGCCTTCAAAGCATCATCATCTGCATCATCATCATCATCATCATCATCATCATCATCATCTGATAAATTTGATTGGAAAGCACTTTATGAAAGAGAACTTAAAGATATCAAGAGGGAAAATGAAGAACTTGAAGATCTTGAAGCACTATTTGCAAGTAAAATGCCTAAAGGTCCTATTGGAAGTAAGTGTGAAGGTAAAACACCATTTAAATGTTTTAACTACAATAAAGTTGGTCATATGGCATCTAGATGTCCTAATAGACATGCAATATTAAGAGAAGCTAAAAGAACATATAAGCCTAACCCTAAATAACATAGATACAAATGTAAGAAGAATAGAGATAAATCATGTTACTATGCTACTGAAGGAGTTTCTGATTATTCTGATGAAGAACCAACAAACAATGGATGGGCTTTTGTTGGAATAACAGAAGATCAACTGACACCTACTGATCCACCAGTAGAATAGGCCCTGGCAGCTAAAATTGAAGAAAAGGATGAATGGATTATAGATTATGGATGTTCACATCATATGATTGGTGATAAAAGTAAATTCTTATCTTTTTAGGAATACAATGGAGGTCTAGTAAGATTTGGGGATGATAAAGGTTGTTTGATTAGAGGAAAAGGCACTATATCTTTTGATGGTAAGAACAATACTGACAACGTTTATTATGTTGAAGGTTTGAAGCATAATCTTTTGAGTGTTGGTCAATTAGTTGAAAAGGAATTTCCATTACAATTCAAGAATGGTAAATGCAAAATCATGAATAGAACTGGTTTGGAAATTGCAACCTGTAATCAGAAGAGGTAATATCTTTCATTTGAATAACAACGAAAAGACATGCTTGATTGCACATATTGATGAAAGTTGGTTATGGCATAAAAGACTCTGTCATGTGAATTTTGATTGCTTTATAAAGATTAGTTCATCTAAGGTAGTAAGGGATTTACCTAAGATTGTAAAACCTCTTAATCTGGTATGTAAGGAATGTTAAATGGGAAAGCAAGTTAGAACAACTTTTAAGAGTATTTTTGAGAAATCCAATAATGTTCTTGATTTAATTCATACCGACTTGTGTGTTTCGACAAGAACAAGAAGTCTACAGGGAGATAGATACTTTATGCTAATCATTGATGATTATTCTAGAATGTGTTGGGTTACTTTTCTTAGGGAGAAATCGAAAGCTTTTGGTAAATTCAAATTAATCAAGGCAATGGTAGAGAATGAAACCGATAAGAAAATAAAATGTTTAAGGTCAAATCAAGGAGGTGAATTTACATCTAAGGAGTTCAATACATTTGGTTAAGTGAATGGAATTAAAAGACAACTATCAGCACTGCAAACATCTCAACAAAATGGAGTTGTGGAAAGGAAGAACAAAACTATTCTGGATGCAGCTAAGCATGATATTAGAAGCCAATCTACCTCATGTGTATTGGAGAGAAGCAGTGAATACAATGGTTTACACTTTTAACAAAGTTCAAATCAAAGGAGAAACCAATAAGACACCTTATGAACTATGGTTTGGTAATATTCCTACTCTTAAATACTTCAAAATATTTGGAAGAAAATGCTACATTTAGAGAGATGAGTATGTTGGCAAATTTGATCCTAGAAGTGATGAAGGAATATTTCTTGGTTATTCATATAAAAGAAAGGCATATAGATGTTTTAATAAAATATTGCAAAAAATCATTGAAAGTGCAAATGTGAAGATAGATGAACACTTTAGAGGAAATTCAAGGTCTATGGATTCTGAACTGGTAGTTGAGATGATCATAAATGAACCTATATAGAATGCACGAGCACAAAATATAGATCCAGTCACACCAACATCATCATAGAATTCCACAGTGAGTGAAGAACAACAACAAGTGACCACACCTAGTTATGTAAGATTGAATCACTTTGAAAGTCAGATAATTGGGAATAAGTATCAAGGAGTTATGGCAAGAGGAAGACTAGCAAATAAAGAGGTATGTTTAATTTCTAAATAGTATTTGTTATTGAGGCATGTGAAGATAAATATTGGATTAAAGCTATGGAAGATGAACTAGAACAAATTGAAAATAACAATACATGGACATTGGTTCCCCAACCTAAAGACAAAAAATGCAATTGGAACTAAATGGGTATTCAAAAATAAACTTAATGAAGATGGTAAGGTAATAAAAAGCAAAGAAAGATTAGTGTGTAAAGGATATTCACAGAAAAAGATAATTGATTACAATGAAACCTTTGCACCAATAGCTAGAATTGAGGTAGTCGGATTATTTCTTGCATTTGCAGCACACAAGAACTATAACGTATATCAAATGGATGTTAAATGTGCATTTATAAATGGTGATCTTGAAGAGGAAGTTTACATTGAACAGCCTAATGGATTTTCATTAACAAATTATAAAGATATGATTTGCAGATTAAGGAAAGCTTTATATGGATTGAAGCAAGCTCCTAGAGCTTGGTATGCTAGATTGGACAAATATCTCTTGAAGCTTGGTTACACTAAAGATAATGTTGACAGCAACTTATATTTCAAAGTGACTAATGAAGACATCTTGGTTATTGAAGTTTTTGTTGATGACATTATTTTTGGAGGAGAAGATGAATTGTGTAAAGACTTTGCTAATAAGATGCAGGAAGAATTTGAAATGTCTATGATTAGGGATATAAAATTCTTTTTAGGATTGCAGATTTCATAGACTGGTAAAGGTATATTCATATATCAAACAAAGTACCTGAAGGAACTACTCAAGAAATTTGGTATGGAAAACTCTAAACTGGTAAGTACTCCTATGACTACAACTGATAAACTATTGTAACTAGGAAATCAGAAATCATCACAAGAAAATCAATATTAGTCATCTAGCTCAATCACGAAAGCTCAAATGCAATGATCAATCCTAACACACTCAATAAAGACATGAAAAGCAAAATATTCAAAGCTAAAAACTAAGCAAACCAGATGCAGATCTAAATGTCTCCTTCATGCAGCACCATTGTCCTTCTTTCTTCTCCAAATAGCCTTTGTTTGTGGATCTCACCTTCAAGTGCATAAACCTAATGTGAAAGCAAGATTGACATTGGCACAAGAGTACTAAAAGCGTGATTGATTCGACAAAGTAATTCAAAACAAGTGATTATTCGATAATGTGATTATTAGATGGGGATTGAAGAAATTCATCCAATTTATAGACAAATTGGAGAAATGATCAAATTAGCATGATTCAATTCAAATGGAAATTGTAAATCAAAAATGTCAATTATGACAAATTATGACAAATTATGCACTTTCTATGCAAAATTGATTGATTGATAATTCATGACAAAATTATGACAACTTTCTATGTCAAAATTGATTGATTGTCAATTATGACAAATTATGACAAATTGAAATGTCATTCCCATGAAATTAGGAGAGAAATAGGAGGAAATTAAAATTAGGAATTAGAAAATTAGAAAATTAGAAAAAGAGGAATTAAGAAATTAGGAATTAAGAAATTAGGAATTAAGAAATTGATGAAAGATTAGGAAATTAGGTAAATCAATTAATAATTTGTCATTTATTAATTAATTCACAAAAAGAGGAATAATTAGTTAGCCAATTAAATTAAACATTTAATTGCGATGAGAAGACTTTGGATAAATAAATAATTTATTAATCCTAAAGGGAGAAATGACAAACAAGGTTAAATGATTAAATCACGAAACCCTAGAAGATGAATTAGCAATGCAAGGATGACAATTAGATCTTGATATAAAATTGACTCGATCATGATTCTTGATTAACAAAGGACCAATGTGATAAATTATTTGATTGATAAATGTGCCAATTGACGAGGAACAATGACTAATTGATCCAAATTGACATAACTGAGACAAACAACGATCGATGGCAAATTAATCACAAAATGACAAAATTGACAAGAGGACAAGGATCGATGACAAAATAGATTGCAAGATGACAAGATTGAAAATGACCACGATTGATGACCAATCAATCGCAAAATGACAAGATCGAACATGACAACAATCGATGACAAATCGATCACCAAACAACAAGATTGAAAATGATAAGGACTGATGACAAAATGACAAGATTGATAAGAGGACAAAACCCTAATTAGGATTGACAATGTCCAAAATGATGACAAATGAGCACGCACATTGATGCGATAGGATAAGATCAATCAAAATCATGACTGGAGAGTGTTGTCGACAAGACCAAATGTGAGAGCGAGATGAATGAAGAATGTAGAAGAATGACTCGATGCTCGCAAATGATAAAAACCAAGTGTGTGACATAGGAGAAATGTTAATGCGACGCAAAAACCCTAAAATAAGGCAATGCGCAAATGTTAAAGTATGACTCCGCAAGCGTTGACCATTTTCAGGTGTCTACATTTTGCCCCTCTTTGAGACAATGCGATTTTAAGCGTTGTTTCAAAGAACAATAATGAAAATGCCCCAGACAATAATAATGATATATGCATGTCCCCTCGAGGAATTGGCCGGAAACATGTAGAAAAGAGGCCAATTGATCGATAAAAATGATAGGATCCAACGGACTGACAATTGGAGATCGGATGCATGAAGGACAAGCAATCAAAGATGCAAAAGACCACGACCAACATGAGATGGAGAGGGTGCACGTCCATCTATGCACTGACAAAGATCTATAAATGAGACCAAGAGAGTGAAAATTGCTCATTTGCACTAGCCAAAGAGGAGAATTTGTTGCTCTGTAAAAGGACACTTGCAAAAAGATGGCGAACATTCCAAGGGCAGATCACCTCAGAGAACGTGTATGCATGTACAGATGACCGGACGACGTGGGAGTAGCGGTATGTATCTCAAAAACCCATGTTTTCAACTTGATGAATTTGACTTGCTTGTGGGACATTGCGGGGCCCATAGGGGATGCAGAAACTGACTTCTACACTTGTGTAGGGCAAATCCTGCACTTGTGTGATGTCTTCTGCACTTGTGTAGGGAGACACAGGCACAGGACATGTGACACAGGCGCAGGACTCATCACACAGGCGCAATTGTGCAATGTAAACCCTAATTTTGGGCAAAACAACATGCAAATGATCCGGAAAGGGGGGATAAGGGTAGGATAGGTCAGATTAGATGAAAAACACCCTGATTTGGACATGAAAATGAGGAAATGCAACCCGTAGGAACAAACCCTAAAACTAACAAAATGTGCCCCAATGTTGATGCAGAGTCGACAGTATCCATTGATCATGCGGGAGAACTGACCAGACTGCTTCATGTTACGACATAGACTCAGAAGCACAGATAGAGATACATTAGCAGGACTTGGGATATACTATGTCACATTCATGCTTGAGATTAGGGCAAACATAGGACTACTTACCGCATTGGCAGAGCGATGGCATTCAGAGACCTCCTCATTCCATATGGCGACTGGAGAGGCGACGATGACACTGGAGGATGTATGGAGCATCCTTCGCATTCTGATTCATGGAGAGATGGTAGAGTACGACCCAGTGATAGGGAGAGATGCATTGTGCAAATTATTTGAGTGTGACACTGATGATTTGGATATTGTAGAGAGGGAGATTGGCTGGGAGACCATGGCATCAGAGTACGATCGATGATATGTGGTGATAGCTGTGGTTATAGCATGCCTACTAGCAGGAGATAGATGAGGACATGGATTCCCTATTGGATGGGGAAGAGTGCTAGAGCGGATGGTGATAGAGGGGACAGTGTACGCATGGGGACCATGTGTATTGGCTATACTATATTTTCAGTTGCATCAGATAGCATATTAGGGAGTGCAGACTTTGAGCTGTGGAGTCACATTGCTACAGGTATGGGCATTTGAGCACATAGCCATATGTCAACCAATTACAGAGAGATAGGTAGTACCACATCGACCATATGTGTACTGCTATGGGGAGCACTAAGATAGGGTCCTTTTGGATACATATTATATTGGCGACACGAGCTAGACAGACTGAGAGAGTTCACATGGAGGCCATATCATGATTGCCCTGGATGGTCAGATGATAGTGATGAGCTACGGTATTGCAGATAGGAGAGGTACCTGATTGGGTGACCAGTGAATCACCAGAGAGTGATTGAGATGTACCTATCAGAGAGAGTCAGACGACAGTTTGGAGAGAGGCAAGATGTACCTAGGAGGACTGCACACTTTGCCCGATCTCACAGAGAGATGAGTCAGTGGGGGAGTATGATTTAGCCACACATAGCATATGCTGACTTCTCACAGTTACAGTAGAGACAGTGGGATTGGAGATTAGATGTAGTGGACGCCGGGATGACAAAGGAGTATGAGAGATGGTTTGCATGACGACGGCCAGTGCCATTGACAGATCCGGATATTCCAGTGCCTAGGAGACAGGAGGACTTCCCACTCGCTGGAGAGGAGGAGGGAGAGGATGAGGATGAGGAGGATGAGGATGGAGATGAGGATGAGGGGGATGATCAGGACAGAGATGAGGATGGGGATGATGAGGACAGAGATGAGGATGGGGAGTAGGAGGCATTGCAGGATATACCCATAGAGCCGGAGACATCTAGGATAGAGGAGATGGAGATGTGCAGGGCTACCATAGTGAGTCAGCAGGATCATATTGTGACTTTAGAGAGAGAGCATGAGCAGTTTAGAGTGGAGATAGCCAGACTCACAGTGGCTTGAGACACAGCAATAGCTCAGGCACAGTGAGAAGAACAGAGAGTCACTAAGTATATTGGGTCAATTCGGGATGCCAGTGCACGGGAGATGGCACAAATGTTGGTAGAGACCGGAGAGGAGATATGCCATTGGAGGACACTATATGAGAGTGCAGTTCCACCAGAGCAGAGAGCAGCTTCATATCAGGCATGATCGAGGACAGATAGCAGGGCACGCTCTCGGAGGTCTTTGAGCAGCATGGGGGTGAGTGGACCTATGAGACCACCACAGCCAGGATCAGGAGGGACATAATCCTTGAGACATGGTAGGGATGAGGAGGACAAAGGGAGCACCTAGTGATAGAGGCACATGCTCTGTATGATGGATAGTGGACATTATTTAGTTTGACATTTTGTAGTCAGCCTGCGGGCCATACTTAGGACAGACAGTCCAATTTTGTACTTCGATAGTATTGTGACATATGATATGATATGCATTGATATGATGGGATGCCATGTGTTATGACTTATGTTATTTTCCATGTATGGATGACTTATGCATTGTTTACTATGGAACATGTATGGATGTATTTTTTATGTGTTTTTGATGCATTTATAATATGAAATGGATAAAATGCTTGATGTGATGCTCGATGTAATGCAAATGTACTAACCAATGAATGCAGGATGTAGCATATGTGGTTGGGGAAATCGGAGCACTAGACTGGACTGACTATCCGAACTGACGGAAGAAATGTTAGTAAGAAGAAAATGAAACAGAGGACAGTTAGAGATGAAGAAAAACTTGCTTTCAGTAATGCACTTTGTAGGTGAGAACCTTTATTTTAATGTAGTAAAATGGATGCGTAGCATCATGGCATTGAAGGCCAGAGCTAAAATGCAACCCTTTTTGCAAAAAGACAGACACATCATAGACAAACAACAATCATAACCAAAAAGAAAGGACCATGAACCATCCTGATTACTCTAAATCACTTAGTGACATCATCGAGCAACATAGGAACATGATCGAAGCCAAAGATAAATCAGTAAAAGGATAAGATGCACAAATTCCAACAAGTCAAACAAACATCTTGATCTTCATTGTCAAAAGTTGAAAGTGCTGATAAGATGATCATGCTGTCTGGTTTCAGGACATGCGGTACCCCGTCTAAGACAGGACACAGTCTGGTTTCGAGTATACCACACCATGTATAAGACCCATGATAGTAGAGACAAGGACAAATGCTTTTGAGGTTGATTGATATGACAATTTTGATCAGTTTGAATGTCTAGTTTGATTGAAAGAGTTTATCTATTTATGCGTGATTTCATTAAAGCACAGTGTATGATTGCGTGTTGTTGGAGGGATTCTTAGTGAGCTGTCTATGCACAAAGGGGTTATTTATTTTTTGTTTTGCTTTTTGAGATTTTACAATTTTTTTGTTCGTTTTTTCAGGACTTTATTTGATTTTTTTGGATTATTTCAGGACGTTATTCAATTTTATTTTATTTTGAATTATTTCAGGACATTTTTCAATTTTTATGATTTTGTTTAGGACATTTTTCAATTTTTTTGTTTTTATTTCAGGACTTTTTTCAATTTTTTTGAATTA
The DNA here is from genome assembly GCF_030272615.1 of Cryptomeria japonica. Classification (NCBI taxonomy): domain Eukaryota; kingdom Viridiplantae; phylum Streptophyta; class Pinopsida; order Cupressales; family Cupressaceae; genus Cryptomeria; species Cryptomeria japonica. The sequence goes on from NC_081412.1 coordinate 59,605,338, forward strand.
TTTTAGGACATTTTTCAATTTTTTTTTTAATTTTGTTCAGGACATTTTTCAATTTTTTTGAATTATTTCAGGACATTTTTCAATTTTTTTGTTCCAGTGATTGATCAGGACAAGGGGAACGCACCCAATGCACATCAGAAAGACATATAAAGCAACCAGGACCAAAACATATGCACAAGAAACTGAGTAAGATAATGATGTTGACCAATCACAGGCCTGGAATAGAACATTGGGTCAAGACAAAGATAGACGTGAGAAACCAACCGAGAGAAAGCATAGCTTAGAGGTCATGAGAGATGATGGAGCAATGATCTCATTTTACACATGGCACCTATTTGCCAGGTTTTCACCAAGGTACTTGCCTAAAGCGCCTATTTGCCAGGTTTTCACTAGAGGGCGAATCATTTTCCTTTACTTTTTTGCTCTTTTTCTCTTTTGCTTTTTTTTGTATCTTTTTTGCTTTTTGATTTTTTATGCATTTTTTCAGGATCATACCTGAAGAAGTGCTGATAGAAAATTATGCCCAATACTTGTGAAGATGCATGCTATTTACAGGATCAGACAAAGGTTCACCTTCTAGAGTGGCAAGCTGATATGCCCCCGAGCCATAGGCTGCAGTCACTATGAAAGGCCCAACCCAATTAGGTTCAAACTTACCTTTGATGATATCAATAGACTATGCATTCTTAGGGTTTGCCTTTAAAACCAGATCTCCCACTTTGAAGTGTCACCCTTTGACCTTCCTATTATAAGAGCGACGAAGACGGTTTTGATATGCTTGCAAATGTGTCAGGGCTGTTTGACGTTTCTCATCTAACATCTCAAGCTGATGCAACCGAGAGACTCTGTGTGGCTTGTTGGGACAGATTAAAATTGAGTCAAAGTTTGTAGGCCTATTTCAAATTTTTGCTATGTATGTCAGAAAGGCACCCAAATAAGTCAGTTTGAATGGCCTAGTTAGCAAGGGGGTAAAATGGAGCTGGTTGATTTTTAGAGGGTAAGGCTCGGGATTCATGTCCCACACCTTTCATTTGGCCTATTCAGTGATGTGCAACTTTCAGAATTCAATTTGGATAAGTTTACGAGGTACCCATTTTGAGGGGTGAGCTAGAAGTGCATTTTAGGCACAAATGCAGATTTTATGGAGTAGCCTTCTTTGAGCGATTACATCTTTTGCCCTATTGATCATCATGAAAAAATTTAAAATGGATTCAATTGTATGCATTAATGTGAGTCACCCTGCAAAATTTCAGGTCTTGACGAATCCATTTGTTCAGTTTTCAAAACCGAATCCGTTTGCAGTTTGTGTGTTTTGGCAAGTCCCTATTTCGACAGCTAGTCGAAGCCCTGTTTTGCACAATTGTAAAACTTGCCTCAGTAAGAATCATGCCAAAATGTTTCTTCCAGGTTGATGTCAGTATAAATTGTGAGTCAACATGCAAAATTTCAAGTCCTTATGAATCCGTTTGCTCAGTTTTCAAAGCTCAATCCGTTTGTAGTTTGTGATGTTTGCACAAGTGTAAAAGTGTCCCGGTGAGCGTCATGTCAGAATGTTTGTTCCGGGCTAATGTTGGTATAAATGGTGAGCTACATTCCAAATTTCAAGCTTTTATCATTCCGTTTGATCGGTTTTCAAAAGGACTCATTTTGCCATCAAATTCAGTTATCCGCACTTCCAGTGTTAGATCAGTTAATGTAGCCGTTTTGGTGAGCACGCCGTTTGCATCCTGTCAGTCAGGTGATTGAACTGAGAATTCAAAGATTTAATATGTACTTAAAGGTACCTATGTTCCGAATTTGAGGACCCACGGAGGTCATTTGATATTTTTGAGAAAGGCATCATGTGTTGCCAGAACATTGACTTCATCAGGTCCGCAGTGTCGACAAAGCCAGTTTGACGTTTTCAAAAATTAATATCTCTTCACTTGGGACTCATCTTGAGAAACTGTTTGGTAGATGTCATCCTTGTATATCAAAGTACATGCTTGTCAGATGGCGAGCTCCAGAAAGGTGTTTTGATAGGTTTGAAAATTATGTCTTCGCGATTAAATGCGAAAATTGTGGCGTAATTGCCTGAAGGTTGTAAAATGCGGATTAATGATCCGAAAATGATGCCGATCATTTCCAGAGGTATTTTTGAGGTCCGTGAAGCATTCTAGGGGTCAGTTGCATAAAAACGAAAAAAAATTTAGTCGGACCCACTTTGTGGACCGACCTGGCTCATGCCTGTGCCGTATTAGTTTATTGGCGACTTTGTTCACTGGGAGAATTTCAGAATTTTATAAATATGGATTGTAGTCATGAGATTTATCATAAGAGTTGAAAGCACTGTAGACCTTCAGGCAATTTCAAATTGGTGATTCTAATGCCCAAATCCTCCCTCAGCAACAAAGAAGAGATATTAAAAATGCAAATGCACTTGGCAGCCGTGGTGTTGAGAAGACCATTTAAAAGTTTTAAACCAAATGCATTGGCATGTGGAAATTCATTAAACCTTTCAACCAAATGTAATTTGGGAGTTTGAAAGCCAAATTCCACAACCTTCTCAGCATTCTCCTTGTTGTGTGTGATGTCTGGGAGTGCATTTTAAAACTCCAGCCAATGCAATCAGCAGGTGTATCTCCAACATTTCCCCTTTGATGAAGCAAATGGTAAAGACATGTTTGCGAGGCATAAATCCAATTCCAAAAAACAATGCAATGTCTCCTTGCACAAATGAGAATGGGACAATTCAGAAACAATTAGCAGCAAATAACAATTGGCTGGAGGAGAGGCAAATAAAAAAAAATAGAAATATTTTCAATACAAATGAAATTTGGCAACCAATCTTGTTTCCTCCTTGCTGTACGTGGATGTTTCGAAGGCATTTAAAATTCAGCAAAAGCAACAGCAAGCCATAAACCCTCTTCACGTGGCATGGTGATGGTCTCATGAGAGAAAACAGAAAATGCTTCGAACAAATAGTTTGGCAGCCCTTGCGTGATTAGTGAAGGAGAGGGAATGTTGAAACTCCAAGTTAATGCAATTACAAATGGCAACATGGCTGGTAAAAGACTTCTTTCCTCCAGTGTGTGGCATGGTGAAAGGCGTTTAAAACTTAAGCAAATGCCATTGGTGGGAGGCATTACCAGCAGCCACAAGCTCCAATTAATTCATTTGGTAGTTTGAAACAGGTGAATTTAGAAGTTCAACGCATATTCTGCCCAAGTCCTCCTCTCTGCATGGATATTGGGAGGCCAATGTTCAGCAACAGTAAACTATCAAATTAGTGAAACACTCTCCTCCTCTTTGTGGTTTTCTTTTTTTGAACAGCATAGTCTTTCAAGCAAATGCATTGGCAGATGGAAAATCCCAGTGAAGACCCTATGCAGAGCATGATGGAGGAGAGTGGGCATGTGTGAAATTTGTATGAAATCTCCAAGCAAATGCAAACACCAATGTAAATCTTTGTGCGTGGTGGAGGAGAAGCAGCGTTAAAACCAAAGCAAAGGGCATCGAATTCCAAGCAAATGCAAAGAAATCGCCATTAAAACCCAGGGAGAGAGCTTCAAAGCACAGTCCCAGGCTTAATGTTTTAATCCCACATTGGCTGGGAAGTGGTATTTTTTAATCTTTATAAGTAAAAACACACAGTAGTATAATGTCTAAGCCATAAAGGCTTTTGACACAAGGTGCCTATGGGCGCCCAAGGTGGGCCCATGTGCGAGAACACTTCCCGACGCGATGGAGGAGTTGACTGGACAAAGACCAAGTGGACCCCACACAGGCACGCTTCTCGAGGCAAATAGGCACGCTTCTCGAGGCAAGTCCGAGAGAGATCAATGGTGCGTTCTATTTCACGAAGGGAAGATGCACGTCGTTTAAACCCCGCGAAATAGCGAAAGTGAACGAGAGTCGTCCACGTGTCGTGATAGGTGGCAGTCCAGCAGGTAGGTCCTGGTGAGGTGGCACACAGTTGGCGCATAGGTGGCAGTCCAGTGGCGATGATGTGGCAGCCAAGTGGCAGTGACGAAGTAGATGATGTGGCGATGATGAGGTGTCATCACAGGTGGCGTCCGGTCAACCCCATCGACCAATCAGAGGCCACCACGTGGCAAGGCGTTAGAGCACAAATGGAGGCAAAAATCAAATTTAAAATGATTAAATGATATAGTTTAAACTATAGAGAAATTCGAAAAATTTAAATGATGGGTCCATGTTGAGGATTAATTCGCCCAGGGCTCAATTTTTTGCCAAAGTATAAAGTGTTATATGTTTTCGAAAATCTCTCAGAGCGAGGAATCTGATTATGAGGTTAATTTTCACAAATGTGAGATATTTTGGAGGCAGTTTCTATGGGAACAAAATTCAGTTAGAGAGGAGACACTTGGCAATTCATTTGCAGATTTGATTTGGTTCCCTCCCCCTTTTTATTCCAAATTCTTCTCAGTTGTAAGGGTTCCAGAAATTTGGAGAAATACTCCAGATTTGATGGCTTCCACTTTTTGAATGTCAGGACCCAAATTTGTAAATGCTTTTGGTGTGTTTCAGGGTACAGAGGATTGCAATGCATTGTTGTAAATGTGATCTTAGTTGCAGGTCTTGCTTGTGTCAGGCATGAGTAACTTCCCATGATATTGTCTCTGTGTATGCATTTAATTGTTATGAATTGAATCCTCAAGGAGGCTTATAATTTGTCATCTCAAGGAGATTGTATGATCGTTTGTAGGCATTCTTCAATGAAGAGTTTAAATTCTATAATCAGTCATAAACAATGGAATGTGTCCCAGATCTGATAATTTTATGAATGGATTGAGTAATGCATTAGTACAAGGTATTAGTGCAGGGATATGTTGTAAGGAAAAACAACTTGCATCTATGATTTATATTTGTAGTTCTGTGTATGACTCTGCTGCCCAATGAACAAGGCACTGCTCTTTGATACATTTGGGAATGGTCTCAGAACAACAATTTTAAAAGACAAATCTATTTCCCTTTATGTTTAGGGGTATGTGTTCCATTCTTTCCAAGCTCTGTTTCATCCTATTGGTTGTACAGATCTAGCCAATCTGTAATGTTTCCTAACCTATTGAGCTTGTGAAATGATCTATCTGCTTAGTGTTGATGCAGTTATGTGTCTTTAATTGTTGTATTTAGTGCATCAAAAGGGTGTCCCCCCCTAGGTCTAGCAGAACCTGAAGTGCAGGAGGATCAATTAGGGTCCTATGTTATGTTGTCCAAGCCCTGATGTTTTTTGTAGACTAAAATTGGCCATTTCATAGAAAGATTTGCAGGTGTTCTTGGGTTATCACTTTTGGTGAACAACAAAAATGGCGACTCTGCTGGGGAACAAATGGATATAAATGCTTGATTGATATGGTCAGAGGTTGAATGTGTTCCTAGTCCTGTCAATTTCATATCCAGCCAGTCTGTCCATTGTGTATGCACAGAGTGTAAAGTGGTTTTATGGTGAAGAAAATGATCCTTGTTCTGGACTTGCAGAGTGATATGTGTTACATGTCATATTTTATGAAGGAGTAACAGTGAATGCATGGTTGAAAGTTGTGAGAAGTTCTTTCATCTATATGTGAATTTTCCCCAATTCCTTATTTGGGTGGCGACTCTGTGGTTCATACCAGTGTTAAATAGTCTGGAAGGTGTTGATTGCAGCGAGATCGAAGGAGTAACAAAGAATTGAATAAATGTTGAGTGGCATTCTATTGTTCAAACTATCCTCTATGCAAGAGGTGGCGACTCTGTGATAAAAGACCGTGCTAAAGGTGAAGTAAATCTTCAGATCTACAAGTTTTATAGCTGCAAATCTCCAGGTATTTTCAAAGGATTCAAATGCAAAACAATTTCCTCTGAAAATTTGAATTACTAAAATAGTTTTCCCATTTAGTGAACAACACTAGTAAAGAGGGAAAGAGGGGATTTCAAAGTCCTTTTGCATATTTATTCTATTGAAATGTCCAGAGTATATGTTCTTCTGTTATAGTATGCAAATTTGGAAAAAGTTCTGTATCAAGCAATGTTATGAACAGTTTCAGTATAAGGATTTGTGCTTGAAGTGTTTCATTCTTTTTATCCGAGGTTGTATATCATTTGTGGAAGTAGGAAGAAATGTGTAGTAAAGATTTTCAACCTTGTGTATTTCCACATAGAGCCATGCCTGGTGAAGTGTCACAACCATATAATAGGAGAAGTTTTGTCATGAACCATTATGATGCTCTAAATTTCAAAGATATTCCAGGTTACCCAAATCCCATACCCACATAAATTAGAAAGTATTTGCCCATATTCAGTGGGAAGAAATCAGAATCAGCATGTCAACATGTTAAAAGACTTTCAGATTTGATAGGAGAGTTTGAAATTTGCCAAGAAGATGTATGCATGAAATTGTTTATTCAGTCATTGAAAGAAGATGCAAGAGATTGGTTTTCTTTTTTGCCAGTGAATTCTATTACCTCATGGGAAGAATTGGTTTCAGATTTCATGGATCAATTTGATGAGAAGGTGAGTGATTCCGACTTGCTGAAAGAATTCACTTATATACAAATCAGGGAAGATGAATTGGTACCAACATTCAATATTCGATTTTCACAAGCTTTGTCCAAAATTTCCAGAAAGTATAAACTTGATGATAAAGTATGTTTGGATGTTTATATGAGTGCATTTGATGAGAAGATGGGTTTCCTATTGAGAAACAAAGAACCCAAAACCTTGTATGAAGCCTTTAACACAGCTAGGGATATGGAAAATAACTTGAAATTTGGGATAGCTAAGAGGTTTGTGTCTACTGTGGTTTCTTGTCAAAGCACCTTCAATGGTAAAATACCATGTGAGTCTCAGCAAATCATTCCGTGTCTAGGTGCATCAAGCTCTGTAGTTCCGAATGGTTTTGTTGATGCATGTGTTTCAGAGTTAAATGAGAGTCAAGAACCTTTGCCGTTAATGCCGGTTGTCTTTTGCAGTAGTGATGGAATGATTAGTGGGAAGCATTGTGAAAATGTTGATACAGAGACAGATATATACAAGGGATATGTACCATTTGATTTGTATGCCGGTTATGCTGATTATGTGACTGCCAATTACCAAGTGAATTATGCATCTCTCCAGGATAATATTGGTGAAAATAATGATGGTGATGACCATCAATCTTTACATGCTGCTGATGTATTTGATGTTGAAATACCAAATACAAAGGGATTACTAAGTGTCGCTGTTTGTGCAAGTGAAAGTGTGCAATATGATGAAAATCAAAATTGTTTGGTGCGAACAATAGCTGATCCTCTTTTAAACATTGATGATGTCAATTGTGTTGAGGATGAAGTAAATGTTTTTTCAAATTTCACTTCAGATTTTGCTTCTTGTAATCATGTTGATAATCTTTCTTTTTTGAAAGATATGCATAAAGTAAATTCAGAAAATTGTGATGGTATGCGTGATTGCAATGAAGCTATAGCACACATGGATGGACAAAAGTTTACGGAATCTCACATGAAACAACAAAGTGCAATGCAAGTCCAGAAGATTGTAGAACTTAAGAAAGCTCTTGAGATTGTGGATAAGAAGGTTCAAATGTTGGAGAGCCTTCGAGCTGTTGATGAAGACCTTCTGAAATATAGTGAAGAGGATTCTTCAGAAAAGGACTGTGAATTGAATGTTTGTACCTTTAATGAACATGCTGACCTAACAGATGGTTTTATGACAGAAGATTTTAGTGAACATGCTAAAAACTTATCTAATGAAGTAAATGGCAGCGATGTTCATGTTCATTCTTTGGCTGATGACGAGTGTTCAATTGGTGAAGAAGATAAGTTGTGGCAAGATAAGTTTGATTATCTTGATTTTCAGAATGATGGTCATAGAATAAAATCTCATGAATGTGAAACATGGAACACTGAGGATTGTTCCAGCCAAGTTTCATTTTCTTCTTTGTCTGATGAAGATGATTATGAGGATCGAATGGATGGTGTCTTTAGCCATTTTACTAATGCTTTATTCAATGCTGATATAGATATAGACCAATCACTTCAATGCCATAATGCTCATAAAGGAATTGTCCATTTGGTTTCTAACCCTTTGTATGAAGAAATAACTGATCAGCCAGATGTTGTAAATGATGAACCAGTCCATAATATTGATGGAATTCCAAACAACAATAGCATGGGTTGTAAAAATTTATTTCATGATGAAGGTAAGAGGCATGGATTATGTGATGACCATTTAAAACCACAAATGAAAGTGTTTCAGGTGGATGTAAACCTGAAAGAGAAAGAGTTAGCTGAGGATTCGCTTCAGCCAGAGGTATGCATTCTTTTCCATGAATGGGATGTTGAGAATGCAGAGGTTTTCAGTTTGATAAGCAAGGATAGTATGAGGTGTGATCAGTGTAGTCAAGCATCACATCCTGATGGTAATGTTCATGTTCCTTGTTTGCATTAGCTAGTTAGTAGTGTCCCTCATTCTATAAATCTAAATGGTAATAAGGCATGTGTTGATAGAAATTGCAATGTTGAGAATAAGTGTTTTATTTTTCATGTTCAGCATGATGATGTCCTTGCAAAGGGTAGAGTTGAGTGGGATAGTGAAGTGTATGGTAGCTTGTGGGAATGCCTCTATGGTGATTTGTCTCATGATTTTACTTGTGTTGAAATAGTGTCTGATCACAAAGTTCAAAATCAGACCAAAGGTATGCACACTAGTTGTTTCAGTAATGAGACAAAAGAGGTTGATTATAATAATCATGCTCAGTTGTTACTGGAAGGTGCCTTTGTTTGGATCATGGTATCAAGTGATGAAAATCGGATTTTTGACAGAGGTAAATGCTAAGATTGATGGAGCAGCTTGTATTCAGTTTTAAGCATGTTTGTATCTATTGTACAGTCGCTTTGCTTCAGTTGTGTGGTTTTCAATAAAGTGCCCTACTGTTTGGGTAGAATAAGGAAGCCCTGTTTTTGAAATGAGAAGAGAAGAATGATCCATTTTTGGGTGGTCTGCTTAACCAAAGATATCTGGATTCTTGTGTTGATCTTGCAATCAACCATCCCTAGTCAGAGCCACTATTGGGACAGATTAAAATTGAGTCAAAGTTTGTAGGCCTATTTCAAATTTTTGCTATGTATGTCAAAAAGGCACCCAAATAAGCCAGTTTGAATGGCCTAGTTAGCAAGGGGGTAAAATGGAGCTGGTTGATTTTCAGAGGGTAAGGCTCGGGATTCATGTCCCACACCTTTCATTTGGCCTATTCAGTGATGTGCAACTTTCAGAATTCAATTTGGATAAGTTTACGAGGTACCCATTTTGAGGGGTGAGCTGGAAGTGCATTTTAGGCACAAATGCAGATTTTATGGAGTAGCCTTCTTTGAGCGATTACATCTTTTGCCCTGTTGATCGTCATGAAAAAATTTAAAATGGATTCAATTGTATGCATTAATGTGAGTCACCCTGCAAAATTTTAGGTCTTGACAAATCCATTTGCTCAGTTTTCAAAACCAAATCCGTTTGCAGTTTGTGTGTTTTGGCAAGTCCCTATTTCGACAGCTAGTCGAAGCCCTATTTTGCACAATTGTAAAACTTGCCTCAGTAAGCATCATGCCAAAGTGTTTCTTCCAGGTTGATGTCAGTATAAATTATGAGTCAACATGCAAAATTTCAAGTCCTTATGAATCCGTTTGCTCAGTTTTCAAAGCTCAATCCGTTTGTAGTTTGTGATGTTTGCACAAGTGTAAAAGTGTCCCGGTGAGCGTCATGTCAGAATGTTTGTTCTGGGCTAATGTTGGTATAAATGGTGAGCTACATTCCAAATTTAAAGCTTTTATCAATCCGTTTGATCGGTTTTCAAAAGGACTCATTTTGCCATCAAATTCAATTATCCGCACTTCCAGTGTTAGATCAGTTAATGTAGCCGTTTTGGTGAGCGCGCCGTTTCCATCCTATCAGTCGGGTGATCGAACTGAGAATTCAAAGATTTAATATGTACTTAAAGGTACCTATGTTCTGAATTTGAGGACCCACGGAGGTCGTTTGATATTTTTGAGAAAGGCATCATGTGTTGCCAGAACATTGACTTCATCAGGTCCGCAGTATCGACAAAGCCAGTTGGCCGTTTTCGGAAATTAATATCTCTTCACTCGGGACTTGTCTTGAGAAACCGTTTGGTAGATGTCATCCTTGTATATCAAAGTACATGCCTGTCAGATGGCGAGCTCCAGAAAGGTGTTTTGACAGGTTTGAAAATTATGTCTTCGCGATTAAATGCGAAAATTATGGTGTAATTGCCTGAAGGTTGTAAAATGCAGATTAATGATCCGAAAATGATGCCGATCATTTTCAGGGGTATTTTTGAGGTCCGTGAAGCATTCCAGGGGTCAGTTGCATAAAAACAAAAAGAAATTTAGTCGGACCCACTTTGGGGACCGACCTGGCTCATGCCTGTGCCGTATTAGTTTATTGGCGACTTTGTTCACTGGGAGAATTTCAGAATTTTATAAATATGGATTGTAGTCACGAGATTTATCATAAGAGTTGAAAAGACTATAGACCTTCAAGCAATTTCAAATTGGTGATTCTAATGCCCAAATCCTCCTTTAGCGACAAAGAAGAGATATTAAAAATGCAAATGCACTTGGCAGCCGTGGTGTTGAGAAGACCATTTAAAAGTTTTAAACCAAATGCATTGGCATGTAGAAATTCATTAAACCTTTCAACCAAATGTAATTTGGGAGTTTGAAAGCCAAATTCCACAACCTTCCCAGCATTCTCCTTGTTGTGTGTGATGTCTGGGAGTGCATTTTAAAACTCCAGCCAATGCAATCAGCAGGTGTATCTCCAACATTTCCCCTTTGATGAAGCAAATGGTAAAGGCATGTTTGCGAGGCATAAATCCAATTCCAAAAAACAATGCAAAGTCTCCCTGCATAAATGAGAAAGGGGCAATTCAGAAACAATTAGCAGCAAATAGCAATTGGCTGGAGGAGAGGCAAATAAAAAAAAATAGAAATATTTTCAATACAAATGAAATTTGGCAACCAATCTTGTTTCCTCCTTGCTGTGCATGGATGTTTGGAAGGCATTTAAAATTCAGCAAAAGCAACAGCAAGCCATAAACCCTCTTCACGTGGCATGGTGATGGTCTCATGAGAGAAAACAGAAAATGCTTCCAACAAATAGTTTGGCAGCCCTTGCGTGATTAGTGAAGGAGAGGGAATGTTGAAACTCCAAGTTAATGCAATTGCAAATGGCAACGTGGCTGGTAAAAGACTTCTTTCCTCCAGTGTGTGGCATGGTGACAGGCGTTTAAAACTTAAACAAATGCCATTGGTGGGAGGCATTACCAGCAGCCACAAGCTCCAATTAATGCATTTGGTAGTTTGAAACAGGTGAATTTAGAAGTTCAATGCATATTCTGCCCAAGTTCTCCTCTCTGCATGGATATTGGGAGGCCAATGTTCAGCAACAATAAACTATCAAATTAGTGAAACACTCTCCTCCTCTTTGTGGTTTTCTTTTTTTGAACAGCATAGTCTTTCAAGCAAATGCATTGGCAGATGGAAAATCCCAGTGAAGACCCTATGCAGAGCATGATGGAGGAGAGTGGGCATGTGTGAAATTTGTATGAAATCTCCAAGCAAATGCAAACACCAATGTAAATCTCTATGCGTGGTGGAGGAGAAGCAGCATTAAAACCAAAGCAAAGTGCATTGAATTCCAAGAAAATGCAAAGAAATCGCCATTAAAACCCAGGGAGAGAGCTTCAAAGCACAGTCCCAGGCTTAATGTTTTAATCCCACATTGGTTGGGAAGTGGTATTTTTTAATCTTTATAAGCAAAAATGCACAGTAGTATAATGTCTAAGCCATAAAGGCTTTTGACACAAGGTGCCTATGGGCGCCCAAGATGGGCCCATGTGCGAGCATGCTTCCCGAGGTGATGGAGGAGTTGACTAGACGAAGACCAAGTGGACCCCATGTAGGCACGCTTCCCGAGGCAAACAGGCAAAATTTTGCAGACGAAGGCCGGGTTAACAAGCGAGCAAGTCCGAGAGAGATCAACGGTGCGCGCTATTTCGCGAAGGGAAGATGCACGTCGTTTAAACCCCGCGAAATAGCGAAACTGAATGAGAGTCGTCCATGTGTCGTGATAGGTGGCAGTCCAGCAGGCGGGTCCAGGTGAGGTGGCACACAGTTGGCACACAGCTGGCAGTCTAGTGGCGATGACGTGGCGACCAAGTGGCAGTGATGAAGCAGATGACGTGGTGATGATGAGGTGTCATCCCAGGTGGCATCTGGTCAACCCCATCGACCAATCAGAGGCCGCCACGTGGCAAGGCATCAGAGCACAAATGGAGGCAAAAATCAAATTTAAAATGATTAAATGATATAGTTTAAACTATAGAGAAATTCAAAAAATTTAAATGATGGGTCCATGTTGAGGATTAATTCGCCCAGGGCTCAATTTTTTGCCAAAGTATAAAGTGTTATATGTTTTCGGAAAGCTCTAAGAGCAAGGAATCTGATTATGAAGTTAATTTTGACAAATGTGAGATATTTTGGAGGCAGTTTCTATGGGAACAAAATTCAGTTAGAGAGGAGACACTTGGCAATTCAGTTGCAGATTTGATTTGGTTCCCTCTCCCTTTTTATTCCAAATTCTTCTCAGTTGTAAGGGTTCCAAAAATTTGGAGAAATACTCCAGATTTGATGGCTTCCACTTTCTGAATGTCAGGATCCAAATTTGTAAATGCTTTTGGTTTGTTTCAGGGTACAGAGGATTGCAATGCATTGTTGTAAATGTGATCTTAGTTGCAAGTCTTGCTTGTGTCAGGCATGAGTAACTTCCCATGATATTGTCTCTGTGTATGCATTTAATTGTTATGAATTGAATCCTCGAGGAGGCTTATAATTTGTCATCTCAAGGAGATTGTATGATCGTTTGTAGGCATTCTTCAATGAAGAGTTTAAATTCTATAATCGGTCATAAACAATGGAATGTGTCCCAGATCTGATAATTTTATGAATGGATTGAGTAATGCATTAGTACAAGGTATTAGTGCAAGGATATGTTGTAAGGAAAAACAACTTGCATCTATGATTTATATTTGTAGTTCTATGTGTGACTCTGCTACCCAATGAACAAGGCACTGCTCTTTGACAAATTTGGGAATGGTCTCAGAACAACAATTTTAAAAGAGAAATCTATTTCCCTTTATGTTTAGGGGTGTGTGTTCCATTCTTTCCAAGCTCTGTTTCATCCTATTGGTTGTACAGATCTAGCCAATCTGTAATGTCCTAACCTATTGAGCTTGTGAAATGATCTATCTGCTTAGTATTGATGCGGTTATGTGTCTTTAATTGTTGTATTTAGTGCATCAAAAGGGTGTCCCCCCCTAGGTCTAGCAGAACCTGAAGTGCAGGAGGATCAATTAGGGTCCTATGTTATGTTGTCCAAGCCCTGATGTTTTTTGTAGACTGAAATTGACCATTTCATAGAAAGATTTGTAGGTGTTCTTGGGTTATCACTTTTGGTGAACAACATGTCTCATCATCAATCAGATGTTGCAAGGAAACACGTAAGGAAGGAATCTCCACCTCCAAAGGTAAAATAGCTTCCGCACCATACACCAAGGAATAAGGTGTTGCACCAGTAGGTGTGCGGATAGAAGTGCGATAGGCCCATAGTGCTGGATTCAACTGTACATACCAATCTTGACCAGCATCATTGACAACCTTCTTCAGGATCTTGATAATGGTTTTATTTGATGCTTTGGCTTGACCATTCCCCTATGGATAGTATGGACTGGAGAAACGGTGTTGGATATGAAACTTTTCACAGAGTTCCTTGACATCTTTATTCTTGAAGGGACGACCATTATCTGTGACTATGGCAAGGGGAACCCCATACTGGCATATGATATAATTCAGCAAGAATTTTGAAATTTGGACACCAATGATATAGGTCATGGGGATAGCCTCGATCCATTTTGTAAAATACTCTATGGCTATAATGATGAACTTGTGTCCATTTACAGATGTCGGGTGAATCTTGCCAATAAGATCCAATCCCCATTGAGAAAACGGCCACGAAGATATGATAGAATGAAGCTCTTGTGGCTGGTGCATGAATATAGTTTCCATGGATCTGGCATTTGTAACACTTCTTAACAAAATCATGAACATCCTTTTCCAGAGTGGGCCAATAATACCCAGCATGAGTCAACTTTTTGGCTAAGCTTAGACCATTGAAATGGCCCCCACATATACCATCGTGAACCTCATGTAAAGCCGTTTGTGCTTCGTCAGAATCCAAACACCTGAGGAGGGTATGGTCAAAGGAACGTCGGTAAAGGGTGTCGGTGATGATGACATATTTGGTTGTCTGTCGGATGAAGGCTCGACATTGGTTAGTGGAAAGGTTAGGTGGTAAGGTTTGGGATTTCAAATATTGATATACGTCATTGTACCATGGGGAGTTGGGACCAACAAGAACGCACATCACATCCGCTGTTGGAATGTCAAAAGAAGGAACCAGCAATTGTTCGACTAAAAATTCACATTTGTCCATATTGTGGGGCATATTCAACATGGAAGCAATCATAGCCATCGCATCTGCCGACTTGTTTTGCATTCTTGGAACTTGACTGAAATGGATAGCCATGAATTTTGTCTTGAAGAAATCTACCATGTTCTTATAGGGAATAAGCTTTTCGTCTTTTGTTTCGTAGTCATCATTGACTTGATGGATGACTAATTGAGAATCTCCATAGACTTGTAAATGTGTGATGTTCCAGTGGACTGCTACTCGAAGTCCTATGACCAGTGCTTCATACTCTGCAATGTTATTGGTACAATGGAAAGTGATTCTGTAGGACTTGGGAATAGCATCACCTTGAGGGGTGACAAACAATATGCCTGCCCTGGACCCAAACTTGGTATGGGACCCATCAAAGTATAACTTCCATTCATTAGAAGATGTAAGAGAAAAGACTGATTCATCTGGAAAATCTGTCAACATGGGATGATCATCATAAATAGGAGCCTCTGCAAGTTGATCTTCTATGACTTGTCCTTTTATCACCTTTCTCTCCATATACTCAATGTCAAATTCACTGAGAATCATAACCCACTTTGCTAGGCGACCTGTCAACGCTGCTCTGCTAAGCAAGTATTTTAGGGGATCAATTTTTGCAACCAACAATGTTTGGTGATTTAACATATAATGTCGAAGCTTTTATGTTGCAAATACCACTGCTAAGCATGCCCTTTCAATAGTTGAATAATTCAGCTCATAGCCTACTAGTGTCCGGCTGATATAATAAATAGCTCGCTCTTTGCCATTCTCATCTTGTTGGGCCAAGAGAACTCCTAGTGTTGTTTCAGTTGCAGAAATATATAATAAAAATGGCTTTCCTTCTATATGAGGCATTAGGATAGGCGGTGACAGCGAATAGTCTTTGAGAGCTTGAAAGGCTGATTGACATTACTCAATCCATTTAAAAGCGACACCTTTATGCAGTGGATGCTAGAATGGATGACACTTGTCGGCCAATTGAGCTATAAACCAATGGATGGACTAGAGCTTTCCTTGCAGACTGTGTAGTTGATGGAGATTAGAAGGAGGAGGCATATCCATTATTGCTTTAACCTTGGCAGGGTCGACTTCAATGCCTTTGTGAGAAACAATGTACCCTAGTAATTTGTCGGTTGTGACACCAAAGACACACTTCTTTGGATTGAGTCTGAGCTTGTAGGTCTCCATTCGGTCAAAGATTGGGCCCAGGATGGCTAAATGACTATCTCTTGTGACATATTTGCATAACAAGTCATCAACATAGTCCTCCATCAAAGTATGCATGAAATCATGAAAAATTGTCGTCATTTCTCTTTGATATGTAGCACCTACATTTTTAAGACCAAAGGGCATCACATTCTAGCAATAGGTACCCCAAGCATAGGTGAATGCTATCTTATGTTGATCTTCAGGAGCAATGCAAATTTGGTTATAGATGGAGAAACCATCCATCAATGAAAGCATCTCATATCCAATAGTCATGTCCACTATGATGTCTATGTTTGGTAATGGAAAATCACCTTAGGGCATGCTTTATTGAGATCCCTAAAATCTGTATAGATTCTGATGCCCCTAGTTACTTTGCTAACTGGTACTAAATTTGAAATCCAGTTTGCATAATCAATGGGTCTGATAAAGCCCACATCTAGTAATTTTTTTAGTTCCACCTTGACCAAAAGAGCCACCTGGGGATGCATCTTTCTAAGTTTCTGTTTGACAGGCTTGGCATCTACTTTTAATGGCAAATGATGAAGGACTAATTCTAGATCGAGGCCAGGCATATCTACATAAGACCATGCAAAGCTAATCTTCTTCTCAAGAAAAAAATTGACAAAATCTATCTTTTCCTGTTGTGATAGAGAAGCAGCAAAATGAATGACCTTAGGGTTGTTAGGTGTACCCAAATTGATTTCCTCAGTCATTTCCACAAGCAATGTTGATTTGTCCTGACTTGATAGGGGTATGTCCACTCTTCCACCTTTGGGTGCCTCAGAGAGGTTTTCACCCGCAGGTACATCTTTTATTTTTACTTTTTCATGGTCAGAGAGTGCCTTACGGTTTTCACTCAAAGACCTATTCTTTTGATTTTTTACTTTTTCTTTTCCTTTTTTATTTTGATGATTGGAAGAGGGAGTTGACTCCCCAAAATATGCTGTGGAATCCAGATCAATAGAAAATCCTGCCTTATGGTCACCTTGTGGTATGCCTTCCCGTAGTCCAAGGAATTCTGCAATTGCTTCGTCATTTTGAAAACAGTCCAATGTGAGTGGTTCTTGTTGGTCATGTTGGATAAGTTAGGGATAGATGAGGGCATGCCATCATCAGTTGTAAGGAGAGAAAGGGTTGATATGGTAAAGATGTAAACATCTATGGTGTCACTATCCGAACTGCTTGTATTTGATTCGGAGCTTGGGTCCTAGAATGACTCTATCCAAGCATTAGGACATGTTTTAGGAAGAGGAGTTATTTCATGTTTGTCTTCCATAGGCAAATTATCAAGGTCAAGGAAAATATTGTCAAGGGCATAGGAGCTAGAAGAAATAGAACTCCACTCCCATTCATTGGAATCCGTTTCAGGTCGGGTATCCTCAGGTGTTATTTCATCATCAGAGTCACACCCTTTTCTACACGTGGGCACTTTGGTAGATGTGGATCCAATTCACAATGGTACAAAACCGAACCCTAAAGTTGGAGGTTGCATCTTGGGTATAACAAGTTCTAGCCTTCCATTGTTGTTCAGGCCTAAGCCATTACAGCCGTCATATCCTTTCTTTTGCAACATAGTAAATCCTTTGTCGTATCATTCCACTAGCAACCTGACAGGTGGGGTCTCAGTTGGATCTTTGTAAAGCCAATCTATGACATCATCATCTAAAGTTTCTTTGTCAAGTTCACCCCATCTTGTAAATGTAGTGGGAGGCTGATATCGAATAACAACCTTAGGCTCCTTTTGCAATAAATGCAGTTTACCATATGATTTTGGAGATATTGGTAAATTCTCGATGAGGAATGTTTGATCCATTGAATATTCTCCGCATCCTTGGTCCTGTATCTTCAATTTTCCTTTGATAGCATCTAACAATTCATTAGGATCCACATAACTATGTGATTTGGCCTCTCCATTGACGGGGACTTGCTGCTGAGGGGTATCCTTTAGAGTAGCACAAAATTGAAATGGATTAGGATCTCCTAGAATTGTTATCTCAGTTCCATTATAAGGATATTTTAAACATTGATGATAGGTGGATGGAACTACTTTCATTGCATGAATCCATGCATAGCCAAGAATCATATTATAAGGGAGATCGAGGTCTAGGACTTGCAGGAAAGTGTTTTCTGTCACTGGACCAACTTTGATACGCAATGTAATTATCCCTTTGGATGGGTGCTCAACATCATCATATGCTTTGATTGTTATTCTTCTGGAAGCATCAATGTCATTTTCTGTATAACCAAGACCAATAACCACTCTCAAGGTACAAATATTAAGACCTGCTCTGCCATTTATCAATACTCATCGGATTTTGCAATTATGGACAAAGACTTCTAGGTGCAAAGGGTCATTATGAGGGAGCTTATCAGGTGAGATATCATTATTAGAAAATGCGACATTTTGGGAAATAGCTAGATGTCCAATTTGGGCTTGAAACTGGTCAACATCAATGTCTGCCGGGACAGTGGACTCAATTAAAGCTTTATCTAGGACTGCACGGTGCATGGGGGACATTTTCAACAACTCAAGGATTGATATTTGTGCAGGTGTCTTTCCTAGATGATCCAAGAGATTATACTGACTTGCAGGAGTTGGTTTGGGAGGAGCTACAAGAGCTCCTTTCAAGACTATTTTGGATCGACGAGTGGTGACTGCGCAATAAGGATCTTGTTCCTTTATTCTTAAGGTTGAAACATACTCATTTGATGCACAAAAACAATTGATGACATTGTTATAACCAGTATCTGCATAATTTTCCGTTTGAGTAGAGTTTGAAGAAGCTGCCTTACCCTTTTCATGATCAAGAAAAGGAGTTTTGAAAATGGTATGATCAGTGTTAGAGGTCGCATGGGGTGAATCTACCTCAATTACTTCTTTCTCTAACAGGTCTTGAATCAGATGTTTCAATTGAAAACATGATGTAGTTTTATGTCCTTTGGACCAATGGTATTCGCAATAGGCATTATCATTCCACCAATGCGGCTTTACCACAGGTTCTGCCTTGATATCTGGTAGCTTGATAAATTTTGCTTGTATTAATTGTTTCATTACTGATTCAATAGGCTCTCCCAATGGCATAAATTGTCGAGGAGGCCCATCCCGTGATCGGAAAGGTTTGCGTTGTTGGTTTTGTTGTTGGCCTTGTTGTTGATTATATTGTTGAGTATGCTGTTGTTGAGTAACATTGCTCATTGGCGCTTGATTTTGTTCCATAGTTGACATATTAGGAATACTCAATTTCTTGATCATGAATGAGGGTTGATTTGCATTCACCACTCTTGCATCAACAACTCCATCATTAGTGACATTCTTGTTCTTATACCAAAATCTATTTCTGTCCCCTGAATTGTTCATGTTGTCACTGTCTTTGTTAAGCTTAATGATTCCCTTGGCTACAAGAGCAGTTTCAATGTTCATCCCCTTCTTAATGAGTTTCTCTATAGTACTGCGAATTTTCAATTTTAGCTCATACATCATTTCTAGGACCAAATTTTGGATAAATAGATTCACTTGTTGTTCTTTAGGTATATCGAGGGAAGAACAACTATACAAGCTTCGCCATCGTTGCAAAAAAGTCACTAATGGTTCACCTTGCTTTTGCTTGGTGTTGCATAGATCTGACATGGTCACGTCACTGTCGATGTTGAATGCAAAGTGAGATATAAACTTTTGAGCCAATTCAGACCAAGTCTTTATATTTCCTGGCAGATGCGAATACCAATCCATAGCTTGCCCCGTAAGAGTTTGTGCAAATAATCGCATTAAATATGTCTCCTCATAGCTCACTTTAGTACATGCCGTGAAAAATGCTCGAATGTGATCTTTTGGATTGCCATTCCCTTTATATTTCTCAAAATTAGGTGGTTCAAAATGCTTAGGGAATGGAGGCATGTATAAGCTCTTGTCAAATGGATTAGGACATAAATCCTGATCTGAATACAATTTCTTTGTTCCTTTAGTTTCTAATGCATCAACTTGTCGTTGCAACTTCTCAAGCTGTTGCACAATTGTATCAAATTTTGAAGGTCCATCATTAATCTCGGTGGGTACTCTTTGTCGATACATCGTGTTTCTGATTGGTTGTTGATGCTCTGAAATGGCCGTTTTTGGTGTCTCCGGCATATAAAGTTCTTGGTACATCTCTTGTTGTTGTGGTTGTGCCATGCCTTGATACCAACTTTGTTGCTATACTTCTTGGAGCCTAGGTTGATATTGCAATTGAGTAGGTTGTTGATATTGCACAGGCGCCAATTGCGGTTGTGAAGTATGATAGCTTGTTTGCCTTGGCATACATTGAGGCACATGTTGGTGTTGAGGCTGACAAATCGGAATTTGTTGACTTTGTGCCAATTGTTGTCGTGGTGTGTATCCCATCATTTGTAAAAAACTTTGTTTAGGTGGTTTTCATTGCTTCTCCTTAAGATGGGGTATGACACTTGCATTAACTTGCTGTGTTGTTTGTCCAATCCACTATGATGATTGCAAGTTTGCATTAACTTGTACTGGTGCCGAAGGCGCTGCAATTTGTTGTCGAATGCGATATTGTTGTTGTTGTACATTGCTTGTTTGCACATTCGATTGTACCTTTTTTGTATTACTCAATTGTTGCAACAATTGTTGTTGGTGCAAAACACTATCCGTAGCTCTTTGTGTCGCCATTATCGAAGGATTTGTCGCAATAGTGTTTGGCAAATATATTGAGCTTAATGGGACATAAGAACTTTGTTGCATCGTGGAATTGTTTTGGACATTGGTGATATCGGGCATTCCGGTCATGAAGCTTTCCTACATCTTAGATTTTGATCCACTTTTATGCATGTAAGAAACTATTTCTTGTTGAGGGATATTTGTCAATATTTGCGTGGTCTTCATTTGATCCTATGTTATAGGTGTTGTGTTGAATAATGGATTATTTATTGTCTCAAATGGTGACTTTTGAGGAATAGTCACTGTCAATGCCTTTGAAGCACGTTTGCTCATCAAGGTAGGCTGATTTTCTGGTTGCACATTTTCTTCATTTGGATGCGGAGAGAAACTTAACAACTCACCGCCTTGTTATTTTTGCACATTGACTTGATCACTTGGGGAGGTCACATTACTCATCATGTTAAGATATTTTTTTGGGAACATTTTAAAGACCTTGTTCAAGAACTTATCCATCTTTTTTGTCATCTTAGGATCTTGAAGGAACATATCAACATCATCAGAAGCATCAGAATCTGATGAAGAATCTGGTTGGACATTTGGATTCATTTCTTGTTGAATGCCTTGATCTGAACCAAATCCTTGCAAAAGAGTTTGTTCTTCATATAATGTTTGAGTTTGAATGTCACGTTGCAGGTGTGGTTGATTCCAATTGAAAGGTGCACTTCCTCTTGGAGTTGGTGGAACACTCCCATGTCCTGGTTTCATAGGTACAAACACTGGTTCATATAATGGAGGTGGTCCAAGTTGAACCATTCCATATGGTGGTAAAGATGTATTTGATGAACCTTCAATTTGCACTGTTTGACTAGTTTGAAACTGTGAATTTGCTATGTTGTCAATGGGTTGATACGTTGGTTCGCCCATCTTTTTAGATTTTGATCTTGTCTCAACAGGCATGTCACTTATGCAAATGTAATATTTTTGGGATTTTTCAAAGATAATGTATGATATGCAACTAAATGCAAACTAAATAAACGAGAATACAATCTATGACAAGAATGCAATCTATGTTTTTGGTTGTTTTTGAAGATTTTGACAAACTTTTGAATGCAAATCTAAAAGAGAGACCCTTAGGAAATTGGAATGATGCCTAGACCTCAAAGGACAAAAGGACCAAGTGACAAAAGGACAAGATGACAATGTCTCCCCTATATGCTTGGATACTAAGCTAGGTTTGACCAAATGACATTGATGACAAAAGGACAAAAGGTTTGATAAGGTCTAGACTTCCTAACAATGACTTAGGGTTTATCAAAGATTTGGATTACTCAAGTATGACGAAACCTAGTTTGACACTATATGCAAAGGGACAATTAATATGCAAATGACCCTAATATGATATGATAATGACCTAAGCCTAATGAAGAGACCTAGGGTATGCAATGTATGGCAATGGTATTACTCTAATACAAGAGGACATATGCAAATGGATGACTCTTATTGATATGCAAAGGAGTATGACCTAGATGAAACTTAACCTTGATAGTCAACAATGACTTTGCAAAATGCAAACCTAAGATGAACCTAAATCTAAGTGACATGCATGTTGAGGCAAGATTTTGAACAATGTTTGACAACCATGTTTGAAGATGTTTTGAACTTGAACTTTTGTTGGATGAATGTCTCTTGTGTTTAACCTTATTTTGAATCAATTTGTCTTGTTTTTGAAATGAGTTACAACTCAACTTTTGACAAGCAAAGAAGACAAGATACTTCAACTTAGACTCAAGACAATCATGCTCATTCCCACATTTCTTATGGTAGGCAAGGACATTAGGTACTTGAGAGGTAGACTTGTTATGGGATTCAAGGAGAATACATAGATGCTTGACCCCATGGGCTCCCTTCCACGACACTCACTTCTCAGGGCAGCCAAGCATCAGTCCCCATGGAAATCTCCCCATGGTGAACTTAGTATCTCTTCCAAGTATCTGAACTTGTCCTTCTCAAGCAACTAGAAGGATTTTTGGCCTCTAAATACAAGGTGTTTAGTAAGGATTTCTGTCAAGCGTTACTCCTTGGTGTCACGCAAGCATGATTGAGACATTAAGCCCACCAAGATACCAAAAAAATGTAGTCGCGCAAGCACAATTTAGACCATGAGGCCCTACTTAGATGTTGATATGAGAAAGAGTTCAAGGGTCATCACTTCCCAAGTAACTACAATTCCCACGTAACCCTTCCTTCAAAGCTTTCGCCCATTAGGTATTTGTTTATAGTGAGTTAGAATTCCAAGGTATTCTAGCCATACTCACTTTGGGTCATTCCCTTCTCACGATTATCACTTCCTTGCAAAAGCAAATGGTCGGGAAGGCAGGCCCTCTAAAGGTGACACGCAATCAAAAACATGAGCATGGTATCGAAGATCTGGATTTCTGATCACCCTAAGAAGGATGAGAGAATACTCTCCTACTCCAGTGTCAAACTCAACAATCAAAGCAAACATACATTCATTCCATCCTATTTAGAAATCACTAGGTGCCTAAATATTAATTGCAAACACAAAGTTTAGTTGTAGTCCAAGGCAACCTGCAAAAACCCAAGTCAGAAGTTTGATATATTTAGTCTTTGACTATCAAACCTGCATAAAACATGTTAGTAGTTTCATTTGTTTTCTTTGTCATGTGTATGCCAAGGTTCTGCACAGAGAATCAGTACCAAAAAACCCAAAAAAGAAGAAACAGAATGCAAAACAAAACAATTTTCAAGTAAAAACACTGCTTTTTTACCTCTATTTCTGGACTTTACACAGGCGCAAAATACATGACACAAGTGCAGAATGTCTGACACAGGCACAGAATGTCCTTGACACAGGCACAAAATGTCTGACATAGGTGCAGAATGCTTGACACAGGTGCAGAAGTTCCCAGAAAACACTGCACTACCATGTTTCTTGGGTTTTTGACCTGCAAATCAACTCAAAAGCACTCAAAAGCATGATTAGGGGGTTAGTTCACGTCGGGTTACACCAATTAATGTAACTAGGAAATTAGAAATCATCACAAGCAAATCAATATTAGTCATCTAGCTCAGTCATGAAAGCTCAAATGCAATGATCAATCCTAACACACTCAATAAAGACATGAAAAGCAAAACATTCAAAGCTAAAAACTAAGCAAACTAGATGCAGATCTGAATGTCTCCTTCATGCGGCTCCATTGTCCTTCTTTCTTCTCCAAATAGCCTTTGTTTATGGATCTCACCTTCAAGTGCATAAACCTAATGTGAAAGCAATATTGACATTGGTACAAGAGTACTAAAAGCATGATTGATTCGACAAAGTAATTCAAAACAAGTGATTATTTGATAATGTGATTATTAGATAGGGATTGAAGAAATTCATCCAATTTATAGACAAATTGGAGAAATGATCAAATCAGCATGATTCAATTCAAATGGAAATTGTAAATCAAAAATGTCAATTATGACAAAATATGACAAATTATGCACTTTCTATGCAAAATTGATTGATTGATAATTCATGACAAAATTATGACAACTTTCTATGTCAAAATTGATTGATTGTCAATTATGACAAATTATGACAAATTGAAATGTCATTCCCATGAAATTAGGAGAGAAATAGGAGGAAATTAAAATTAGGAATTAGAAAATTAGAAAATTAGAAAAAGAGGAATTAAGAAATTAGGAATTAAGAAATTGATGAAAGATTAGGAAATTAGGTAAATCAATTAATAATTTGTCATTTATTAATTAATTCACAAAAAGAGGAATAATTAGTTAGCCAATTAAATTAAACATTTAATTACGATGAGAAGACTTAGGATAAATAAATAATTTATTAATCCTAAAGGGAGAAATGACAAACAAGGTTAAATGATTAAATCACGAAACCCTAGAAGATGAATTAGCAATGCAAGGATGACAATTAGATCTTGATATAAAATTGACTCGATCATGATTCTTGATTAACAAAGGACCAATGTGATAAATTATTTGATTGATAAATGCGCCAATTGACGAGGAACAATGACTAATTGATCCAAATTGACATAATTGAGATAGACAACGATCGATGGCAAATTAATCAGAAAATGACAAAATTGACAAGAGGACAAGGATCGATGAAAAGATAGATTGCAAGATGACAAGATTGAAAATGACCACGATTGATGACCAATCGATCGCAAAATGACAAGATTGAACATGACAATGATCGATGACAAATCGATCACCAAACAACAAGATTGAAAATGATAAGGATTGATGACAAAATGACAAGATTGATAAGAGGACAAAACCCTAATTAGGATTGACGATGTCAAAAATGATGACAAATGAGCATGCACATTGATGCGATAGGATAAGATTGATCAAAATCATGACTGGAGAGTGTTGTCGACAAGACCAAATGTGAGAGCGAGATGAATGAAGAATGTAGAAGAATGACTCGATGCTCGTAAATGATAAAAACCAAGTGCATGACATAGGAGAAATGTTAATGCGATGCAAAAACCCTAAAATAAGGCAATGCACAAATGTTAAAGTATGACTTTGCAAGCATTGACCATTTTTAGGTGTCTACAACTATCATTGAAGGATGATTAAGCTCTTGTTAATCCGACAAGATACAAATCTATGATTGGAGGGTTTTTTAGGATTCCCAAAGATACTGAGAGGGGGGGTGAATCATTATCTGACTGGTAAAAGAATTTTCTTGAATTATAACATGAAAAGCATTTCAAAACTATGTACCGGTAAACAAAAATTAATGCAGTAAATAAGAACAACAACCAAAACATAAGAGTCACACCATAACACAATATTTTAATGAGGAAACCTGGTGTGGGAAAAACCTTGGTGGGATTTGTGACCCACAATATTCACTTACTGGCCAATAAGGGAATATTACTATTTACAATAGGGGCCTACACATGCAGGAAGGCCAAGTGCCTAGAGCTCACTGCTCAGTTACAAAATGAAGTCTCACTGACTTACAAAATTGGATTATATAAATCCAATGTCATGTAATACTTCAGATTAGCATCTACTATGCCAGATTCAGTACCGGTTTAAGCTCTGCAATATACATAAACCCTTATCCCAATAATCTGCACATTAGGTCTACTATCCTCTTTTGATACGTCGCATCCTAAATGATCTACAATGATCTCATACTTATATGAGTCATTTTACAATCCACCATGTCGGCTTACAAAAAGATTTTACAATTAATTACAAAGTATAATTACACAAAATTCCTATTAGCCATGGTGCCAGTAATCTTCCTTTTGGGTGTCGATGATCTGTATGCCAGTGTAGAGTCTACCACTGTCATTGCCTGCTAGTATCACATGATTGCAAGGTTTCCATAAATGACAATACCTTCAATCACCTACAGTTTCTCATTGGAGTGTACATTTTCTAATAATCTCCCCCTTTGGCATTGATGGCAACACTCATGAGAAAAATACAAAAATTGTCTTACAAGAACTGTTACAATAAATGAGTGCTCCCTCTGAGATGACGATCTCTTTCTTTTGTTACAAAAACTAAGTGCTCCCCCTAAGTGTTCCTGCCTAGATCCTTGTAACAGGTGGGTTACAATCTAGCAAAGATCTGCCAATACCAAATTTAGACTGTCGCTGAACCTTTTGATATCCTGTAATGCCACTTTTGTTCTTTGAACCGTACCAGTGAGTATGTGCATTTTCTCTTCCGGTGTCTTAAGTCCCAGAACCAGAGCCTCAGAAATTTATTTTCTCAAAGAAATGAGGTAATCTATTTTAGGACCTAGTTTGCATTTTAAGTTCTTTGCCTTAATCTTTATCTTGTCTTTATCATTTTTTAACTTCTTAATTCTCTCTTCAAGATCTACAATGTTCTTTTCAATTTTCAAAAATGGATCTGATGTTCCTATTAAGTTGTCAGCAATATTGTTGATTTCATCTTGTGCTTTGCTGATCTTTGAATCTATTTCCTCTATCAAAATATTAGTTTTACAGGTATCTCTGTATGGTTTCTTGAAATCCAAAACTGTTTCTCCTAGTGTCGATAATAAGGTTTCCATTTTCTCCTTATTCTTCTTCACTATTTCCTCAAAGAATTTCTCTTTCTCCTTATTCATCCTCTCTTTGAATGTGTCTTCATTTATTTGATCAACTGTCAAAATGTTACTGGTGATGTATTTAGACAATGTGTCTAGTTGACCTAAAGAATATATACTTCCCACAATGCACTTGGGTGCTATCAATTTAAGAATAGGAATTGTGTCATCAATAGCCTTATAGGCTTGTGTATTACCTTTTGTGATTTTCTTAATAGAATCCAATAATACTTCTGTCATGTTTGTTGGTTTGAACTCTATCATTGAAGAACTAGATGTCTGTCCAATTGTTTTCACAATGTCCATGTTGCCGGTTGTTGTAATAAATTTTCTTGTTTCGACCTCTGGTAGGTCAGTTTGTGTTTGCATTTCTACTAGCAAAGGTTTAGGCTTTTCAGTTGTTTCCGATGGCATTGTCTCTACATGAACCTGTACCTCAACCTATTTCAGTTCCTATTTCTCAACCTGTGTCTCAGAGGGTTTCTCTGTGCTCTCAACTATCAGTTTTTCTAATGTAGTCTTAGTATGCACTATAGGTTTTTCTGTATTCACCTCTACACTATTCATTGTTGGTTTACCTGATTGTTTCTCAGTTGTGTCCTCTGTCAATTTCTCTGTCTGAGTAGGTTTTTCTATGCTTATATTTATAGTATAACTAGCCTTAATCTCAACATCTACAGCCAGTGACTAAGTAGCCACATATTTCTTTTTATCGTTAGTGGTCTCTTTGTCCACCACAATGTTTACCTGTTGGGTGTCTATATTCATAGTGTACAAAATTTTAGACTCAGGATTTGTATCCTCTTGAGGAGTCTCCATACTCTCTATAGTTAGTTGATTGTCAGTAGTATGTGCTAGTAGAGTATCAGAAAGAGGTGGGGGTAAGTTATCAATTATCTTAAGGTTTGGAGGTCCACCTAGCTTACCTTTCCCCTTATCCCTATCCTTTTGATAGACTGTGACTATCTTAGGTCTTTTAAGTTCTTCATGTTTTTCCTTTTCAACATTCATTCTTCCTGCCATAAGTGCAACATGCCAGTGACCAGTTGAAAATACTATCTGGTTGGCCTCACTGATTAATTGATCTATTTCTTCAGTGGAGTTCACTAGGTGAACTGCAAGCAATTTTTTAATTTTTATCCTTTTATCTAACTCAAAAATAGATACCCTTCTAGCTTCTAGTCTCCTATATAAATCATTGGGTATTTCATCAACAATCTCCATCAAAAATTTCTTGTATATGTCCAAGTGTAAAATTACACTATTTTCTACGCTCTCTTTATCATCAGCAGAAAGTGTGTTATACAACTTGCTAATGTTTTTCAGTTTACCATCTTCTGTTATTTCATTTAGAATCTTATCCAGTGGAGCAATAACCTATTTTACCTTCTTTTTCTTTGGAGTTAACTTCTTAACTAGAGGCCTAACTGTATGTTGCTTTTGCCTTATTCTTCTGGGTGTAGGTGAGGGTGTCAATGAGGGTTTACTTTTCCTTTCTATCCTTTTGAATACCTCCGGTATATCACTTTCTGAAGAAGTTGCAACTGACAAAAGATGAGCTTCTGGTTGAAGTCCTTCTAGCTCACTTTCCTTGATACCAGTTTGCTTCATTACATCTTCCTTAATAGCTTTAGCTTGTCTAGTTCCCTTCCTCATTGTTTGTTCAACTTTCTTAACTCTTTTCTTAGACTGAATACCACTTTCAATTGTTTCTACATTGCCAAATACTTTCTTAGATGGTTCCTTTGGTGCTTCAAGGAGGGATTTTGCATAAGTTTCAATGATGTTATCATCTGTTTCATATCCCATTTTAGTTACCCAGATAGTCCTAGGGACAACTGCCTCCATCTAGATTTCATCTTTCTTAATTACAAAACACATTTCCTTTTCATATTTATCTACAATTGCCTGAGACAGCCTTATTCTTTTCTTCATTTGAGCCTTCAGTTCTTGAAAATGTTCATTTATATTTTTCTCTCTGTTTTCTCCCATATTGTTTAATGTGTCCAATAGTTTCTTTCCTACCGATATATCAAAGCCAAAGTCTTTCCTACCAATACCAGGTACTTCCTTAGTAATGTACAACATAAAACATACAAGCAAATTTCCAAATCTGAAAGTTCATTTCTTATCTCCTTTGATCTTCTTCAAATTGTCTATCAATTCATCTTTAAGCCATTCACAGATGCCAATCTTAGCATTGTAGTTCACTAAGTCATAAGCACTTTAAATGCATAAGATAGAGACTGAGTTTAATCTATTAACATGTGTGGCTTTATAGCCAAGGATCATACTGACAAATCTAACATTTATGTCCTTTACATCATTGACTCTAAGTGATCTCTTGTCAAATGTTGCGCTGGTTAGGTCCATTACTATGTCATTAGAGACCTTTTTACTTCTGTCAGGCCTACTGCCGATGGAAGGTAACTCTATTACTACCTTAATTGCTTCTTTGGTGATCTTATGGATGGAATCCAACCAGAAGAATTTTCCATGTACTCTACTTAGCACAATCCTTATAACATCATTGGGAAAATCTAGGATACTAAGGATTTTAGTAAAACCTAGGGTTTCCACTATCTTATGTTTAGGTTTGATATTATCGTTTACATCACAAATCATAGTCCTATACATGTTCTTGATTTCATCATCTCCTAATTCCTCTATATGACAATGTATGTATATCCTAGGATCTTTGAAATATACTACTCCTTTAGGAATTTGAGAGAATGCACCTACGGTATCATCTTTCTTCACTATTTCGGGAACAAGTTTGAATACGGGTCTAGGGTGCTTGGTAACCTCAATCACAATAGGGTTTGCTATAAATTCAGGAACAAAGGAGGATACCGTGGTTATAAATACCTCAATCTGCCTTTAGGTATGTGTGCTTGAGTGACTTGCTTCCTTCTCGCTATAGATGCCCTTTCTCAGAATTTTCACACTCTCAAAGATTTGAATGCTCGGTGAATGAAAAAGTAGCCAAAACACTTACTTTATAAAGTTATTTTCTCCAACTACAACATTTAATGCTTGTCGATTAAGTCACAACTTAACTCATCTTCCGATAAAGAAGTAGTTCAACTTCTCACCATCAACTGAGGGTATATTAACATGTTTTTCAATTTGTTGCAAAACCCCCAAAGAATTTGCCTTTAGTTAGATGAAGAGTCTCCTACTGATGGATTGTTACTCTGTTCTGCCAGTGGAGGAATATTCCCATCAACATTTTGATCTAACTTTCTGATCTATTGTTTTGAGAATTCTTGCTTTACCTCTTGAAATTTTCTTTACCTTTCAAGGTGGGTCCTTTGTTATTTGTCGCTGATGCCTTACTTCTACAAAATTTAGCAATATGTCCAATCTTGTTGCAAGCATAACAAGACACATTTTTTTTCTAAATATCTTTCCCATATCCTATGCAGGTATGTGTTCTGTAATGATTAGATAAGTGCCCAAATCTTCCACAAACATAACATCTTACATTCATTCTGCAATTTTCCAAATTATGACCAACTTTGTAGCATTTCAAATATTGTCCAGTGGGTGTATTAGTGTTCTAATAGTTTCTAGATCTACACTAATTTTCTCTATGACCATATTTGTTACAGTTAAAGCATTTCCCATTAAATTTGTAAGAATTAGGCTGTCTTACCGGTTTACTATGATAATGATTGTTTGCAGTACCAGATCTTCCACCAATTTCAAAGCCAAAGCCATTTGTATCACCATTAGTTTTTTGATTCTTCAGCATGTCAACAAGTTCTTCTAAACTTTTCTTGAATTTCTCCTTGTGTTGATTTGCGGCAGCCAATTCACTCTCCAAGATTCCTTTCTGTCTCATGAGTTCATTTGTGTCATTTTGTGTATGCATCAAGTTTGTCTTCAACATATCATTTTCATCACTGAGTCTTGTGTTTTCATTTCTAGCATCATTTAGTCATCTAACCAAGTCCTCTTCATTCTTCTTCTAATTTTCAGTTTCTTTACAAAATCTCATAATCATATCTTGAATCTCATTCTTCATTATATTGTTTTCTTGTCTCAGCTTGTTTATCGGATCATTAAGAATTTCTTTTTCATCATCATTATTCTACATCTTTTCACAAAGTTCTCTTCTCTTATTCCTTGTAATAGTGAAATTTTCTTGAAGTCCTTGAAATATATCCTGTGCAGCCTTTAGATCATCTTCAAGTTTGATATTCTTCACTTTTTCTGCATCATAGTCTGAAAGAGTTGTTTCCAATTGCTTTCTCAAGTTTTCCATCTCTACCAGTGTCATGATCTTCCTCAAGCTATTAGGCTTTTGAAAATAGAGGACCAAGCTCTAATACCGATTGTTAGGATTCCCAAAGATACTGACAGGAGGGGGGTGAATAGGTATCTGATCGGTAAAAGAATTTTCTTGAATTATAACATGAAAAGCATTTCAAAACTATGTACCGATAAACAAAAATTAATGCAGTAAATAAGAACAACAACCAAAACATAAGAGACACACCATAAAACAATATTTTAATGAGGAAACCCAGTGTGGGAAAAACCTCAGTGGGATTTGTAACCCACAATATTCACTTACTAGCCAATAAGGGAATATTACTATTTACAATAGGGGCCTGCACATGCAGGAAGGCCAAGTGCCTAGAGCTCACTGCTTAGTTAAAAAATGAAGTCTCACTGATTTACAAAATTGGATTATACAAATCCAATGTCATGTACTACTTCAGATTAGCATCTACTATGCCAGATTCAGTACCGATTTAAGCTCTGCAATATACGTAAACACTTATCCCAATAATTCACACATTAGGTTTGCTATCCTCTTTTCATACCTCACATCCTAAATGATCTACAATGACTCATACTTATACGAGTCATATTACAATCCGCCATGTCAACTTACAAAAAGATTTTACAATTAATTAAAAAGTATAATTACACAAAATTCCTGTCGGCCATGGTGCCAGTAATCTTCCTTTTCGGTGTCAGTGATCTATATGCTGGTGTAGAGTCTATTGGTGTCTACTAGTATCACATGATTGCAAGGTTGTCATCAATGACAATACCATCAATCACCTACAATTTCTCATTGGAGTGTGCATTTGGCAACAAGTTTACTATATTTGACACAAACAGGACCTGATATAATGAATGCAGTGTGTATTATTTCAAGATTTCAGAGTAATCCTAGAGAAAATCATGAATCAGCAATGAAAAGGATTTTCTGGTATCTACAAGGCACAAAAAATCTTGGTTTATGGTATCCTAAAGATGAAAATTTTGATTTATGTGCATACACTAATGCAAATTGGGTAGGAGATACAGATGATAGAAAGAGTACCACCGACGGGGCATTCTGTCTTGGTAACTGATTGATTTCATGGTTGAGCAAGAAACAAAGTTGCACATCATTATCAACAACAAAATTAGAATATATTGCAGCAACAACTAAGTGTACTCAGGTATTATGGATTAAGAAAATGTTGAAGGACATAAAGGTAAAATGCAAAGAACCTATAATCATTTATTGTGACAATTCAACAACAATTGATATATCTAAGAATCTGGTATTTCACTCTAAAACTAAACATGTTTCTATCAAATATAATTTTCTAAAAGATAATGTTGAAGCAAAAGAAGTGAGATTGGTTTATGTGAATACTAAAGATAAGATTGAGGATATCTTTACTAAGCCTTTGCCTAAGGAAACTTTTGAATATCTCAAAGAGCAGCTTGGGGTTATACCCTCACCGGTAGAGACTTAGACGTTTGGTGATTGGCATCAAACTAACAGAAATACTAGAGAAACCTTTTTCTAGCTTTGATGGAGGAGAGCTACTTCTCAGGGGGAGTAGTTGGTTATAACAGTTGGTTATTTTAATTGGTTGTATGAACTGGTTGTATCTGGTATTTGTATTGCTTTTCCATTTGATGTCAAAGGGGGAGAGATATCTATGGAAAAAAATTATCCTTTGGGGAGAGATTATTCATTGGGGGAGAGATTTTTACTCTCAGCATTTGTATTTTGATTTCTGGTATTGATCTATTCGGGAGATTGTAGGATTTTTTGTTTTTGGCATTTATGCTTTGGCACTTAGATAGTTTTTCCATCTTGTCTTTCCATTAGTTCCAAAGGAGGAGATTGTTTGTATTATGGATGTGTTGCATTGGTTTTGTTATTGATGTCAACACTTACCAATACTTATCCTTTTGGAGATCCTTGGTTATGTTTACTGGCAAGTTCAGTGACTTTTACACAGTCACCGATATTTGGTTCACCAGAAGTTTATATTGTTCGCTGCCACTATGGATGACTTGTTATCATCTGGAGATCACTTGGTTGTGTCAAAGACATGGTTTGTTCACTTGGTTTTGGTCTATTGGTTATTGGTCTCATCGGGCTGACATATTTGTTGTTACCAACAAATTGGTCTAGGTTATGGACCGACATACATAATCTATTCCAAATCAACATGACATGTTATGGAGATGATTTAATCAATTGGTATTGTTGTAATTACATTAAGAAAACATGATGCATCACATCTTGAATTATTTGTAATTGATTTTATTGTAATATTTTTAATTAGCCGACCTACACATTTGGTCTTAGGTTTTGGCATATATGTAAGGTCTCATTTGTGAGATAAATGTAACAAGTAGAGGAACATGTAATAGGTATATGGTATTGTAACATGGTATGTGTGAATATTGAAGATCATATGAGAAGACAATAGAGAAGGTTCAAGGAAGGTTTGAAGGTGATTATCAGAGCTTAACCGTTACTAAATCTAGCATTGGAGATGCTACTTTATTGTACATTATCATTGGATTTAATCATCCAATTGTAGTCAGTGTGACTCTCATCTTGTGATTGAGCAGTGAGCTCTAGGAGGTTGGCCTTTATACATGTGTAGACCCCAGTTGTATACACATACTATCTACAGTAGTATCATCTGTTTGTGGGTAAGATTTCTCACCATGGTTTTTCCCCTTATAGGGTTTCCACGTACAAATCTTTGTGGTATGTGTTGTGGATGTTGTTTCTCTTTCTGTTATATGTATTAAGTGTCATCGATATTAATATTAACTGCTAATCTATATACCGACATTAAGTTTGGTTTACCGGTATTAAGTATCAAGTTTGATTAAATTATATTTTGGTTGAAATTAATAGACAACTGATTCACACCTCCCCTCTCAGTTGCCTCCAGGTCCTAACACTAAATGGGTTTTTAGGAATAAATTGAATGAGGATGGACAAGTTGTGAGGAATAATGCTAGATTGGTATGTAAAGGATATTCTTAGAAAAAAGGAATTAATTATGATGAGACTTTTTCTCTGGTAGCTAGGATTGATGTTGTGAGATTATTTCTTGATTATGCTGCACATAAGGAATACAAGATTTATCAGATGGATGTTAAGTGTGTATTTTTGAATGGAGATCTTGAAGAGGAAGTTTACACTGAGAAACCTAATGGATTTTTACTTTCAGATGATAGAAAAATAGTTTGCATGTTAATGAAATCTTTATATGGATTGAAACAAGCCCCTAGAGCTTGGTATGCTAGATTGGACAAATATCTTTTGAATCTTGGTTTCACTATAGGTAATGCTGACAATAACTTATTATACGATTAATGATGATTACATATTTATTGTTTAAGTATTTGTTGTTGATATCATATTTGGAGGTGAGAATAAGTATGTAATTCTCTCAAAATATGAAGAATGGATTTGAGATGTCTATGATTGGGGAGATGAATTTTTTCTTAGGTTTGCAGATTAGTCAGAATGATAAAGGTATTTTCATTTGTCAAACTAAGTATGCTAGAGAGTTGTTGAAGAAATTTGGTATGGAAAATTCCAAACCGGTTGGTACCCCTATGGTTACAAGTGAGAAATTGACAAATAATGATGCATAAACTCTGATAAATTGTACAAGGTAAAATCTATGATTGGAGGTTTGTTATATCTAACTCAGAATAGACTAGATATAATGAATGCAATTTATATTGTATCAATATATCAAAGTGATCCTAGAGAGAATCATGAGAGTGCGGTGAAAAAGGTTTTTAGGTATTTGCAAGGAACAACTGAGTATGGTTTGTGGTATCCTAAAAATGATGACTTTACACTATGTGCATATACAGATGTTGATTGGGCTAGATATGTTGATGACCAAAAGAGAACATCTAGTGGAGCTTTCTTTCTTGGAAAGAAACTTGTTTCACGGACTAACAAGAAACAGTCATGTACTTCTTTATCTACTACTAAAGTTGAGCATGTTGTTGTTGCTACTAACTGTACACAATTTCTATGGATGAAGGAAATGTTGTAGGATATAAGGGTGGATTGCAATGAACTAGTAGTTATTCACTATGATAACTCTATTGCTATTGACATATTAAAGAATCTGATATTTCATTTTAAGACTAAGCATATTTCTATCAAGTACAATTTTTTGAAAGAGAAGGTGAAAGCAAATGAAGTTAGACTGGTTTATGTGAACACTAGAGAATAGATTGCTTATATCTTCACTAAACCTTTTCCTAAGGAATCATTTGAGTACTTCAGAGATAGATTGGGAGTTTCTACCCCTCCAATAGAGACTTGAGTGATGTTGACTAGCATCAGTCTGACATGCATTATCAAAACTATCATTCATTTTGGATTGATGTGTTGGTGCTACTACTCATGGGAGTAGTCAGCTATGCAGTTCAGAGGTTTTGTGACTTTTCTTTGATGTTTATGTCATATTTCTAGCATTAATGTCAAAGGGGGATAGATATTTATGTAAAAAATAGAGCTTAAAAGGGATATCATTCACAAGGGGAGTTTGGTCTATTGGTTCAGAACTTCATTGTCATATCATTTTAGGGAGATTGTTGGATGTCTTCCTTTGGGGGAGACTCATTTGGCACTTCTTGACACTTGGATGTTTTTCACATCTAATATTTCCATCAATGCCAAAGGGGGAGATTGTTGGAAATATGGAGGAATTTATTATATTTTGCATTGATGTTAATGGTTGACTTATAAAGCACTGAGAGGGGGGGGGTTGAATAAGTGACAACAAAAATAATACCACTTTAAACATTGGCCGGTTGAGATACTTAACAAGTTTAATAAACACTATGCATGCAATCCAAAATGATATTAAAGTATTCACAATAAGTAAAACATCCACCATAACACAAGTGTTTATACATGGAAAACCCAAATGGGAAAAACCACGGTGAGATGGGACTCACAAGTTAACTATCTATAGTAATAGGTAACTGACCGGTTCAGGTCTACAAAAGTGCTCTGCTAGGAGAGAATCCTGTTAAAGATACCAAAGCTCTGTTAGGAGCTATACCCTATTAAAGGTAGTAGCCTATTAGGAGTAACCTCAATAGAGGATCTATGAATCCAAACTAATGGATCACCTTGTTAGAGGATTTGTACAATGAAGCTTGTTAGAGCTTACCCAGTTAGGGGATTTGACTATTGTAGTGATGAGAAAAAAATAGGTGGTGTGATCTAGAAGTAGCACAACTTGCTTGAATATATCCTCTTCTTCTCAATAAAAACTACATCACCAACATATTCTATAATGCCTTCAACAACTTAACGCTTCTATCTTGCATCACATCATATCATCAAAAAAATTTCATCATAATGTCATTATATAGATATTATATTTCGTGTCGTCTTAGAAACCATATCACAATTTCCTAGGTGTAGTGTATTTGGACAATCAAACACAACTCATCACACATTGCCACGAAATCTATTGGTTAGGGGTAACTCATCATGACCGGTGATAACTCATCACACAATCAATGAATACTAATTGGAAAACCGATACCCCTTAATAGATAACCACATTCAACACATTAATTGATTGTCCTCCATTTCTTCTTTGATGGTTTGTGTTGAATCTCCAATTTGGTGTCAAGCCATTCCTGCATATACCAGTTATCAACATATACCAGTTTGACACTCTCTAAACCATCATAAACTAAACATCCAATATCGGTTGCAATACAAGTAGCTTTAGAAGTAATACTGATTTGTCTAAGATTACAATGACAATGTGAACATATGTGTATGTACATGTTCCATCAATGAGAACACATGAAGTCATTCATTACAATCATCATCAAGGCAACAATTTGTCTTTGATGTCAACACTAGCTATTTTGTTGTCTACTGACTTCTGGTAGAGTGGTTGGTCTGTGATGTTGATCTAGAGATTTAACTCCAGTTTTGGTCCAGCTATTGGAATTGGTTTGGATTGGTTATTAATGTGCTCCTAATGTGTATCACATTCATTTGGTTTGGGATTTGATGATCTGGATCATATGTTCTAGTAAGCCTTTTGGTTACCTATAAGGGTTTTACCGGTAGCGCTTTGATGAAGATCTTTTGATGAATCCAATAAGTGGTGTTGGTGCAAATTCTAGAAGGTTATCAGGATGCTGATGATTATCATGTTCATGTTCCAGTTGTTCATGGTGTTTCATTTGTCTTATTGCGACCTATTTTGGGTCTGGTAGTTATTCTGTAAGGTTATGGACTATTTTATGTAACGTGTTGGTTGATACTCCCAATGCGTCACTGATTGGATTTATTGTTTGGTTTATGTTGGTTTGGTCTTAGGCCAACTTGGTTTATCATTGGTTTGTGGGATTATGTAAAGGATCTATTGTATTATCTTTTAGGTGGCCAACATAATTGTTTAGGTCTTGGGTTGGTATAAATATAATGTAAGATCTCTTTGTATATTATATATATGTGGTAGGAAAAGGTTATGGGATTATATGTGTGCAAATAAAGTTGTAATCATATGTAGAGATTTTTGTCGATCATAGCTGATTGAATTGGGTTTGTAAAAGAGGTTTAAGATCTCCAGTATTGAGCTTAACCAGAATTATACTCGGGCATAGGAGATGCTATTAGTGCAGTTCATTCATCTTTCCAGATTGTAGTATGGATTTATTCAAATAGAGTATACCTATTTGTTGGATTCATTCCCACCATGGTTTTTCCCTTGACTAGGTTTTCCATGTCAAAAATCTTGGTGTTGTGTGTATTTATGTTGTGTTGTTGATCTATGCTTTCATGCTTAATTATCAAATCTGGGAATAAGTTTAAGTTGTGTGAATTTTTGTGATAAATGATTCACCCCCTCTTAGTTTTCTGCCCTATTTCTATCAATGGGTATTATAGAAGGTTCCTCTAAAGAAGCTTAACTGCTTGAGGTGATCTAGGATGGCAAATTACAAGAAGGATAGTCTAAGATTTGATGGTACTAACTACTCTCTTTGGAAGAATCACATGGATTTTTATCTGAGATGCATTAGTGAACCTTATTGGGATATTGTTGTCATAAAATTTTGCACCCTGTGATGAACAACCTTGATCATCAACCTCGTTAAACATTGAAACAACGTCTCAAGTGTGGTACCTTATGCTATTTTGAGGTTGAATCTCTGGTGGAGGCTAGCCTTCTTTCAATCTAATGCGAAGTGTTGGACTAACCCAACACATGAAAGTCTAATCTACTGATTTGACAAAGAAAAGGGAGAAATGGAATACAGTAAGGGAAAAGGCTTGCACATGAATTGAAATGTGATCTCTCCCCACATGTAACTGCACTACACATCAATGAAACTACCGAAAAGATATACTATTTTCTATCTAAATCTAGCTTTCTAAGGTTGAGTCAAGGTTGGGATTCTTAATAATGTCAAAGGGAATGAGACATGTTTTCAGATGCCAATCTAATAGGATTCAACACTATCAAAAATGATGAGAAAATAGGAAGAAAATTTATCCAAAAAAGAGGTAAAATACACACATATATTTAAACTAAAAAAAATAGGTAAGACAAAAAAACTCCATTAATCCAAAGGCAAGGTAATTTATAGCTGCAGAAGTCATAGACTATTGTAAGAGGGAAAAAAGAAGAAGATCCTTTGGAAAATTTATAAAATTTTGTCTTTATAATTGAGGCATAACTCAAAATTGAAACATAGCTGAAACCCTAACCCACCTAGGGTTAGGTTACAAAATATCTGCAAAAGAGAGGAATATTAGGTAAACTGCTCTAATCAATAGAAGTGATTAGATTGTGTGTTGAATTTCATCCCTTAAGATGCCCTTTATATTTCAAAAGAGGCCAAAAGTTTGCAGGAGAAGACATCTCTACCACAAATGCATCATGGCGGCATGATAGAGGCAAGAACGTCTTCAAAATGCATGAGTTGGATTTGAAATCTACCTATAGAGTCACGTTTGGAGTAATGACAAAAGATATAGTAGTTGGAAGCAAAAAGGATTCTATTTTGGGCATCTACCAAGCAAAAAATATCCTCGACCATCAAGTCAGCAATCAGCCACCTGTAGAGCTTAAAATTCTAATAGTCACCACAGGTTCAAAAGTACAACATTGATCAAGAGATCTCACGTGCAAATGGACTTGTGAGATATCACCACATACATGCCCAAAAAGCCCAATGCAAGATTAAATCATGGTCACTAGATTGGACCTTAATGAAGACCCAACAACTATAGATGACTAGCGTGGCCCCCTGAGCCCATGTTTCCACTTTCTTGTGTGACCACCTAGCGTCCTAACCAACTGTGTGGAATAGTGGGGAATAACCCTTTCTTACATATTTCTTACCTCATAGGTTACTTCACTTCCCTAAAATCCCTTGCAGGATAGCGGGGAAGCCCTTTACTTTCCTATTTATTTACCTCATGAGGCCCTTTGATCTATCCCTTTTACCTCATGGGGTGGCAGGAACACTACTTTGCACTGTCAATATTTACCCCGCTTGCCTTGCAGGGTGGTAGGGAACATTACCCGCACTATTATTTTCTTACCCTGCAGGACATTTTGTTTCTCCAAAATCCCTTGTAGGATGGTAGGGAAATCCTTTGTTCACTTGCTTCGTTACCCCACAAGGGTGCCCTTGTGTGCTTTTTCTTTGGTGTGGGGTAGCAGGGTAGTGGGGTGAGGAAAACTCACCTTACATGTGTTATCCCACAACACATCCTCCTTGGTGTCTTCACCTTGCGGGATGGATGGATGACCATCTACCCTTCATTTTATCTTATACCACAAGGGCCCCTTGCTCGACCTTTTTGCCCTGCAAAATAGCGAGGACAATGCTCGCTTTTTGTCTTTTCTACCTCGCAAGCCGCTCTCTGGCACACTGAAATTCCTGTGAGGTGGCAGGGATGACATCCACCTTTCATTGAGAGAATGCTTTCTGGCAAAGCCAAAAGGCACGTTGATCTTCATGGAAACCTTGGATGAAAATATTGAAACACCTCCAACCAGTGGAAAGAAAAGGGGATATCGACATGCCAATGATAGGGAACCCTCTAGCCAGTAAAAAATTAAGTGAGTTAACCATCTGACCCAGTCAACTAAAAAATAAAACTTATAGCCTAAAAGAAAAAGTTCCTCCCTCTGCATGTTGCCAATACAATGTGCATAACACACAAAATATGCAGGTGTGTATAACATGTAGGCTATCTAGGTGCACATAACACGTAGGTTATTCAGGTGTGCATAACACACAGGTTATGCAAGTGCACATAACATGTAGGTTATGAAAACATTGAATTTCTTATATTGAATCTAAAGATAAGTTCATAGAAAAAGGTCAATATTTTGGCGACCCAGAGGGGGCCCTAAGCCTACTTAGTGCAAGACCAAATGTCTTTGGGAATCCATTGGGTACAAGTCAAGGCATAAACTAGATAGATACATTCTGCCCTTGCAATTTGCAAAAAGACAACAAAATTTTTGTTGTTCCTGAAAGAGTAGAGTGTGTTCATGCACTTCTTGTAAAGCTAGAAAAACTAAAAAAAATTAAAAGCAATGTGTTAAAGCACTTGGAGGAAAAGAAATCCTACACTACCCTACTCTAACTAATCAACTTGAAGCTTCTAAATAAAAATATTCATAGATTTGTTAAAGTAGCTACCCTCCCTAAATAATGAAGGGTGGTTTACATGGCTCTAAAACAAAATACAGAGCTGGGGGATGAAGGGAAAAGAAAAAATCAGCTGCAAGAAGTCTTTCAACTCACAAACAAGCATACATACCAAAAAAGATTGATCAAACACATTGTTGATATGTTCTTCACTTGTATCTTGGGCATGTGGCTCAACAACTTCATCCTTGGCCCTAATCATGGAGAGATATGTGATTGGGAAACCTCTGTATATGACAAAAATTGAGCCACCACTACAAGCCTACTTAGGTTCAATTGCCTCCTCCACTAAAAGTTGATCATGCTGACCAGATTGCTCCCCTCCCAAGGGCATGAAGTCATCATTGAGGTTGGAATATAAAAAATAAATGATATTTGAGAACAAGTGATCATTCAAATCATGATCAACCTTTAAATGTCTTGCTTCAACCTCATAGTTTTGAAAATCAGAAATATAAGAAACTATATCTTCATCAACCTTCTCTAATTTATGTACTTATTTCCTTTGAAATTTTTTTCCTACAAGTCATCCTTTTGACTCTCCAAAACTTGAGTCTTCAATTGTTTGCTTCTGGACTTGAACTTGACATGGTTGTAACATGTCCAAACTTGAACAAAAACCTTCCAAATCATCCCAAAATGAATCCTCTTACAATTCTTCTTCACTTTGAAAGGTGGGATTGATTTAGGCATTGCCACAACTCTCTTTGAGGTCTGGAAAAATGGAAATGGGAGTAGAATTACGATCTCCCATTGTCCCACAAACCTTATGATTTTCTTCATCTAATGTAGGCTCCTACAATGTGTCTGCCATTGGTCTGGGTAAAGAAAACTCCTCTTCATCCTCAATGAAGGAGGAAAGGTGATCATAAATGACCAATACTTCCTCCTTAATGCATATTTGTTCTATTGTGGTGTTTTGTTGCAATGGGTCATCATTAGGATCCTCCTCTAGCATCTCAAGCTCCTCAATGTCATCTTCATCAACAACAAGCCACCTGGTATATATGTGAGGGGGATGAGTTCCATCTTCCCTCCAAACAATAGGTACACATACCTCGCTATGGCAGTAAGTGTTTTCATAACCCTTCAACATAATATATATTATATGTTCTTTCAACTTACCATCAATACTTAATGTTCCTTTTCCTTTTATCTTGATGGAAGAATTGGCAAAAAACCTGACTGAGCCTCCATTCCAATCCTCAAATTGCATACTTTTTCTTGTTTCATATCATATGGTTGGAGCATCCACTGTCAACAACCCATAGGTTTTTCCTCTCTACATGTAATGTTGTTTGCACTATTAGATTTGATTCCTTTTTGTCATTTTCTTTTTCTACCCACACTTTCTTGGTTTCTTTTCTTTTCTCTAACGCAACATTTTTATTAGATGTGGTTTTTGGTTGAACCACATTTGTTGTCCTCTTTTGTTTAGAAACTCTTGATTTATAGTTCTTTTTTATATGACCATAGTTTTGACAGTCGTAGCTCTTTATATTTAAATTAAATGACACATAAGGTTTTCTACTAAACATAGATGCTTTTCTTCTATAGTTATAGCTTTTATGGCCAAATTCATTGCAATGATAACATATAATATTAAAATTCCTTAGAAAAACAAAAGGATTCTTGTTTTCATAACTTGGAAGAGGTCTATGCATAAGTCTACAAACTGAATTTATGTCCCTATAATTCACACTTATAACAATAGCCATGAAATGGAGAAGCATACCAGTTATTATTTATTGAAATTATTTCTCATTGGCCTTCTTGAAGTAGGATATCTTGGTCCTCTAGTCTTCATTTTCATGTCCTTGAATTTGGTGAAGCCATCATCATCCAGATTTTCCTTTCCTTTAGGATCAACATGATTGTTTCGTGTAGCTGTAGTAGTTGTCTCCTTCTTTGAAGTAGCAATGTGTGTCTTCATACTTTCAGCAGTAGTATTTAAATCAACTTGCTTTCTTAGAGCATTGTTAACTGTGAAAGTTTGTCCATCACTATTTTCACTTGAAGATACAAATTGTATGTCCTTCTTTGGTTAATCCATATCGGTAGAACATTGGTCAACCTCATATCTTGTGCCTACAAAATCCTTTGAATTATTTTTCTTCTTCAACACATCATCCAAGGCATTTGTGCTGCTTTTTCATTTTAGCCTAAACTTGAGATCTTCCTTATATCTCTCACCCTTTTTCTTGAGATTCATTGTAACTTTGTCTTCTATTTTTTGACATTCCTTTTCTTTGGCTTCTAGATATAATTTTATCAGTTCACTCATCCTCTTGGATTCCTCTAGCTTAGTTTATAAGGTGTTGATATTCATTTTACACTCTTCAAGTTTCTTTCTCAACTGGTTTTATTGCTCCATGGATTACTTCTTGTATTTGGTGTGCTCTATCTTTAGTCTCTTAATTTCTTCAAGAGCATATATTAGTTCTTCTTCAAGGTCAACTTCAACATCAACTTCATCTTCCACATCACTATCAAATGGATTCAAGTTTTCAGATTGAACTTCATTCTTATTTAGCACTTCCTAAACCGTGAATAGATTGACTATATTTTCATTATCACCATCACTTTCAAGTGACTCACTTTCATCATCTGAGACACCACTACCTAAGGTAAAGAGACTTTTCCTCTTTTGGAAATTTCTTCTTCTAGGTTTGAAATTTATTTTGCCTTTACTTTTCATACTCTGCTCATTATCATTTTCTTTTCCATCATACATACACTTAGCAGAAAAATGTCCTAATTTACCATAGTTGAAACATTTGAAAGGGATATTACCTTTGTATTTTCTGTAACCTTTCTTGAGCTTACTGACAAATTTTTCTTCAGTAGTATCAAAGTCATTTTCATCAATACTAGATGCTACTTATTTTCCATTCTTAGTTGTGTTGAAGGAAACCTCTCTTTTTAATGTTTTAATACTAATAGTCCTCATTTCATAGGCTTATAAAGAACCAAGTAGCTCATCCATGGAATTTTTTTTTAAGTCTTTAG
Source organism: Cryptomeria japonica (assembly GCF_030272615.1). Classification (NCBI taxonomy): domain Eukaryota; kingdom Viridiplantae; phylum Streptophyta; class Pinopsida; order Cupressales; family Cupressaceae; genus Cryptomeria; species Cryptomeria japonica. The sequence continues at coordinate 59,648,888 of NC_081412.1, forward strand.
CTTCTTTAGTGATAGAGAACTTTGTATCATACTTTATTGTCAATGATCTCAACACATTCTTGACAATTACTTAATCTGAAACATTCTCTCCAAGTCCTCTTATAGCATTAACTATTTCATCCACTCTTTGAAGATAGTCAACAATCTTCTCTTCTTCCTTCATCTTTAGTCCTTTAAACTAGCCTCAGAGGTTTTGCAGTTTGACCTCCTTTACCTTTACATCTCCTTCATAGATTTTTGTAGCTTGTCCCATGTGTCTTTTGCAGATGTGCAGTGCATAACGATGACAAACTTTGTATCAGATAGGTCACTTAGGATAGCATTCTTGGCTTTAGAGTTGTTCTCATATTCTATTTTTGCATCAGGGTCTGTAGGAGGAACTTGAGTAATAGTACAACCATTTTTGACTCACTTTTACACATCAAAGCCTAGCGAGGATAAATAGGTTTCTATTCTTATTCTCTAAACAACATACTTTGTACCATCAAGCGTTGGTGCTTTAGAAGAGGAGGATTCATTTCTAGCCATTGTGTTCACAAACTAGAATCTACCCAAGCTGGAGAAAGCTTGTCAGATAAGGAACCTAGGGCTTTGATACCAATTGAAGGAACACAAATGTACCACTAAGGGGGGTGAATCAGTGGTAACAAAAACTTTCTAAACTAATCAAAACTTTAATAACTATAAACCTAAAATAAGAGCAAAGATATAAAACACATCGAAACACACAATGCATACACATAACACAGGATGTACATGGAAAACCCATAGTGGAAAAAATCTTGGTGAGAAGTACTGCTAAAGTCTACTACTCTATTCCAGCCTCAAAATGAAAATATTTTGATAATAGTTTATGGGCACTAACCGAAAGAAGAACGAACCCCTCAATTTTATGGGCACCAACCCAAAGGAGCACCTACCCCTAATTTGAGCACCCACTCAGATGACCATAATAATGATAAAGATTACAATTACAGATTGAGTACCTAGTTACAAATCATCTTTTACAACTCATAGTCTTATCTATGCTTGAGAAAGATTCTTTTTTGTTTGGCTCACAAGCTTCATCATTTGCTCCCAAGTATCTATTCTTCTACTCTCTACTATCGATCTCTAATATCTACCTTCTATTTTTCCTTATATCTCTATTCTGCACTTCTCTCTGATTTATTCTCTGTGTATCTTTTCCTCACTCTACCCCACTCTAAGTGTATTATTTTTCAAAGTTCTCGACACACTCTATTATTCTATTTTACTTTGTCTATCCTTACACTCTACACTCTACTTCCCCTTATATTCTCCCTTCTCTATTTTCTATTTCACTCTATATATCCTTACTCTATTCTCACACACCTAATCTTCTCTTTCTTTTTCCTCTTTTCAAACCTCTTGCCAAGAGCTGAATTAAATGCACATCATGGTGTATAGGTCAATTTGTTCCTCTATCTATTCCATTTAGACAAATGGCTTCCATTAATAAATGCATCCTCTCAAAAAACTTCTACATTTAAATTATTCTTCAGTGTACCGATTACTATTTTTAGTAATCTTAGGTCTGATATCTCATTTGTAGATCTTCTCGAGCCTCACAAATGATCTTCGAATTGCTCTATAGCTCTAGGTATTTAATGTATTCACCTTCTCAACTTCAATCTCAACAATCATATTTGATTGGAGTGATAACCATCATTTTTAGTATATCTAGATGACTCTTCTCTATCAATAATTTGGTCTCATTTATTGACAAGTGAAATTTGATTCATCCCGTACAAACCACATCTTTGAGTTTTCGTTCTTCATCATCAAGTCATTTTTGGTCAATGACTACATGGACCTCTTTTATATTGGCATCATCCTTTTCTTCTTTTATAGATATTTTTGTGAAACAATGACACCTTTTAACGTTTTTGCCATATCATAGGTGGCTTGTCCTTCTTTGACGATCAACATGGGAAACTATGAGAAACTCTTCCTTTTCACCCTGCAGACTCTTTTATCACTATATCATGGAAAACTTGGTTAGCAGATGAGTTGACTGATGAAATAGAAAAAACCCTTTTATCTTCTTCTGTGGACTCTTCCTTTACTATATCATAAAAGGTTTGGTAGTCAAACAATGTTTGACTAAGAAACTACAATAACTTTCCTCCATTTTGTCCTTATCACTATGTCATAGACAACTTGGCCGAAGTGGGGTCCACCCTTGTGGGGTTGCGATAACCATTTTTATTTTCATTGCACTACCACCGAGAACTTGGCAGTTATTTACATTATCGACATATCGCAAACAGTTAGGTAGTCTATTGACTATTGACTGCAAAATGGCAATAACCTTTTTATTTATCGCTAAGTCGTGGGCAGCTTAGACAAGGCGAAGTCCATGCTAGCAAAATAGAAATAACCTTTTTTTATCGCATCTACCTTTCTCCTTTATCGTGGTATCACACTAGCCCTAGCGGTAGTAAATGCTACACTTGTGATACTACTATAACCTCGACAATCTCCTCTATTTCTTGTGGTATCATAGAAGGCACGATGGTGATCAAGTTAATACTTGTGGGAGTGTGGTATTTAGGTATTATGGATGACTTTGTCATGTGTTGCATTGGTTTTGTCATTGATGTCAACACTTATCTTCTTGGAGGTCTACATTTTTGATTTGGCACTATGGTTATATTGGTTTATTGTTCAACTGACACATTGCATGGTTAGTGGCTTATGCATAGTCACCGGTATATGCTTCACCGACAGGTTATATGGTTCACCGGTAGTGATGATAAATTGTTATCATCTAGAGATCATTTGGTTATGTCAAAGATATGGATTGGATGTTTGGATTTGGTGTTTTTCTTATTGGTCTATTCAGGTTGACAGATTTGCCTTTATCAGTAGATAAGTCTAGGTTATGGATCGGTACATGATATCTATTCCAGATCAGCAAGACATGTTTTGGAAATGGTTTATTGATTGGATGATGTGTAAATGTATTGAGCCAACATATTGTATCGCATCAAGACTTATTTGTAATTGATTTAATTGTAATATCTTTAGTGAGTCGACCTTTACATTTGGTCTTAGGTTTTGTATAAATGATTGTAAGATCTTATTGAAGATCATCATTATAAGTGTGTGCCAATATTGAACAGCAAAAATAAGAACATGCTTGTGAGAATCACGCAGACAATTCTGAAGGTTGAAGGAAAGGTTATGAAGGTGTTTGGCACTCATGGTCAGAGCTTAAACCGGTACTGAATCCAACACTGCAGATGCTATTCTGAAGTAGTAAATTGTTATTGGATTTGACCATCTAATTTTAGTCAATGTGACTCCTGTTTTGTGATTGAGGAGTGAGCTCTAGGCAATTGGCCTTTCTGCATGTGCAGACCCCATTTGTATAACTTACTATCTGCAGTAGTATCATTTGATTGTGGGTAAGGTTTCCCATTAGGGTTTTTCCCCTTACAGGGTTTCCACATCAAAATATTTGTGTCATGTGTTGTGGATGTTGTTTCTCTTTCTATTTTATGCATTAAGTTATACCGATACTACTATATTTGTTAATCTATTTCACCAGCATTAAGTTTGTTTTACTGCACTAAGTTTCAAGTTGGAATAATTGGTTTTGAGTTGTAATTTATTGACAATTGGTTGACAACTGATTCATCCCCCCTCTCAATTGTCCTTCATGGTTCCTAAAAATTGGTATCAGAGCTAAGTCCTCTTTTTGTAGAATCTTAACAGCTTGAGGAGATCCTATGGCAACAAATGTTCTTAGGAAGGACAGTCTGAAACTTGATGGAACTAACTATGGTATATGGAAGATCAAAATGGAAACACATCTGAACTACATTGGAAGATATATATGGGATGTTACAAAGAATGGCTATGTTGGTCCTACTTCGAATCAACCTCATCCACCGACATTGGCTAAAGACCCGGAGAATGATTGCAAAGCAAGAGAAGCACTTTTGAGCGTATTATGAGATCAAAAAATCATGGCATTATCAGACTGATCTACTACTAAAGCTATTTGGGATAAAATAGAAACATTGAATGAAGGAGATATCACTGTCAAGATTGCAAAACTGGAATGTTACTGGGTCAGGTATGAAAATTTAAAACTTGGAAGAAGATGAAATAATTTCCACAATGATGGAAAGAGTTAACGAAATTATTTTAGGAATATAATGTTGTGGAGGATCCTTAAGTAAAGATGAAATTGTGTCTAAAGTTTTAAAAGCTTTTCCACCAGCTTACAAAATGAAAGTGACTGATATTAATGAATTGAGAACAATGCCTAATACATCAATTTCTAGAGATACTTTGGTTGGAAAAATTTCTGCATTTGAGCTTGAAGAGTTTGGCCATGTTCCTACAGTCAAAATAGATATAGCTTTCAAAGCATCAGCATCAGCATCAGCATCATCATCAACTTCATCTGACAAACTAATTGGAAAGCACTTTATACAAAAGAACTTGAAGATATGAGAAGACAAAATGAAGAACTTGAAGAACTTGAAGCACTATTTGTAAGGAAGATGCCTTAAGGTCTAGTAGGAAGTAAGTATGAAGGTAAAGGACCTTTCAAATGTTTTCATTGCAATAAAGTTGGTCATATGGCTTCTAGGTGTCCCGATAGACATGCAATACTAAGGGAGGAAGCAAAAAGAGCATATAAGCCGAACCTTGAATATCAGAGACATATTTAAGGAAAAAAGAGATATCATGTTAGTATGCAGATGAAGGTGTTACAGATGACTCAGATGAAGATCCAAAAGATAATGGATGGGCTTTTGTTGCAATAAAATAAGATCAACCGACACTTATTATCAAACTAGTAGAGCAGGCATTGGCAACAAAAACTGAATAAAATGTTGAATGGATTATAGATAGCAGATGATCACATCATATGACTAGTGATAAAAGAAAATTCTTATCATTATAGGAAATTCATGGAAGTCTAGTAAGATTTGGAGATGACAAAGCTTGTTTAATCAAAGGAAAAGGGACTATATCTTTGGATGGTAAGCACAATACTGACAATGTTTATTATGTAAAAGGTTTGAAGCATAATCTTTTGAGTGTTGGTCAGTGTTGGTAAATAGATTTGTCTTTCATTATCTAATTAAATTATAGCAGTGTGAAACACAAGAAAGTAGACAAAATCTTCTACCAATTAGTTGGAAAATCATTTAATTGATTAACCTCTGAATTTAGGTACAACTCCCTCTAGTAAATATTCATTCGGCTCCAAATTACATACAATCAATGGAATGCTTTCCACCAAAAAGCAATTAAAGGCAATTGCATACACTAGTCAATACAAAATGAATGCAAGTACTGATTCATATATAACCTTTTATATAAAGCTGACAGACTTAATACGATCACTAAAACAAAATGAAAAAGCCCCCAAAGATGAACTTAGCCAATATTTTTTTGCACATATAGAAAGTATAACAACACCTTCCTCAAAATAGACTTACACAAAAATCAAACTTTGAAATCAAACACACATATTTGAGACTGCAAATAGCTGTTAAAAAGATTCACATTCATAGATGATCCTCAACTTCCTTCATACACACAAAAAAAAAGTATTTAGCTAGTTTTAAAGATAGTCTTTTTCAAAAACTTAGCGAACCCCTTCAAAGTTATTACATCAGATACTTATAGGTCACCAGACCCAATAGTCTTTTCAACCAAAGTAAAATTAACTCCTAAGAGTTAATGAAAATCAACCCTAACTGTAATAACTGAATTTTAAAGAAAATAACTAGGCTTGCTGGCAAACAACTGCCAACAACGCTAGTCATGCAGTCTGCTTTGTTTTGATGTGATCACTTGGGTTAGTGTCTTGAACAGATACCATCACCGCCTTGGTCATGCTCCACTCTTGGTGTACTTTTGAAAACTCCTAAATTACCATTACGTGTGGCAAACTGAAATGAATAACCCTTTGTTTCCAGATCTCCTTCTTCCCCTTCACAATTTGTACTTTATCTCTGTGACAGTCCAGATGATCAAGGTAAACGATGAGCATTGATTCCACCTTAGAGATCCCTATAAAATCTTCCATAGATAAGGATTTCTACTTCTTGATCAGTTTGATGTGGCTGCTAAACTGGCTAATCATCTCCATGGTGTCCTCCAGAGTTTCACTGTCTTCCTTAAGTAGTTGAACATCCACACAACGTAAGTCCTTCTACATGGTCACCCTCAAGGCTATTAATTCACCACACAGGCTAGCTGACTCATTATAACCCTACTCAATAATCTGATTACGCCACTCAATACTCTCCTTGCAAATGAACATGACATCTTCATTCAAACCTGACACTTGATTTTCAGCTAGAAAGTTCATTAGCCCATAATGTTGAATGTCCTGCATCTGCTTCGAAATCACGACCCATTTAGATTTCTCCTTCTACCATGAGACCAAGTCAGAATCTAAGGCTTTAGTAACCTCATTTGCATCCTTAAAAATCTAGACCAAGTTGGTTATGTAATTGGCTACCTGGCACATGATTGTGGTGAGCCATTTTGAGAAAACTTCAGTGATCATCCTGTTCCGTTGAACCTCATATAGGAATTTTTGATTGCTAGGGGACTTTGGACTAAAAGGGCCTGAATGTTGGGATAATGGCAACAGGCTATTCTACAAAGCATGGATATATTGAGCCATTTGTGTTAATCTTTTTTTCAGCTTAGCCTTGTCTCTCTCATCCTTCTAGGTATGGGAGATGATTTGTTTGGTGGAAGTCTCCAAGTGCTTAACATCCATAGCTCTAGTTCTGATTCCCAAATCTATTCATTCAATAACATAATATGCCTCTGAAGCTATAGCAGCATCTTTGTTAGGCTTGAGTCTAGCAATATCCATAGTCTAATGCTTCGTATTTTCATCAAAGTCAATCATTACCTTTGTTTTTAACTTTTTGGACTTTGTAGACCTTCCCAGACATTTACTTACGACGTCCTCCATTGATACTAAAATTGGAACTACATTCCTTTTCTTGGTGATGGAATCATTTAGCCATTTTGGTGCTAGGGTTAGCTCTTTTGATGGCATAGATGGAAGCCATGCTGACAAGGGAGACGTGGTATGGTCTATATGAGACTAGATCTCAAGAGTTCCTGAGTCTTGAAAAATAATGTCTATGTCAATTGAAAGCTTGTCCACTTCAAAACTAGGGGATGCCATCTTGCTCGATGTTTCCTCTGGGTCCAGATCCAGAATGAGGTGAGAGATCGGCGCTTTGAAACCCTTCTTAGATCTCGATCTGGTAACTTGACCAACAATAGAAAGCTCAACCTCGATGTTAAGTTTCTCCTCCTTAATCCTTCCCTATGCTTTTCCTGCATCAGAAACGGGAATGTGAGTCACAACAGAAATTTTATTTGTAGTACTCCTCTTCCCTTTTTTGCTTCTTGAGCTGTTGTCACGTGCTAGGTGAAAACAGCGACCCCTAAGCCAATTTTCTATCCTTCGGATTACACCCAAATTGCGTGTCCAAACACTGTCGCCCATCTTCTTGTTCCAATCTATTTCTGGAAGAGGTTCATCATGAACCCACTTCATAAACTCAGAGTCAAGTGTGTCCTCATCATGAACCCACTTCATAAACTCAGAGTCAAGTGTGTCCTCATCATCACCAGTGACATCTGAGATATCCATGGGTAACTTCATATCATGAATTTGCTTCAAAGTTAGTCTTGACCAACTCCTTCTCCATACTTCAAATTCATCTCGGCAACCCTCCCAATAATCTTCCAACTGAGGAACATGTTGATCAAGTACCAATTTCTTTACATACTGAGCAATAAAACCCCTACTATCAAAGTTATCCCTCTTTACAAAGGACTTCAAATGGAACCTTTTAAATTTAAGTTCAAGGTTCAATGCATCGAAAACTAATCTACAACTATAATGTCCTAAATCAATGGGGAAAATCCCACTTGTGTCAAATTCCTCACCATAATGTTTGGCAATGTAAGCAAGTTGTCTAGATACTTTGATCAATATGTAAGAGTCTGAGATGTACCTTGGAAGTCTAAAGGGTTCACCCTTAAATCCTCCAACTCTTAAATAAGTGAAATGGTTGAACTGTATGAAGAAACTGCCATATATGTTGACGAGTTCAATTGCTTCTGTGAACATTCTTCTATGCAAATTTCCTTGTAACTCAAAGGTCAGCCTTCCAACAAAAACATCATTCCAATGAAGAAAATCATCAACATGCCCTTTCAAAGTTAAACCAGGATGATAATCATAAATCCTCATGCCTTGAACCCATTTTACATGTGACAACCCCAACCACTCTCTAATACAGGCAAGCATGTATAGTAGATAGGATGACATATAAAAATTGGACATTCCAAGATAATTACTCAGACCCTCATGTAATCTTTCCTTAATAACAGTTTCCCAATCAATGAACCGATTTCTATCCAGAGTAACCTGGATGAAGAAATACATCTAGTCTTCCCAGTAAAAAGAATAAGAATTACCCTTCACCCTACACAATAGTATGACTAAATCTCATACTACTAGAATTAAATGCTCACGAGTTAAAGGTCTCGGTAGCCTCGAGCCCCCTTTTTATAATTTTACAAGCCAATTCTGGGCAATCACTGTTCTGTAATATTGCTTCTTCTCATAGAGGATTCCATAAGATTTACCAATGGTCCAGTCTTCATAGGGTTCCTGGTGTGGAATACCCATAGTTGTCATTACTATCTATCTATCAATAGACAACAAGACTTCACCATCATTTCTCCTTATGAACCTATTACCCTTGTCGTAATGATTCATGAATTCTAAGACTAACTCTGGGTAGGGAGAAGCAATGGGGAAGGTGGCAACTTCTAATAATCCACTTCGAGCCACATCTTTCATCATATCTACGGTTGAATTCTTTACTCTCTGTAGAAAAACCTCTAAATCTAGTTGAACCAGGGTTGTGTCACCCAACTCCGACAAAGAGCTTACAAGGGAAGACGAGCTGACCAATTTGGGTAAAACAAGTCTCATATTTTGGTTCGTGATTTTCCCCAAATCAATCCCAGGTGAAGAAGGAAATTGAAAACAAAAACAAGTAGCTAAAGAACACCTAGGTCTTTTAAAACAAACTGCAACAATTTAGAAAATTGTTGAACATACCTTCCTCTACTCTCTATAACCCTCTATCGCTACCTAATTTTCCTGCTCTGTAAACTCCTTCTCAAAATATTCTCATGAAAATAATAATTTTGATGAGACAACTTCTCAGTTTTAAAGTGAAGAAAATCTTACACATCATTGCTAAAGCCGCTTCCATTACTCCTTGTTCATGTGAAGTTACTTTGAAATGATTATGCTTAGGTATGCCTTAATCATCAAGTCACTTCTCTTCTGACATAGCCGATCTTCACACATACTTTCCATAAATGGTAGATTTCAAATTATTTGAAAAAGAATATTCCTTCCCTGGGTGACCATCCATCATGTTCTGAAAGTCCGGGCCATCACCACGTGGCAAGTCACACGCCTTCCAAAGAACCTAAACATAAAACTCAGAGCCATGTGCAACCATCACAAAAAGATATTGACATGACGAATTTTGAACTTGAACCTTGACCCAAAAGGTTCAAGTTCAAGGTTCAAAGAATACAAAATACTGACAAGACTAGCAAAGCTTAAAGTTGCGCGGAGAAGAAAGACAATTGGAACAACACCCATTGACGTTTGAACCTTGAACCTTCAAGTTCAAGTTCAAGTTCAAGGTTCAAGTTCAACGCAGTGAAACCTAACAAGGACCGAATGACAAGAGTAAAATTTAAGCAAGTTCTTGACCGACGAACTAGACAAGCACGACTTCTTACAAGGATGTATATGGAATGAAAATTGTATATGGTCCCAACAGTGGCTCTACATGAGGACTAGGTTCATAAGATACCAAGCAATGAATCACATAATCTCTAGTTTCATAGCATAACTGACTAAGGATCGACCTACAACAAAAATGGACACACCTAAACTAGCACGACAAACAAATATGTACAAGCTAATAGGGGATGCCTATTCACAATTGATACAATTTTAAATCTTGCCCATTATAAGACAGGGGAAGCTCTAAACCATCCTGATAAGCAAGTTTAAAAGAATTGGGCCCTTTTACCTCATAGATCACATAAGGTCCCTTCCACAGCGACTCAAATTTACCATGAGCACCTTTCGGTTCTCTTCTTTTGTCCCATAATAACACTAGATATCCTGTCATGAACTTCCTGGGCCTTGCCTTCTGATCAATAATCTTTTTAACCCTCATTTGATGTTCTGTGATCCTATCAACCAACTTTTCTCTTTCTTCCTCAATTTTAGTTAAGTACATGATTCATTTTTCAAGAGAGCTCTAGAAAAATGCATCTTCTATCACCGACTATAGTTTAGAAGCCGCTAATTCTAAAGGAAGAGAGATTTGCGTGCCAATACCATAAACCAGTTCAAATGGTGACATCCCTATGGCCCGTTTTGGTGAAGTTTGATCTGCCCACAATGCTTCATGTAGCTTCTTGTGCCAATCCCTGAAATTTTCAGTGACTAACTTCCTCATAATATTGATCAAGTTCTTGTTACTTGATTCCACTTGACCGTTACCCTGCGGATAATAATCAGAAACATGTGCCAGAGCAATCTCATGATCATAAAAAAATAAGCTCAGTTTTGATGAAGAAAAAATTGATGCATTATCTGTGACTATTTTTTGAGGAACTCCAAACCTGACAAGAATATTCTCCTTAAGGAATGTACACACAATTTCTGAGGTAGTTTTTCTTACAGGGATAGCTTTCACCCATTTAGTGAAATAATCTGTCGCCGTTAATATGTGAGTGTGCCTTGCACTAGAACTAGGATTCAAAGGACCAATAAAATCTAGTCCCCACTACTTAAATGGTTCTTCAATCACCACGTGTCTTAAAGGCAAGGTGGCCAACTGGGGTTTACCAATAAATAGCATGCACTTCTCACATCTCACCACCCAAGCGTATGCATCCCAGAACATCCCTGGCCAATAATAACAATTTCTCAGGATTTTGTATATGGTAACCATAGAGGAAAAGTGACCCCCGCAGGCTTCATTATGGAAAGTTTTCAGGAGAGCTTCCTGGTGCGGTTTATCCACACACCGGAGGAGAGTGCCATCTAACCCCTTTTTATACAATATGTTATTTGGGATAACATACTTTGCAACTTTCAACCTCAAATTCCATTTTTCTCTAGGAGAAAGATGATCTGGACAATCCTCATACGTAAGATAATATGCCACGTTAGTGAACCAAGAATCTTGATGATCAATGAACAAGGTTAAAGGTAAATTGCTATCCTCTTTGGACTCATTTTCTGCCATCAATCTATAGAAACCTTGTCCTCTGACTAGTTTAGTGGGCTTAATATCTAAATTGAATTCTTGTATCTTGGAAACCCAAGATGCTCTATTATTGATGCCAACATCTTGTTGAGTTAAAACAACCTTTACTGCAGAATTGGGAACAAAAACAATCACATGCGAGTGGAGTATATAATACCTGAACTGTTTCATGGCTTTAACCACCGCATAAGCTTGCTTCTCTATTTGAGAATACTTCAACTCATGCTTCTTCAAGGGAACACTCATAAATGAAATCGACATTTCCTCGTTATCTTCCCCTTTTTGAACCAAAATCCTGGACATAGTATGGTCTGATGCATAGCAATAAATAATAAAATCTATATTAAAGTCTAGATTTACTAGGGTTTGCGGATGTGCAATTGCCTTCTTAATCTCTTTGAAAGCTTTTCTATCAGCTTCATTCCACTTAAAAGCTACCTTCTCACTCATCATATTCACAATGAACTTGGTAGTTTCAACAAAATTAGGAATAAAACGTCTTAAGAAGTTCACCTGTCCAAAGAAAGACCTCACTCTATTTCTATTTGAGGGAAGACTAAGCTATTGTATCACCTTTACTCTCTATGGATCAACCTTTACTCCTTCCTATGAGACAATGTGTCCCAAAAGTTTCCCCTTCATGACACCAAAGATAGACTTTTTAGGATTTACGGATACTCCATGCTCTCTACATCTCATTAGAACCTTCCTCAAGTCCCGCACATGATGTTTCCTTTTTCTGGAGAATACAGTTAAATTAGCTAAATACACCACAATAATCTTATCCCTCAAATGTCCAAAGGAAATATCCATCAGTCTTTGAAAAGTAGCTCCTGCGTTAATCAACCCAAAAGGCATCCTGTTATAAGCGAAAGTGTCCCACGGAGTTATAAAAGTTGTCTTGTGTTGATCCTGATCTACGACACTGATCTGATTATACCCAGAGAAACCATCCAACATAGACATCATCTCCAACCTGGAAATAGTTTGCAAAATATGATCCATCACAAGCAGGGGATAGTTATCCTTTAAACTTGCTTGATTTAAGTTTCTAAAATAGACACAGATTCATATCTTGCCATTCTTCTTCCGAACAAGAACTATGTTTGCAACCCAGGTAGAATGATGTATGGGATAAATAATTCAGGCCTTCAACATTTTGTCAACCTCATGAAAAATTATTTCTGGTACCTTGGGATTAAAGTTCCTTAACTTCTGTCGGAATGGATTAACACCTACCTTCAAAGGAATTTGATGCTAAAACTTACCATCCCTAAAGCTCTTCAAATCATCATAACTCCATGCAAATACATCTTTAAACTCTACTAGTAAATCAATGAACCTCTTCCTTTCCACTTCGAAACAACATTTTCCCAAATTAACAAATTTAGGATCCTCATTGGTACCAATGTTAATTTGCTCATACTCCCTAGAGCTTTGAATCATAGGAGCTTCCTTATCTCTTTGCTTAACATACCCATATTTCCTATTGAAGAGATGCTCAAGAGAAACCAAACCCTTTGGAATTTTATTTCCCTTTAACTGCAACATCCCATCATGTACTTCCTCTTGCGTATTAGGAGAAAACTCTTTACAGCTCTCCGTCGACCCTTCATAAAACAAGGATGTAAAAATGTCAACACATTGCAAAAAGTTATAAATCTATTTATTGTTTTCGAACACCTCCCAGGATTCAGAATTATCTGGTACACTAGGTCTATAAACTAGTTCAACCCTATAAGTATCAGTTGTGAAATCTGGGTGTGGAACCAGCAAGGCTGCATATACCACCAAAGAATCTGCCTTCAAATTAAATTCCCTAGGAATGACTTCAATTGAAAAAGCATCAAAGGCTTCAATCTCATCCCAAACATGATTTCTATAGTGCCTTATTCTTTCATTTTTGACAACAAATAAGCCCCTCACTTGCTTAACAATAAGTTTTGCATCACCCTTCGCTTTCAACATTTTGATTTGCAACCTCTTCGCTTCAGCTAGACCTAATAGCAAGGCCTCATACTCAACTGTATTATTTGTGTTTTGGAATTCTAACTTAAAAGCATAAGAGATGCTCTCTCTGCAAGGAGATATGAAAACAACCCCAGCACCTGATCTTGAAGATGAACAACTCCCATAAAATTCCATGAACCAAAGTTCATTTAGCTTACCTACATAAAATAACATATTCTCATCTTGAGGGTCAGTCATTATCATGTAATTGCCAAAGCCACAATCTTGATACAAAATTTGAACTTTTGGATCATCAGAGGGAAAAACCATGTACTTAGCCTTCATTTCAGGGTGCAAAAGGACTCTCTATTTTCCAACTGAGATTATCGCTTGAGACCAGTCCATTTTAATCTCCCCTCCCATGTCTTTACAAAAAGTGCAACTCAACAACATGCCATAGCTAGCAGGAATGTTAGCCACAAGGATTGTTAACTTGATGAGCTCTCAGGGGTCACTTGAGCAGGACTAACATTAGCGTATGCTAGCAAATCACTACTCATGGGTATCTGGGTTTCACTTGCTAAGGAATGGGCATCATCCCCTTTAACAAATTCAACCAATCTATCTAATTCATTTGGGTTTAACTTCAAATACTCAGCCAGAGAAATGAACGCAAGATGTTTTGCAAAACTCAATGGCATCAAAAGGACTAGTAGAAGAAACATAACTTGAAGGTGCACCTCCCAGAACCACTTTTGACATACCTCCATAACGGGTCAAGATTTCTTTTCCCTTCTCAGAACTATGTATGGGTTTTGTAGCATCTTGAGATCTCAAATTATGTTGAGTTCATGTAAGAATTGCATATGAAGAATCTTCTAAGGATACCAACATGTTTCCTCCCCTCTCTGAGTCGGAGACATATTCCATATAATGAATTTCAGAGTCGCCAGACATTCCTTGGGAACCTACTTCATCCGCTTCTAAGATTGTTTCTCCTTTGTTAATCATTTGAGAAAAATGAACCATCTCCAGGCACAAAAATCCATCTTGTTCATTAGTTAAATGAAACACAAAAGAATTTGTCTTGAGTGGAGGTGCCTCAATAGAAAGTCTCTACTGGACAGGGGGTAGTTGCAATTGTCCCCCTCCACCTCCTGTCTGTTGATTAGGATATCTCCTAGGAACATCTTGATATGGCTGAGAGTAAGAAGTATTTTCTTTAGGAGTCTGTCTCTTTAGGGCAATGACATCATTCATTAACCATTGAATGACAGGATCTGAGGAAGTGGTAGGTTGTGCATTAGGTGTTTGCACTTCACGTTTCCATTTGCCCGCAGTGATTAAATCATCTTCTAGTTCAACTACAAGGGTTTTGGCAGCATTCAAATCAACAACCCTTTGCTTATGAATCAAGAAACTTATTTCAGAGGGCATTAAGTTAATAAAAAAACATTTGAGATTATCATCTGAAGGTTTCTGGTTGACCGGAATCTTGTGCAGAATTTTATCAAATCTAGCAACAAAGTCTCTCATAGATTCAAGGAGTTCCTTTTTCAACTGAGATAACTAAGCTAGAAGGGAGTGCTCATCTTCAGCTACCTTGAATCTAGCTTTGAATCTTGTTTTCAAATCCTGCCAAGTCGCTATCACACTATTCGGTAAATGATAAAACCAATCCGCCACCACTCCTATCAATGTTTGAATAAACAACCTAATAGCCACATCTTCATGTTGAACCGCTATTACTCCATAGGCTACACTGAAAGCATTCAAATGCTCATCGACAATGACCATCCCATCCCCACTAAACTTAGGTAGATGATCTGTAGCAGCCTTTGGTAAGGGGTTAAGGTTCAAGCCTAGGTTCAATGGGCCTATAGTTTCCCCCTAAGGGTTATTGGCCGCCATTGGAAGTATAATATTAAGGGGAGTAGGGTTGAATGAAATGGGTATAGCAACACTGTGCAGGACCAATGCCCAACAAACTAGAGATGCAGATGATGATGGCAAAGGGGATGGAGGTCTACTTCTTGCCTTTTGTTGGGGTGAGAAGGTGGATTGGAAACTTAGATTCTGTAATTCTTTAAAAATAGGATCAGAAAACCCCCCTCTCCTTTGGGATCTAGTATATGGTCTGGTGTCCAGTGTGGAACAATCAGGGCAACAAACGTCTGGGAATGTGGAATGGATTATCAAGGACATGAATAAAGAAAACCCTAGGAACCACTATTCTTTTAATGACTAACACAAGCTGATCCGATTGCCTTTCAATTTCGCTAAGAAGAGCACTGATTCTATCATATTCTGCTCGACTTCTTCTATGCCTCC